>NC_030683.2:129649759-129949759 GCF_000004195.4 Xenopus tropicalis | reverse complement strand
CAAAGCCTCATATGGGTTCAAGGGGGGAGAGGTTTGGCCCTCAGGGGTCCCACCATGCCCAGGTCTTACCCAGATGTGTAAGTAGCAGTAACTGTAAAGGCACAGGATAAACCCCCTGGCAGTTCTGTGGGTAAAATGGGCAAGAGTATTAATGTTTGGCTATGGTGAAACTAAAGCCTGTGTTTGATTCCATGTGCAGTAATACTCAGTACAGGTATGGCTCCATTATCCGCAAACCCATTATCCAGAAAGTTCCAGATTAGGGAAAGGCCATCTCCCATAGACCCCATTATAAACAAATAATTCACATTTTTTAAAATGATTTCCTTCTTTTCTTTGTAATAATAAAAAAGTGCCTTGTACTTGATCCCAACTAAGATATAATTACCCCTTATTGGGGCAGAACAGCCCTATTGGGTTTATTTAATGGTTAAATGATTCCCTTTTCTCTGTAATAATAAAACAGTACCTGTACTTGATCCCAACTAAGATATAATTACCCCTTATTGGGGCAGAACAGCCCTATTGGGTTTATTTCATGGTTAAATGATTCCCTTTTCTCTGTAATAATAAAACAGTACCTGTACTTGATCCCAACTAAGATATAATTACCCCTTATTGGGGGCAGAACAGCCCTATTGGGTTTATTTAATGGTTAAATGATTCCCTTTTCTCTGTAATAATAAAACAGTACCTGTACTTGATCCCAACTAAGATATAATTACCCCTTATTGGGGGCAGAACAGCCCTATTGGGTTTTTCATGGTTAAATGATTCCCTTTTCTCTGTAATAATAAAACAGTACCTGTACTTGATCCCAACTAAGATATAATTACCCCTTATTGGGGGCAGAACAGCCCTATTGGGTTTATTTCATGGTTAAATGATTCCCTTTTCTCTGTAATAATAAAACAGTACCTGTACTTGATCCCAACTAAGATATAATTACCCCTTATTGGGGGCAGAATAGCCCTATTGGGTTTATTTCATGGTTAAATGATTCCCTTTTCTCTGTAATAATAAAACAGTACCTGTACTTGATCCCAACTAAGATATAATTACCCCTTATTGGGGCAGAACAGCCCTATTGGGTTTATTTAATGGTTAAATGATTCCCTTTTTCTCTGTAATAATAAAACAGTACCTGTACTTGATCCCAACTAAGATATAATTACCCCTTATTGGGGCAGAACAGCCCTATTGGGTTTATTTAATGGTTAAATGATTCCCTTTTCTCTGTAATAATAAAACAGTACCTGTACTTGATCCCAACTAAGATATAATTACCCCTTATTGGGGCAGAACAGCCCTATTGGGTTTATTTAATGGTTAAATGATTCCCTTTTCTCTGTAATAATAAAACAGTACCTGTACTTGATCCCAACTAAGATATAATTACCCCTTATTGGGGCAGAACAGCCCTATTGGGTTTATTTAATGGTTAAATGATTCCCTTTTTCTCTGTAATAATAAAACAGTACCTGTACTTGATCCCAACTAAGATATAATTACCCCTTATTGGGGCAGAACAGCCCTATTGGGTTTATTTAATGGTTAAATGATTCCCTTTTTCTCTGTAATAATAAAACAGTACCTGTACTTGATTCCAACTAAGATATAATTACCCCTTATTGGGGCAGAAATGATTATTATTGAAATGATTTTTAGAAAACTTAAGGTATGGAGATCCAAATTACGGAAACATCCCTTATCTGGAAAACCCCAGGTCCCAAGCATTCAGGATAACATGTACTTATATTTTCCTTCTCATCCCTATGTGGGCTGTATTTGAGCCATTTCTTTATGCATTTATAGAGGGAAATGGGGAGGCTCCTGTGTTTGGTGGTGAAGGGAGTTACATGTGATGTTGGCAGTGGAGAGAGATGCACAGAGGGGTGTATTGGTTAATAAGGGGGTGCATAGACATGTATTCTCACAAAAGTTCATCTTTACAGATGTCATGGGAAATCATGTTTGTTACAAAACCCATCAGTTAATAGAGCTTCTCCAGCAGAATCCTTCATTGTAATCTGTTTTTGCCATGGGGCTAGCCATATTCTTCATTTCCCAGGGTGCCACAGCCATGTGACCTGTGCTCTGATAAACTTCAGTATCACTTTACTGCTGCGCTGCAAGTTGGAGTAATATCTCCCCCCCAGCAGCCGATCAGCAGAACAATGTGAAGGGAGCAAGATAGCAGCTCCCAGTAGGTATCAGAATAGCACTCAATAGTAAGAAATCCAAGTCCGGCTTGGGACTCCTCCAGTTACATGGGAGTAGGAGAAACAATAGGTTAGCTGAAAGCAGTTCTAATGTGTAGCGCTGGCTGAAAGCTCAGACTCAGGCACACTTTACTGCTGCGCTGCAAGTTGGAGTGATATCCCCCCCCCCTCACCCCCAGCAGCCGATCAGCAGAACAATGGGAAGGGAGCAAGATAGCAGCTCCCAGTAGGTATCAGAATAGCACTCAATAGTAAGAAATCCAAGTCCGGCTTGGGACTCCTCCAGTTACATGGGAGTAGGAGAAACAATAGGTTAGCTGAAAGCAGGTCTAATGTGTAGCGCTGGCTGAAAGCTCAGACTCAGGCACAAGGCACTGAGATGGCGCCTACACACCAATATTACAGCTACAAATACATTTGTTGGTTGAAGAATAAAAGGTTAAATGGCAGAGGGAATTATTTGCTTTGTGACAGTGTCATTTAGAGATAAAATGTACCCCAGTCTTATAGTTGGTCAGTTCATAGCAAGTTTTTTTTGTTTTTGTTTTTTTGTCAGATTATGTGATTTTTTTTTTTTTAAAAAAAAAATTTGCCTTCCTATTCTCCCTCTCTCCAGCTTGTGGATCAGGCTGCTGTTATTTATCTCTCTATTCAAGCCCTGCTATGTACCTTCCATGCTCCCTTCCCAACCACCATTGCCCAGTTGCCGCGGTGTGTGGGCGCCAGGTTGCCGAGACATTAACAGATATTTCTGTCATAGTTCCAAACTCAGATCTGCAGAGCAAAAACATAAACTATTATAAATCACAAAAATGATACATAGGCCAATAGCAACTGAACCTCCCATGCAATAGTTTCCATCATAAAAGTGAATCTCTGTCAGGCTAGCCTTGTAACTGGGAAAAACACTGGTTAATCTTTTGTGGCTGGGAGAAAGATGGAGAGGCTGATGTATTGGATGGGAAATAAGATGAAGAGGCAGCTGGGTTGTATGGAAGGGAGATGGAGAGGCAGCTGGGTTGTATGGAAGGGAGATGGAGAGGCAGCTGGGTTGTATGGAAGGGAGATGGAGAGGCAGCTGGGTTGTATGGAAGGGAGATGGAGAGGCAGCTGGGTTGTATGGAAGGGAGATGGAGAGGCCAAGGGATCGGAGGGGAGGGAGGTGGAGAGGCCAAGGGATCGGAGGGCAGGGGAGGGACGTGGAGAGGCCAAGGGATTGGAGGGCAGGGGAGGGACACGGAGAGGCCAAGGGATTGGAGGGCAGGGGAGGGACACGGAGAGGCCAAGGGATTGGAGGGCAGGGGAGGGACACGGAGAGGCCAAGGGATCGGAGGGCAGGGGAGGGACACGGAGAGGCCAGTGAATTGGAGGGCAGGGGAGGGACATGGAGAGGCCAGTGAATTGGAGGGCAGGGGAGGGACATGGAGAGGCCAGTGAATTGGAGGGCAGGGGAGGGACATGGAGAGGCCAAGGGATCGGAGGTTAGGGGAGGGAGATCAATAGATGTGGTTATTGATGTATTGCTATTGCCTTAGACATTTGTGACATACATTTTTATTCCCATAGTTCCATTTTATATGGGTGATGCCTGTACATTGACTTCTTGGGGAGTGTATGGTTTAACTGGAGATAAAGCCAATGGCACAAGGGGCTTTCTAATTGCCCCCCACACCCAAGCCAGTGTGCTGCACCGTAGGGATCAGGATTTTGTATGTATATATATATATATATATATATATATATATATATAATCAATCCAAATGGTGTCCGCACTCGAAGGCTCAATATTCTGCGGGGTGCTAGCCAAAATTATGTCTGTATAGAAAATAATCATCTGTGGCCAGCACACCCTTCAATGTTTTATCAAAAAAAAATTTTTTTTATTGTAGATATATTGTTATATATCTACAATAAAAAAAATTTTGTTTATTATATTATATATATATCTCTGTCTCCTCTCCGTGACACGTCGGGGCCCCATTCCCTGTATGCTCAGCTGCGCCTCGGCCGGCTCAGGGGTCAGCGCTCCATGATTCCCCTCTCTGCGCTCAGTAACCGCGGGGAAGAGATCCGGACGGAACAGCTTTGTAGCCATTCCAGGCCTCGTTTATTTTCCAGCGTTTCATTAACTCGCATTCACTATTTTTGGAAATAAATAGTCATGAAAACCTCCGACTCTCGCCAGGTTTCAGACCGTCCTTTGTGCTCGGATTCCGGAAAAACAGCTGCACGGAATTTGACAAAATTGGCACCTTCTCACTCCAGAAAACTTTTCAACCTGCGCGCCCGGAGCTTGAAGTGGTCGGGAGATGTTTACAGTAGGGTTCAGGTTGTGACACCTTATAAAACTAAATCACTAATAATTCCTTCAGCTGCCTTTATGGGAATTGGCGCGCTCAGCGCACTTTTTTTTTTTTTTTTTGTTCCGTTTTCTAAGTAGATTTTTTTTTTTTTATTTGTTTAATTTTTATGTTTCCTGAGTTAAAGGTGCTCGGCTGGAGACGGTTTATTGCCCAACAGCCGCACGAGATGCGGGGCTTTAGCGCTCGCTCATTTGCTCTTTCAAGGGATATTGATCGTTGTCTTAGGTTGGCCTTTAATGGACACGGAAAGCCAATTTCTCAGTTCATTCTTTGCACTAACCTCTCCTTTATGGATAGCACCTCGGTTTAATCAGGAGGGTGATGTAAGTGCTCTCTCCTGCTCCCTAATGTCTAGGGGTGCACGAAACCCAGATTCAGTATGGGGTTCAGTTAGAGGCTTTTTTGGTCATTCGGCCAAATCCAAGTACCTGAATGAACCAAATCCAAACCGATTTTGTTTGGTGCAGAGGCCAATGGATTGGATGGGATGAAAGAGATGGAAAGGCTGATTGTATGGGAAGGAGAAGGAATGGGGCCAATAAACTGAATGGGCAGGGAAGGAGATTGAGGGGCCAATGGGGGGGGGGATTGAGATGGAGAGGCTGATGGATTGTAGGAGAGAGAGATGGAAAGAGGCCAATGGACCTAATGAAATGTAAGATAGTTGGGAGGCCGATGGATCAGATGGGAGGGAGATGAAGAGGCCGATGGATCAGATGGGAGGGAGATGTGGAGAGGCTGATGGATCAGATGGGAGGGAGATGTGGAGAGGCCGATGGATCAGATGGGAGGGAGATGAAGAGGCCGATGGATCAGATGGGAGGGAGATGTGGAGAGGCTGATGGATCAGATGGGAGGGAGATGTGGAGAGGCCGATGGATCAGATGGGAGGGAGATGTGGAGAGGCCGATGGATCAGATGGGAGGGAGATGTGGAGAGGCCGATGGATCAGATGGGAGGGAGATGTGGAGAGGCCGATGGATCAGATGGGAGGGAGATGTGGAGAGGCCGATGGATCAGATGGGAGGGAGATGTGGAGAGGCCGATGGATCAGATGGGAGGGAGATGTGGAGAGGCCGATGGATCAGATGGGAGGGAGATGTGGAGATGGGGGGGGGGGGGGAGGTTGAGATGGAGAGGCTGATGGATTGTAGGAGAGAGAGATGGAAAGAGGCCAGTGGACCTAATGAAATGGAAGATAGTTGGGAGGCCTATGGATCAGATGGGAGGGAGATGTGGAGAGGCTGATGGATCAGATGGGAGGGAGATGTGGAGAGGCCATGGATCAGATGGGAGGGAGATGTGGAGATGCTGATGGATTGGATGGGATGGAAGGGAGAGTTGGATGCTGATCGATGGGGTGGGAGGGAGATGGGGCAGTGGATGGGATGAGTTGGGAGGAAGAGTCAGAGGCCAAAGGATCAGATGGAGTGGGAGGGAGATTTCTACCTGTTTCCAGCCTGGTCAGTGATGGCCACATGAGCGGTGCCTGCGGTCGGGAATTACATGCATGCGCATAACTTACTGCTCCCTCAAACTCCCATGCCGTCACGCTCGTAGGGAGAGAACAGAATTGCCTATTTCTATGAGGAGGTGAGCAGCAACCTAGACTCTGGGATGGCAGTGAATATGATCTACTTGCTAAAGCATGTGATACAGTGTTGTGTAGATACTGCTTGAACAAATAATGACCTGAAACACAGTATTTATACATGGATAGAGAACTGGCTGAAGGATAGTGGGGGTAAATTGGACTTTTCCTAATTGGACCAGTGTTATTAGTAGAGTACCGCTGGGGTTTAGTAATAACTTGTTTATTAATGACCCAGAGGTGGGCACTGTAAGTAATCTTCCTATTTTTACGTACTTGGGTAGAAATAATATAAATGTGACTTACACACTACAAGGGAGGGTGTTGGGGGCCTTTTGATATTGAGGGAGTGGGGGGGGGATTGTGGATAACAGACTGTGCAATTCCATTTTGTCTCTTTATAGGCCCCTGGTAAGGCCTCCCCTTGACTATGCAGCGCAGGTTTGGGCCCTAGTCCTTAACAATGATCTCCACTTTGTGGCCCAATTGGTTAAAGATCTTCTCATATGATGATTTTTCAAAAAAAGCCAGTCTGACAGAATATGGTCGGTTTAGACTACAGAGAGCTGTAGTCTGGCAACATCTGTGGGTACCCATGCCTGCTTTTAATATTAACGGACAGAGCTTTTGTCTCTTGTTAGGAATCCGAACATGCTGGTTCAGATCCGGGGCCCCGTGGGCATTGCATGTGTGCGCTGGTTACAGTTTGCTTCCCCTTTAATCCCCCTCTCCCCAGTTAGAGACCAGACTGGGACTTGGGTCGGAATAGGAATAAATCTCTGGTGCAGCTGTTTGTGCGCTGGATCAGCAGTTCTGTTTGTGTTGCCCCGGGGGGGGGGGGTGCAGGTAATTAGTGGGAATTGTTTTGTTTAGACACAATGTTCCTGTTGGTTCCGCAGATAAACCATCTCCCATGAATATTTATATGGACTCCACTCACTTACACCACCCCTTGGCCGCAACCCTGGGTAACTATGGCTCCCCCACAGCTAAATCTGGGGGGGGAAAACATTCCCAGCAGGCCAAACGCTGATCCAAAAAGATCAAATTGCCACATTCTTTCTATTAGTCGGGGGGTATTTCCTGGGCCCATGCCTTTACTTCCTACTTTCTAGGACAGACGGCAATCTTGAATTGCTTTATGCCATTTAACCAATAGGCATGTTGCCATGGACAATGGTGCTTAAGACCAACCAAAAGGAGCGCTCGTTATCCAGAATGCTCGGGACCGAGGGTATTCCGGATAAGGGGTCTTTCCGTAATCTCCATACCTTAAGTCTACTAAAAAATCAATAACGCATTAATTAAACCCAATGGGATTGTTTTGCACCCAATAAGGGGTAATTATATCTTAGTTGGGATCAAGTACAGGTACTGTTTTATTATTACAGAGAAAAGGGAATCATTTAACCATTAAATAAACCCAATAAGGGGTAATTATATCTTAGTTGGGATCAAGTACAGGTACTGTTTTATTATTACAGAGAAAAGGGAATCATTTAACCATTAAATAAACCCAATAGGGCTGTTCTGCCCCCAATAAGGGGTAATTATATCTTAGTTGGGATCAAGTACAGGTACTGTTTTATTATTACAGAGAAAAGGGAATCATTTAACCATTAAATAAACCCAATAAGGGGTAATTATATCTTAGTTGGGATCAAGTACAGGTACTGTTTTATTATTACAGAGAAAAGGGAATCATTTAACCATGAAATAAACCCAATAGGGCTGTTCTGCCCCAAATAAGGGGTAATTATATCTTAGTTGGGATCAAGTACAGGTACTGTTTTATTATTACAGAGAAAAGGGAATCATTTAACCATGAAATAAACCCAATAGGGCTGTTCTGCCCCAATAAGGGGTAATTATATCTTAGTTGGGATCAAGTACAGGTACTGTTTTATTATTACAGAGAAAAGGGAATCATTTAACCATGAAATAAACCCAATAGGGCTGTTCTGCCCCAATAAGGGGTAATTATATCTTAGTTGGGATCAAGTACAGGTACTGTTTTATTATTACAGAGAAAAGGGAATCATTTAACCATTAAATAAACCCAATAGGGCTGTTCTGCCCCAATAAGGGGTAATTATATCTTAGTTGGGATCAAGTACAGGTACTGTTTTATTATTACAGAGAAAAGGGAATCATTTAACCATTAAATAAACCCAATAAGGGGTAATTATATCTTAGTTGGGATCAAGTACAGGTACTGTTTTATTATTACAGAGAAAAGGGAATCATTTAACCATGAAATAAACCCAATAGGGCTGTTCTGCCCCAATAAGGGGTAATTATATCTTAGTTGGGATCAAGTACAGGTACTGTTTTATTATTACAGAGAAAAGGGAATCATTTAACCATGAAATAAACCCAATAGGGCTGTTCTGCCCCAATAAGGGGTAATTATATCTTAGTTGGGATCAAGTACAGGTACTGTTTTATTATTACAGAGAAAAGGGAATCATTTAACCATGAAATAAACCCAATAGGGCTGTTCTGCCCCAATAAGGGGTAATTATATCTTAGTTGGGATCAAGTACAGGTACTGTTTTATTATTACAGAGAAAAGGGAATCATTTAACCATTAAATAAACCCAATAGGGCTGTTCTGCCCCAATAAGGGGTAATTATATCTTAGTTGGGATCAAGTACAGGTACTGTTTTATTATTACAGAGAAAAGGGAATCATTTAACCATTAAACCCAATAAGGGGTAATTATATCTTAGTTGGGATCAAGTACAGGTACTGTTTTATTATTACAGAGAAAAGGGAATCATTTAACCATGAAATAAACCCAATAGGGCTGGTCTGCTTTTTTATATATATATATAATCATATACAAGTGGGTGCTTCCATGCCCTGTCCTTCAGCGGGCACCAAGTAATATGGGGTGTAGGGGGCAGTTTGGTGGGGCTGCCAGGGATTTAACCCCGTTTTTCCTTTAATCTGATTTGCTACTCGGCTCCATTCTGCCGGCCAATAAGAGAACTCTGACTACTGGGCCGAGCTGCTGAAGGGTTAATGGCCCCCGGCCAGCGGGCCCCGCACACTTCCCTTGTACAGGAAGCACTCGGAGGTGAGATGAAACTTATTAAATGGAAAACTGGCTCTTGGCACAGAGCGGGCAGCTTGTCCCTGCATGCCAATGTGCTGCAGTATTGTGCTCCGCTGCTCGCACGCTTTTTTTCCATTTCCTAGAACACTAAAAGAAACCCTTTTTATTTTGGCTCGTTAAGTGTTTTGCCATAAGCTGCCACGGGGGGAACTGCTGGCACGGGGGGGGGGGGGGGGTTCTATATCTCGCCACCTGGGGGCCGGGAATGAGAAACGCATCGGGAAGTTTACTTTTAGTATTCCATATAATATTATTATTATTATTATTATTATTAACATTTATTTATAAAGCGCCAACATATCCCGCAGCGCTGTACAATAAGTGGGTTCCATACATTGGACATACAGACATACAGAGTAACATATAAAGTAATCAGTAACCAATACAAGAGGTGAAGAGAGCCCTGCCCAAAAGAGCTTACACTCTACAAGGAGTAACATATAAAGCAATCAGTAACCGATACAGGAGGGGAAGGGAGTCCTGCCCAAAAGAGCTTACACTCTACAGGGAGTAACATATGAAGCAATCTGTAACCGATACAGGAGGGGAAGGGAGCCCTGCCCAAAAGAGCTTACACTCTACAGGGAGTAACATATGAAGCAATCTGTAACCGATACAAGAGGGGAAGGGAGCCCTGCCCCAAAGAGCTTACACTCTACAAGGAGTAACATATAAAGCAATCAGTAACCGATACAAGAGGGGAAGGGAGCCCTGCCCAAAAGAGCTTACACTCTACAAGGAGTAACATATAAAGCAATCAGTAACCGATACAAGAGGTGAAGAGAGCCCTGCCCCAAAGAGCTTACACTCTACAAGGAGTAACATATAAAGCAATCAGTAACCGATACAGGAGGGGAAGGGAGCCCTGCCCCAAAGAGCTTACACTCTACAAGGAGTAACATATAAAGCAATCAGTAACCGATACAAGAGGGGAAGAGAGCCCTGCCCAAAAGAGCTTACACTCTACAAGGAGTAACATATAAAGCAATCAGTAACCGATACAGGAGGGGAAGGGAGCCCTGCCCAAAAGAGCTTACACTCTACAAGGAGTAACATATAAAGCAATCAGTAACCAATACAAGAGGTGAAGAGAGCCCTGCCCAAAAGAGCTTACACTCTGAAGGAGAAGTATTAAGATGCTGAGATTATTTGCAGTTGGTCTGTTTTTTAATTTCAGTCCTGAGGTTTTAAAGTGCTGTCTGGTTGCTAATGTTGGCAATGCTTGGCAACCCTGGCTGTTATTGCTTAAATGCCATCCAGGGCAACTATGGGGGGTGCAGGGGCACGACTGCTTGGGGGTCCGAGTAAACAATGTTTAGGAATACTGCAATAAACTCAGGGGTTTGGGTGGGGTAAGGGTTAGGGAGGTTGGGGCAAAAAGTGGCCTAAATGCCCAAGGGGTGTCACTATGCCTACATTTACTGATATTCCTATGGCACCTCAGTGAAAGAGCGCCATCTAGTGCACAAAAACACAACTGTTATCCCCCCCTCTGTAGGCAGTTTCCAGTAATGGGAGCAACGTGGCAGCACCCACTCATGGGTGGGAGGGAGGGGCACCACCCTCTTTTAACACCCTGAGCCCTTTCTTTTACTGGCTCCATTCTAATTGCCCCGGCCTGTCGCTGCTCCATCCAGCGGGCTGGGTAACCTTCCCCGGACCCTCGGAGTGTTTACAGAGAACTCTAAATACTCTGATTTGGGAGCGATTAACTTTAGGGGGAAAAAAAAAACTATTATTTAGAATTGTGGTTTGTGGAACATGTAATTAAATTAGCGTCTGTACTGCGTGTCCCTTCTCTGTATATTTGTATGGCTCTGGGGCAGGGGGGGGCTTTTATCCTGGGCTCCTGCACTATACTGGTGGGGCCACATAGTTGTGAAAAACATTTATATATATATATATATATATATATAATATATATATATATATATATAAATATTAATCACAATGCCACATAATAGCCTTT
The DNA here is from genome assembly GCF_000004195.4 of Xenopus tropicalis. NCBI lineage: Eukaryota > Metazoa > Chordata > Amphibia > Anura > Pipidae > Xenopus > Xenopus tropicalis. The sequence goes on along the minus strand of NC_030683.2, from coordinate 129,938,492 downwards.
TGTCATTGCCCAATTGTTCTACACACTCTGGTTTGGCCACACACATCATACTGGCACCGGCATAAAGTAGGGTTTGGCTTCATGTCATTAGGGATGTGGTTAGTTTCAAGTGGCCAAAGGGAGGGCAGTAACGGACAAACCCCATAGGATAACTTATTGCCTGTACAAAGACATAAAATAATATAAACATGGCTATTCCCCTGTACTAAGCACAATTCAGCAGGAACAGCCCCCTAAGTTTGCTCATAGCCTGTACAGAGAGATACCATAAAACTATGGCACATAGGGATTCCCCTGTACTAAGCACAATTCAGCAGGAACAGCCCCCTAAGTTTGCTCATAGCCTGTACAGAGAGATACCATAAAACTATGGCACATAGGGATCCCCCTGTACTAAGCACAATTCAGCAGGAACAGCCCCCTAAGTTTGCTCATAGCCTGTACAGAGAGATACCATAAAACTATGGCACATAGGGATCCCCCTGTACTAAGCACAATTCAGCAGGAACAGCCCCCTAAGTTTGCTCATAGCCTGTACAGAGAGATACCATAAAACTATGGCACATAGGGATTCCCCTGTACTAAGCACAATTCAGCAGGAACAGCCCCCTAAGTTTGCCCATAGCCTGTACACAGAGATACCATAAAACTATGGCACATAGGGATTCCCCTGTACTAAGCACAATTCAGCAGGAACAGCCCCCTAAGTTTGCTCATAGCCTGTACAGAGAGATACCATAAAACTATGGCACATAGGGATCCCCCTGTACTAAGCACAATTCAGCAGGAATGGCCCCCTAAGTTTGATCATAGCATTTTTCAGTGCAATGGAATGGCCCAAATCCCCTCTGTGACTCTCCATGCTATATGAGATGTTACCCCTTTTTACAGGTCTGGAACCTTTTTCCCCCCTCCATAGAGTTACTGTATTATCTATCAGGGGGGCAATGGTTCCGGTGTTTCGGATGTGCGTAGTAAGACTAACATTTCTGTAATTGTTGTTTAGTTAACATGTTCCTAATCGGTGCATGGGTAAATATAATGTGGGATCACAGAGAACTGGCGGATTGAAGTCAGGAGCTTTGCTCCCTAATTTGTTAATCCCTAAAACCCCCGGGAAAGTATGAACAATGGCCGCGCCGCGCTGGAATTCCGCCCTCATTATGTTCTCTCACAGGGGCTCAGTCACTTTTCCACATCATTACTCCCCGACAACTCCCAGCCGCCCACACTTTCCCTGTCCCACTAATTCCTTCTCTCGCTCGAGGAACAGGCGTTTGCTGGTTTAATTGCCCGGACTCTCTGCAATTACTTAACATCACAGCGGCCAGCCTGGGGGCGCAGGCTCATTATCGGGGGCTCTTTATGGGATCATCTAATAGAATTCGTTATAAGGGTGGCATTAACTGGAGCTGCCATATTGCTTGGTAGCTGTACAAACTGCAATACTATATGTCTCCACTAGAGGCACTGCTCATGAATGAATGGGTTTCCTATCGGTGCCTGGTTCTGCCGACCCCTCGGGCTCTTCTAATAAAGCGGTCCACTTGCGGTCACTGCTGAGTAATACTTTCTTGAACCCGATTAGCCCCTCTTCCCGGCAAGGGCGTCTCCGGCACGGGATTCTGGGAGCTTGGCAGCCCCTGTGTTTTTCTAGCTCTGCGACTCCTGTGTTCTTTCCAGCAAAGCAGAACCGGATCTCTCCATCTCCAAACAACCCCCCCCCCAGATCATGAGATGTTTGGGGAGATAACGTGGCTCTGCCATTCCGACTCCTACCTGCTTGCACCTGGCACTCAGTGAGGGGCACCATGCCCTTTCCACTCTGCTCTCATATAAACAACACCCCCCCCTCCCCCCATTTGATTTAGGGCTTCCTTTTTGACAATGCAAACAAGCCGCCCTCCCCCTTCTAAAACTTATTCTTTTAAAGTGTGTAAATATCTTTGGGATAGTGTGTTATCTGGAAAACCCCTTATCCATTCCAGATAAGAGATCTCCATAACTTATATTTGCTGGAAATCATTTTATACATTGAATAGGATTGTTTTGCCCCCAGTATGGATTCATGCAGCTCAGTTACCACCCAAGAACAAGGAGCTGTTTTATTATTACAGAGAAAAAAGATTCCGTTTATAATACAGGTAAGGGATCCATTATCCAGAAACCATTTATCTAAAAATTTACAGGAAGGCCATCTCCCATAGACTCTATTATAAGCAAATAATTAACATTTTTTAAAATGATTCCCTTTTCTCTGTAATAATAAAACAGTACCTGTACTTGATCTCAACTAAGATATAATTACCCCTTATTGGGGGCAGAACAGCCCTATTGGGTTTATTTAATGGTTAAATGATTCCCTTTTCTCTGTAATAATAAAACAGTACCTGTACTTGATCCCAACTAAGATATAATTACCCCTTATTGGGGGCAGAACAGCCCTATTGGGTTTATTTAATGGTTAAATGATTCCCTTTTCTCTGTAATAATAAAACAGTACCTGTACTTGATCCCAACTAAGATATAATTACCCCTTATTGGGGCAGAACAGCCCTATTGGGTTTATTTCATGGTTAAATGATTCCCTTTTCTCTGTAATAATAAAACAGTACCTGTACTTGATCCCAACTAAGATATAATTACCCCTTATTGGGGCAGAACAGCCCTATTGGGTTTATTTAATGGTTAAATGATTCCCTTTTCTCTGTAATAATAAAACAGTACCTGTACTTGATCCCAACTAAGATATAATTACCCCTTATTGGGGGCAGAACAGCCCTATTGGGTTTATTTCATGGTTAAATGATTTTTCAGTAGGCTTAAGGTATAGAGATCAAAATTGCAGAAAAACCCCTTATCTGGAAAACCCCAGTCCCGAGCATTCTGCATAACCGGTCCCATACCTGTAGGTAGAATTATTTGCTTAAACTGGTCTCCATGGGAGATGGCCTTCCTGTAATTTGGAGCTTTTTTGGATAAGAGGTTTCTGGATAAGGGATTTACTGAGCAGTTTAGATAAGTGACTGCTAATATCCTTATCATTTACAGTAGGGGGTACAGTATCCCTTATTATACATGAGTGATACTCAGAGTTCCCTGTATAACTCAGCCTGCAGCCTTGTGCCTTTATATGGGGGGCACAGAACCCCTCAGTGACTGCTAATATCCTTATCATTTACAGTAGGGGGTACATTATCCCTTATAATACATGAGTGATACTCAGAGTTCCCTGTATAACTCAGCCTGCAGCCTTGTGCCTTTATATGGGCACAGAACCCCTCAGTGACTGCTAATATCCTTATCATTTACTAATGAGTAGACTGATATGTAACGGAATTTGTGCTGTGTGTCCGTGGGTTGTAGTTCAGCAACATCTGGAGGCTTCGGGTTGCCCAGTGCTATACAGATATCTCAATCTACATTTTTTTTGCTCAGAAGCAGCTTTGGATCCAAGTAATGTTTTATGTTCTGTCTCTTTAATGTTCAATTTATTGTATCGGTGCTTCCAGTCTGTGCGGGTGTTACATGTTTGCGCCACATGTTTCCTCTTCCCCATAAAATCCAGATGCCGTGTTTATAGCCCCCAACCTCCTTCCCTATCAGCTGGATTCTGAGCAATATCCCCCCTGGCTCTGATATATATACTGTATCAGTGATCCCCATTGTAAGCAGCAGTCCTGCCCTGCTTTATGGCTGAGATTCTAGCTATCTGTATAACAGAGCATTCTGTCACAGTGGCACAGATCCTATCTGATCCCCCCATTGTAAGCAGCAGTCCTGCCCTGCTTTATGGCTGAGATTCTAGCTATCTGTATAACAGAGCATTCTGTCACAGTGGCACAGATCCTATCTGATCCCCCCCATTGTAAGCAGCAGTCCTGCCCTGCTTTATGGCTGAGATTCTAGCTATCTGTATAACAGAGCATTCTGTCACAGTGGCACAGATCCTATCTGATCCCCCCCATTGTAAGCAGCAGTCCTGCCCTGCTTTATGGCTGAGATTCTAGCTATCTGTATAACAGAGCATTCTGTCACAGTGGCACAGATCCTATCTGATCCCCCCATTGTAAGCAGCAGTCCTGCCCTGCTTTATGGCTGAGATTCTAGCTATCTGTATAACAGAGCATTCTGTCACAGTGGCACAGATCCTATCTGATCCCCCCCATTGTAAGCAGCAGTCCTGCCCTGCTTTATGGCTGAGATTCTAGCTATCTGTATAACAGAGCATTCTGTCACAGTGGCACAGATCCTATCTGATCCCCCCATTGTAAGCAGCAGTCCTGCCCTGCTTTATGGCTGAGATTCTAGCTATCTGTATAACAGAGCATTCTGTCACAGTGGCACAGATCCTATCTGATCCCCCCATTGTAAGCAGCAGTCCTGCCCTGCTTTATGGCTGAGATTCTAGCTATCTGTATAACAGAGCATTCTGTCACAGTGGCACAGATCCTATCTGATCCCCCCATTGTAAGCAGCAGTCCTGCCCTGCTTTATGGCTGAGATTCTAGCTATCTGTATAACAGTGTGAGTGTGGCCCATTGTATCCGGTCTGTGGCCGTTTCAGGGGCTGGCGTGCGTTATTTAGATGTGCCGTGCGTGTGTTTATGAGAGGATTAGTGGAAAGTAAATACAGAGCCAGAAGCGTTTCTATATAACTATTACAAATGTAAACCTGCTAAATATGGAGCGCAGGGTTCAGTTCCTGGGTGCTGCACCCTCTAAAGCCCAAACCTGTCTGTTACAAAAGCAAAGCAGAATGATAGATGAGACGTGCGGATCCAGAAGGAACAGCCAAGCGATTTTGGGTGAATGTCTGTGTGTGAGTGTCTGAGAGTAAGTGTGTGTGAGTAGTGCTGGAGTGTGTAGGACAGTGGTAGAGTAGTGTTTCCTTAGACAGTACAGTATGGGGGTACAGCTTATTGTGTGCCCAGAACATTCCTTCTCTGTATATTTGTATTTATACATATGGGTAGGAGGTGCCATAGTGTTTCCCTTAGACAGTACAGTATGGGGGTACAGCTTATTGTGTGCCCAGAACATTCCCTCTCTGTATATTTGTATTTATACATATGGGTAGGGGGTGCCATAGTGTTTCCCTTAGACAGTACAGTATGGGGGTACAGCTTATTGTGTGCCCAGGACATTCCTTCTCTGTATATTTGTATTTATACATATGGGTAGGGGGTGCCATAGTGTTTCCCTTAGACAGTACAGTATGGGGGTACAGCTTATTGTGTGCCCAGAACATTCCTTCTCTGTATATTTGTATTTATACATATGGGTAGGAGGTGCCATAGTGTTGCAGTTGGTCAGTTCGCTGGTTGTGGGTTTGGGGGTATAATTGTTACACGCACACGTGTGTATATTGTTGCTACGACTCCCGGCCGCTCCTGCCCATAAAACTCCCAGATGAGGAATGCTGGGCGCCAGTCTCGGGGGCTCTGATATCTCTGGGGCGCAGGTCGGGTTGCACACAGGCGAGAGGACACGATAGGGAGGCAGATAGCAACTCCCTGCGCCGGGGAAAGAATGAGGCAGCGTCAGTCTCCATCTGGCAGCGCCGGGCCCTGTGTGAGCCAGAGAAATGTACTGAGGAGCTGCCATATTCCCTACATTTCCCTGGCTCCCCGTCAGCTGCACATCCCTGTTATCCAGGGGGGAGCTCCGGCCAACATGGAGCCGGTGGGGAGGGTAGAACGCAAGGTTTGGGGCCCCTCCACCCAAACACTCCTAACATAATGAATTCTGCCCCACTTCCCAATATACATTCACTGGTAGGTAGGTGTACAGGCCATTGCTGCTGCCTGGTCCTTTCTCTGGTTCTGACTCGTGAAACAATGTAGCAGAAGCCATTTCTCCCAGTGCATTAATTGGCAATGTACCTATCCTTGTGCCCCAGTGTGTGCACCAATCACAGCAGAGCCCCTGACATGGTAGGATGGGGGGCATTAAGGGCAGTCCTCCATTGTGTCCTCATCCCTTCTAGTCCCTCTGGGTAAAGGGTAGATGTGAGGCAGCGGCCATAGGGTTGGGGTGCAAATAGGCCGATTGCAGGTGTGGGTTTGGGCCATGGGTTTGTGGGTTGGGTGGGGCTCTGGCCCATTTGACCCACACAGGGTTCTGTTGTTTTCAATGAGGAGAATCTTTCTGGTTCCGTGACTCTGGATCCTGTGTGGTTAAGACAGAAATGACCCAGCTGGCATATGGAGGGGGTGCCTGGGGGTTGCTTGGCATATGGAGGGGGTGCCTGGGGGTTGCTTGGCATATGGAGGGGGTGCCTGGGGGTTGCTTGGCATATGGAGGGGGTGCCTGGGGGTTGCTTGGCATATGGAGGGGGTGCCTGGGGGTTGCTTGGCATATGGAGGGGTGCCTGGGGGTTGCTTGGCATATGGAGGGGTGCCTGGGGGTTGCTTGGCATATGGGGGGGGTGCCTGGGGGCACTTGGCATATGGAGGGGGCACTTGGCATAAGGAGGGGGCACATGGCATAAAGAGGCGGTGCCTGGGGGGCACTTGGCATAAGGAGGGGGCACATGGCATAATGATGGGGTGTCTGGGGGGCACTTGGCATAAGGAGGGGGCACATGGCATAATGATGGGGTGTCTGGGGGGCACTTGGCATAAGGAGGGGGCACTTGGCATAAGGAGGGGGCACTTGGCATAAGGAGGGGGCACTTGGCATAAGGAGGGGGTGCCTGGGGTTGCTTGGCATAAGGAGGGGGTGCCTGGGGTTGCTTGGCATGTGGAGGGGTGCCTGGGGGGGCAATTGGCATAAGGAGGGGGTGCTGTGGGGGGGGGAGGCCTGTTTTTTCAATTAAGAGTTAGAAGTTGTCATGAAGAAGGTGTAAAAGGGGCTGTTTCCCTGCCCCCGCCCCCCCCCCCTCCTGGCCGTTGCGCCCGCGGCTCTGCTCTGGAAAACCTCCCCCATTAGGCCTGGCTGCTCACTTTTATTAGCAGATAAGCCTTTCATCTTTTATTGGGCTGCGCTCCGGGCTGTGCTGGAGGTGCCGCACTTTAGTGGAAACAGCTGCGCAGCCCAACATGGTGGGATCAGGTGGCAGGGACCACCGCACGGGGGCTGCTCATTAACCCTTTCCTTCCTCAGTAACTCTCACCCCCCAACCATCAACTGGGGGGGCTCAGTGCAGTGTTGTGTCAGGAGTCAGAACCAGCAGTGCAGGTAAGAGAAAGGGACAGGCACAGTGACAGTTACACATAACTATAAACCCAGTGAGAATGAGGAATGAATGGATATTGGGGAGTTGTATCAGGAGTCAGAACCAGCAGTGCAGGTAAGAGAAAGGGACAGACACAGTGACAGTTACACATAACTATAAACCCAGTGAGAATGAGGAATGAATGGATATTGGGGAGTTGTATCAGGAGTCAGAACCAGCAGTGCAGGGAAGGGAAAGGGACAGACACAGTGACAGTTACACATAACTATAAACCCAGTGAGAATGAGGGATGAATGGATATTGGGGAGTTGTATCAGGAGTCAGAACCAGCAGTGCAGAGAAGGGAAAGGGACAGACACAGTGACAGTTACACATAACTATAAACCCAGTGAGAATGAGGGATGAATGGATATTGGGGAGTTGTATCAGGAGTCAGAACCAGCAGTGCAGAGAAGGGAAAGGGACAGACACAGTGACAGTTACACATAACTATAAACCCAGTGAGAATGAGGGATGAATGGATATTGGGGAGTTGTATCAGGAGTCAGAACCAGCAGTGCAGGGAAGGGAAAGGGACAGACACAGTGACAGTTACACATAACTATAAACCCAGTGAGAATGAGGAATGAATGGATATTGGGGAGTTGTATCAGGAGTCAGAACCAGCAGTGCAGGGAAGGGAAAGGGACAGACACAGTGACAGTTACACATAACTATAAACCCAGTGAGAATGAGGGATGAATGGATATTGGGGAGTTGTATCAGGAGTCAGAACCAGCAGTGCAGGGAAGGGAAAGGGACAGACACAGTGACAGTTACACATAACTATAAACCCAGTGAGAATGAGGAATGAATGGATATTGGGGAGTTGTATCAGGAGTCAGAACCAGCAGTGCAGGGAAGGGAAAGGGACAGACACAGTGACAGTTACACATAACTATAAACCCAGTGAGAATGAGGGATGAATGGATATTGGGGAGTTGTATCAGGAGTCAGAACCAGCAGTGCAGGGAAGGGAAAGGGACAGACACAGTGACAGTTACACATAACTATAAACCCAGTGAGAATGAGGAATGAATGGATATTGGGGAGTTGTATCAGGAGTCAGAACCAGCAGTGCAGGGAAGGGAAAGGGACAGACACAGTGACAGTTACACATAACTATAAACCCAGTGAGAATGAGGAATGAATGGGTATTGGGGAGTTGTATCAGGAGTCAGAACCAGCAGTGCAGGGAAGGGAAAGGGACAGACACAGTGACAGTTACACATAACTATAAACCCAGTGAGAATGAGGAATGAATGGATATTGGGGAGTTGTATCAGGAGTCAGAACCAGCAGTGCAGGGAAGGGAAAGGGACAGACACAGTGACAGTTACACATAACTATAAACCCAGTGAGAATGAGGAATGAATGGATATTGGGGAGTTGTATCAGGAGTCAGAACCAGCAGTGCAGGGAAGGGAAAGGGACAGACACAGTGACAGTTACACATAACTATAAACCCAGTGAGAATGAGGAATGAATGGATATTGGGGAGTTGTATCAGGAGTCAGAACCAGCAGTGCAGGGAAGGGAAAGGGACAGACACAGTGACAGTTACACATAACTATAAACCCAGTGAGAATGAGGAATGAATGGATATTGGGGAGTTATGATTTAGACATAAATGTAGTTTATGGGTTTATATGCCCTTTAATGGGGTTTGGGTTCCCCCATATCAGGTTATAGAACATTTTCCTGTTCCCCGAGCGCCACGTCGTACGCCTGTAGGGGGATCTGTAATTCTCGGAGGGGCGGGGCACGGGGGGGGTCAGGGGTCAGGCAATTTGTCCGCTTTATGAATCCTCCCAGATAGTAATTATCCCTAATGGTGGAAGCGCTGTGCGGCCCAGCTGTGCTGGAGTGATGGTGCCGGGGAGACGGCGGGCGGATTAGAGCGCACTTGGCACGGGACACGAGAGCCTGTTGCACAGACAGGGGCCTGGGAGTCGCACTGTGGGGCCCTTATTTCAGGGGTGTCACACTGGGGGGTCCCCTGTATATTTCCAGCAAAATGGCATGATTAATGCAGCCCCTGCTCTAGCTACTGGGTCTGGGTGCTACTGGGTGCCATGTTGCAGGGCAGCGGGGTGAGCGCAGGTTTCCCCTTCCCCCTGGCACTGAGAGGGCGACCAGGACTAAATCACTGTCCCGTTTATCTGCTGCCAAATGCCCTAATTGCCCCTGTTTGAGGCACGTTTTGGCCACTTAGTACAACTACCGGCAGCTTTAGCCTTCACCTGGCATTAACCCTTTGCTTTCCCAGCCGCTGGGACCCAGCCACGTGCGCTGCAGCCAAAGTGAATATTGTTACAGGCCGGATCCCACCGAGTTCCTGTAAGGAAACGGCTCTTTGGCAGCAGCCCGGGCCCCTCTGGGAGAATCCAGTTCCATTGTGGGTCAGTGTAGGATATCCACCAATGAGATGCTCCCATTTGTATAGGATACCCACCAATGAAATGCTCCCCTTTGTATAGGATACCCACCAATGAAATGCTCCCGTTTGTATAGGATACCCACCAATGAAATGCTCCCGTTTGTATAGGATACCCACCAATGAGATGCTCCTCTTTGTATAGGATACCCACCAATGAGATGCTCCTCTTTGTATAGGATACCCACCAATGAGATGCTCCCGTTTGTATAGGATACCCACCAATGAAATGCTCCCGTGTGTATAGGATACCCACCAATGAAATGCTCCCGTGTGTATAGGATACCCACCAATGAAATGCTCCCGTGTGTATAGGATACCCACCAATGAAATGCTCCCGTGTGTATAGGATACCACCAATGAAATGCTCCCGTGTGTATTAGGATACCCACCAATGAAATGCTCCCGTGTGTATAGGATACCCACCAATGAAATGCTCCCGTGTGTATAGGATACCCACCAATGAAATGCTCCCGTGTGTATAGGATACCCACCAATGAAATGCTCCCGTGTGTATAGGATACCCACCAATGAAATGCTCCCGTGTGTATAGGATACCCACCAATGAAATGCTCCCGTGTGTATAGGATACCCACCAATGAAATGCTCCCGGGTGTATAGGATACCCACCAATGAAATGCTCCTGGGTGTATAGGATACCCACCAATGAAATGCTCCCGTGTGTATAGGATGCCCACCAATGAGATGCTCCTGGGTGTATAGGATACCCACCAATGAAATTCTCTCATTTGTGTTTTAGGTGCCGGCCTTGGATTGGGCATCGTTTTCTCAGTGATTTTCTTTAAACGTAAGTCATGTTTTCTTGTTGCCCCCCTACATACACAGACTGACACAAACTGCCCCCTTGGCCCCCCAGACTCAGAAGCTTATTGGCCCCTACGATATCTTAATCTCAAAGCTGAGGAACTGACCCCATAACCTGTAGTTCCAGCGCTGCCGGGGCTGCTGGGAGTTGTAGTTGGACACAGAGCAGATCTCCCCAGTGATGAGCCCATTGGCCGCCGTGTGTTGGAGACAAAGCAGATTCCTGAGTGGGTGCGTCACAGTCCTGGTTATTGTCATGCCCCCCCCCCCCCCCGCGCTTTATGGGATCACGGCGTCCCTGTGGCGTCTCGCTGGGGGCCCAGGAATATCAGATTGTTCCCCCGGTGCGGCCATGTTGTTCTGTTTAAGGCTATCGGGCCACACACAGTGCACCTTGATTGCTCCAAACCGCTGCAACTCAACCTGATCCCACAGTCCCGCGCCATCAAACCCACGGGGGCCCCGGCCAACTCCCAGCAGCCTCCGCTCCTTTCTACTGCAAACAAAGGGGACTCTCTGGCACCGGCTTTGTGCCTTTCTGCTTCTCTCTCAGCGATTTAAAGGGGAACTCTTCCCAAACACTGTGTAACCGCTCTCACTGGGGGACTTGGTGTTTTTCCTTATTTTCACAGGAAAGACGTGGCCAATCGCCTTCTCGGCGGGCATCGGCCTGGGCATGGCGTATTCCAACTGCCAGAACGACTTCCAGTCCCCGTACCTGCTGCACGGCAAGTTTGTGAAGGTGAGTGGCTCACACAGACGCACGGATATCCTGCTGCCCACGGGGCTGCTGGGCAGGTTTGGCCCCATATTGGTTATCCAACCTCCCATTCTGCATAAAATTCAACTGCCAGCTCTATTTGTGCCCCAGCCATACTGCCCCCTGCTTGCAAACCCCCTTACTGTGCCCACAGTTACAGCCCCTGCCCACACCTTGCCTTACTGCGCCCACAGTTACAGCCCCTGCCCACACCTTGCCTTACTGCGCCCACAGTTACAGCCCCCGCCCACACCTTGCCTTACTGCCCGCACAGTTACAGCCCCCGCCCACACCTTGCCTTACTGCGCCCACAGTTACAGCCCCGCCCACACCTTGCCTTACTGCCCGCCACAGTTACAGCCCTGCCCACACCTTGCCTTACTGCGCCCACAGTTACAGCCCCTGCCCCACACCTTGCCTTACTGCGCCCACAGTTACAGCCCCCGCCCACACCTTGCCTTACTGCGCCCACAGTTACAGCCCCCCGCCCACACCTTGCCTTACTGCGCCCACAGTTACAGCCCCCGCCCACACCTTGCCTTACTGCCCGCACAGTTACAGCCCCTGCCCGCACCTTGCCTTACTGCCCGCACAGTTACAGCCCCCGCCCGCCACCTTGCCTTACTGCCCGCACAGTTACAGCCCCCGCCCGCACCTTGCCTTACTGCCCGCACAGTTACAGCCCCCGCCCGCACCTTGCCTTACTGCCCGCACAGTTACAGCCCCCGCCCACACCTTGCCTTACTGCGCCCACAGTTACAGCCCCTGCCCACACCTTGCCTTACTGCCCGCACAGTTACAGCCCCTGCCCACACCTTGCCTTACTGCGCCCACAGTTACAGCCCCTGCCCACACCTTGCCTTACTGCCCGCACAGTTACAGCCCCCGCCCACACCTTGCCTTACTGGCCCGCACAGTTACAGCCCCCGCCCACACCTTGCCTTACTGCGCCCACAGTTACAGCCCCTGCCCACACCTTGCCTTACTGCCCGCACAGTTACAGCCCCCGCCCACACCTTGCCTTACTGCGCCCACAGTTACAGCCCCTGCCCACACCTTGCCTTACTGCCCGCACAGTTACAGCCCCCGCCCACACCTTGCCTTACTGCCCGCACAGTTACAGCCCCTGCCCACACCTTGCCTTACTGCGCCCACAGTTACAGCCCCTGCCCACACCTTGCCTTACTGCCCGCACAGTTACAGCCCCCGCCCACACCTTGCCTTACTGCCCGCACAGTTACAGCCCCTGCCCACACCTTGCCTTACTGCGCACACAGTTTTAGCCACAGCACTGTACACTTGGGTAAATTAAAGGCAAACTTCAGTTCAGCGCCCCAAACACCCCCACAAACCCCAGGGGGTACCTGCCTTGGGATAAACCAATCCCTGGAACCCACCGTTGCACCCCAAGTGCAGCCGTGGGTTAATTTTAGCGCCGGGTAATAAAGTGCTAACGAGATTAGAATGTGGGGCACCGAAGCGCCCGGGGTGCGGCAACAGTTAAATCTCTAATTACCTCCAAATGGTGTGGCGGTTAATAGCTAAAGGGCTGCTAACGACCTAATTAGTTAATGGCTGCTGGGGAAGAGTGTGGAAACTATTAGTGTGGGGTTAGCAGGGGAGCTGCCAGTTTGGGTTGTTTTCCCTCTAATCTTAAAGTAACAGTCACGCCGGGGCTGCACTGCTATTGCCTGCAGGGGATGCTGGGAGTTGTAGTCCTGTAACAAGACCCATTCCTGACTACATATCCTCTCATTGCAGGAACAGTGAGCCTTGGCTGCCAGACATCACTGTCAGATTCCCGAGCCTGATGCAATGTGGGAGTGGCTAAACCTACCAATCAGCTCTCGGCGCGGAGAACTTGCACTCGGCAGGGCGGCGCTTCCCACCAGCTTCTCTCTCGTCTCTCTTTCTGCCCAAATGTTTCTGAAATGGCTAAAATAAAGTGTTATTTACCAAACATTCGGTGTGGGAATCAATGTGTTGGGCACCAAGTGCCGCCCCCTTACTCTCCAGCAGTGAGATGGTACCCTTCCGCTAATGTACCCCCTACTGTCACTGATAAGGATATTAGCAGTCACTGAGGGGTTCTGTGCCCCCCATATAAAGGCACAAGGCTGCAGGCTGAGTTATACAGGGAACTCTGAGTATCACTCATGTATTATAAGGGATAATGTACCCCCTACTGTAAATGATAAGGATATTAGCAGTCACTGAGGGGTTCTGTGCCCCCCATATAAAGGCACAAGGCTGCAGGCTGAGTTATACAGGGAACTCTGAGTATCACTCATGTATTATAAGGGATAATGTACCCCCTACTGTAAATGATAAGGATATTAGCAGTCACTGAGGGGTTCTGTGCCCCCCATATAAAGGCACAAGGCTGCAGGCTGAGTTATACAGGAACTCTGAGTATCACTCATGTATTATAAGGGATAATGTACCCCCTACTGTAAATGATAAGGATATTAGCAGTCACTGAGGGGTTCTGTGCCCCCCATATAAAGGCACAAGGCTGCAGGCTGAGTTATACAGGGAACTCTGAGTATCACTCGTGTATTATAAGGGATAATGTACCCCCTACTGTAAATGATAAGGATATTAGCAGTCACTGAGGGATTCTGTGCCCATATAAAGGCACAAGGCTGCAGGCTGAGTTATACAGGGAACTCTGAGTATCACTCATGTATTATAAGGGATAATGTACCCCCTACTGTAAATGATAAGGATATTAGCAGTCACTGAGGGGTTCTGTGCCCCCCATATAAAGGCACAAGGCTGCAGGCTGAGTTATACAGGGAACTCTGAGTATCACTCATGTATTATAAGGGATAATGTACCCCCTACTGTAAATGCCCAGTTGGGATTGGTTACACTGGGGAAGGGGCAGTTAAGGGGGGGTAACTATATATAAATATATAAGGGGGGGCAGTAATGAAATAGAGAAAGTACAGAGAAAAGTGCAGATCCCAAACAACCCATCAGTACCCGGCCCACCCAAGCCTCCCACCCACTGACTAAAGGCCAAGTAACACAAACTATAAAGCAATCTAAAGAGCAATATGTCTGTGATTGGAGGGATGAGATACTCCCAGGAGCTTACTATCTACCAATCACTAGGGAGGGAATACAGACTGGCCCCATACCTGGAAAGGCTACAGAACCGCAAAGCCAGACAGATCCTGATGACTGGCCGGCTGTGCCAGCGTTGTGACCAGGGGGCAGTAGAGGATGAGACCCACTTCCTGCTAGACTGCCCCAAATACTCAGCCCTGAGAGACACCCACTGCCAGACACCCAAATACTCAGCCCTGAGAGACACCCACTGCCAGAGAGCCAAATACTCAGCCCTGAGAGACACCCACTGCCAGAGACCCAAATACTCAGCCCTGAGAGACACCCACTGCCAGAGACCCAAATACTCAGCCCTGAGAGACACCCACTGCCAGAGACCCAAATACTCAGCACTGAGAGACACCCACTGCCAGAGACCCAAATACCCAGCACTGAGAGACACCCACTGCCAGAGACCCAAATACTCAGCCCTGAGAGACACCCACTGCCAGAGACCCAAATACTCAGCCCTGAGAGACCCCCACTGCCAGACACCCAAATACTCAGCCCTGAGAGACACCCACTGCCAGAGACCCAAATACTCAGCCCTGAGAGACACCCACTGCCAGAGACCCAAATACTCAGCCCTGAGAGACACCCACTGCCAGAGACCCAAATACTCAGCCCTGAGAGACACCCACTGCCAGAGACCCAAATACTCAGCAATTAGAGACACCCACTGACACAGACTCTCCCATCACATCCCAGACTTCCCCTCTATAGAAGAAGAGAGAAAACTCCGCATCCTACTGGGAGAAGAGGCACCGACAGCAACAATGGCAGCACAATACATAACTGACTGTCATAGACTGAGAGAGACAGGACTTTCCCCTGTCCCCATATACTGACCCCATATCCCCACCCCTTAAACCCCCCCATTCCCATATACTGACCCCCTAACCCCACCCCTTAAACCCCCCCCCCCCATTCCCATATACTGACCCCCTAACCCCACCCATTACACCCTATACCTGCTTTGGCAATGCTCAATGTATTTGGTTCTGCCAATAAAGCTCATTTGATTTGAGAGATAGAGAGTGCAGATTGGTACATGGGGTGGGTATATAGAGAGTGCAGATTGGTACATGGGGTGGGTATATAGAGAGTGCAGATTGGTACATGGGGTGGATATATAGAGAGTGCAGATTGGTACATGGGGTGGGTATATAGAGAGTGCAGATTGGTACATGGGGTGGGTATATAGAGAGTGCAGATTGGTACATGGGGTGGATATATAGAGAGTGCAGATTGGTACATGGGGTGGGTATATAGAGAGTGCAGATTGGTACATGGGGTGGGTATATAGAGAGAGCAGATAGGTACATGGGGTGGGTATATAGAGAGTGCAGATTGGTACATGGGGTGGATATATAGAGAGTGCAGATTGGTACATGGGGTGGGTATATAGAGAGTGCAGATTGGTACATGGGGTGGATATATAGAGAGTGCAGATTGGTACATGGGGTGGGTATATAGAGAGTGCAGATTGGTACATGGGGTGGGTATATAGAGAGTGCAGATTGGTACATGGGGTGGATATATAGAGAGTGCAGATTGGTACATGGGGTGGGTATATAGAGAGAGCAGATAGGTACAAGGGGTGGGTATATAGAGAGTGCAGATTGGTACATGGGGTGGGTATATAGAGAGTGCAGATTGGTACATGGGGTGGGTATATAGAGTGCAGATTGGTACATGGGGTGGGTATATAGAGAGTGCAGATTGGTACATGGGGTGGATATATAGAGAGTGCAGATTGGTACATGGGGTGGATATATAGAGAGTGCAGATTGGTACATGGGGTGGGTATATAGAGAGTGCAGATTGGTACATGGGGTGGGTATATAGAGTGCAGATTGGTACATGGGGTGGGTATATAGAGAGTGCAGATTGGTACATGGGGTGGGTATATAAAGTGCAGATTGGTACATGGGGTGGGTATATAGAGAGTGCAGATTGGTACATGGGGTGGGTATATAGAGTGCAGATTGGTACATGGGGTGGGTATATAGAGTGCAGATTGGTACATGGGGTGGGTATATAGAGAGTGCAGATTGGTACATGGGGTGGGTATATAAAGTGCAGATTGGTACATGGGGTGGGTATATAGAGAGTGCAGATTGGTACATGGGGTGGGTATATCAGTAGAGTGGACAGAATTGGTACATGGGGTGGGTATATAGAGAGTGCAGATTGGTACATGGGGTGGATATATAGAGAGTGCAGATTGGTACATGGGGTGGATATATAGAGAGTGCAGATTGGTACATGGGGTGGATATATAGAGAGTGCAGATTGGTACATGGGGTGGGTATATAGAGAGAGCAGATAGGTACATTGGGTGGGTATATAGAGAGAGCAGATTGCTACATGGGGTGGGTATATAGAGAGTGCAGATAGGTACATGGGGTGGATATATAGAGAGTGCAGATTGGTACATGGGGTGGATATATAGAGAGTGCAGATTGGTACATGGGGTGGGTATATAGAGAGTGCAGATTGGTACATGGGGTGGATATATAGAGAGTGCAGATTGGTACATGGGGTGGATATATAGAGAGTGCAGATTGGTACATGGGGTGGGTATATAGAGAGAGCAGATTGGTACATGGGGTGGGTATATAGAGAGTGCAGATTGGTACATGGGGTGGATATATAGAGAGTGCAGATTGGTACATGGGGTGGATATATAGAGAGTGCAGATTGGTACATGGGGTGGGTATATAGAGAGCAGATAGGTACATGGGGTGGATATATAGAGAGTGCAGATTGGTACATGGGGTGGGTATAAAGAGAGAGCAGATAGGTACATTGGGTGGGTATATAGAGAGAGCAGATTGCTACATGGGGTGGATATATAGAGAGTGCAGATTGGTACATGGGGTGGGTATATAGAGAGTGCAGATTGTACATGGGTGGATATATAGAGAGTGCAGATTGGTACATGGGGTGGATATATAGAGAGTTGCAGATTGGTACATGGGGTGGGCTATATAGAGAGAGCAGATAGGTACATTGGGTGGGTATATAGAGAGAGCAGATTGCTACATGGGGTGGGCATATATAGAGAGTGCAGATTGGTACATGGGGTGGGTATATATACAGTGCAGATTGGTACATGGGGTGGGTATATAGAGAGTGCAGATTGATACATGGGTGGGTATATAGAGAGAGCAGACAGATACATGGGGGTGGGTATATAGAGAGCAGAATTGGTACATGGGGTGGGTATGATAGAGAGAGCAGATTGGGTACACTGGGTGTGGGTTATAGAGAGAGCAGGACAGATACATTGGGTGGGTATGATAGAGGAGTGCAGCATTTGGTACTGGGGGGGTATATAGAGAGTGCAGATGGGTTACCATGGGTGGGTACTATAGTAGTGCAGATTGGTACATGGGGGTGGGTATATAGAGTGCAGATTGGTACATGGGGTGGGTAATAGAGAGTGCAGATTGGTTACATGGGGTGGGATATAAAGTGCAGATTGGTACATGGGGTGGGTATATAGAGAGTGCAGATTTGGTACATGGGGTGGGTATATAGAGTGCAGATTGGTACATGGGGTGGGTATATAGAGAGTGCAGATGGTACATGGGGGTGGATATATAGAGAGTGCAGATTGGTACACTGGGGTGGGATATTATAGAGAGTTTGCAGATTGGTACATGGGTGGATATATAGAGAGTGCAGATTGGTACATGGGGGTGGGTATATAGAGAGAGCAGATTAGGTACATGGGTGGGGTATATAGAGAGAGCAGATTGCTACTGGGGTGGGTATATTAGAGAGTGCAGATATAAAGGAATAAAAGTCAGGGACATGGGGTGGATATATAGAGAGTGCAGATTGGTACATGGGGTGGATATATAAGAGAGTGCAGATTGGTACATGGGTGGGTATATAGAGAGTGCAGATTGGTACATGGGTGGATATATAGAGAGTGCAGATTGGTACATGGGTGGGTATATAGAGAGAGCAGATTGGTACATTGGGTGGGTATATAGAGAGAGCAGATTGCGTACATGGGGTGGATATATAGAGAGTGCAGATTGGTACATGGGGTGGGATATAATAGAGAGTGCAGATTGGTACATGGGGTGGATATATAGAGAGTGCAGATTGGTACATGGGGTGGATATATTCAAGGAGAGGTGCAGATTGGTACATGGGAGTGGGTATAAAGAGAGAGCAGATAGGTACATTGGGTGGGTATAATAGAGAGAGCAGATTGCTACATGGGGTGGATATATAGAGAGTGCAGATTGGGTACATGGGTGGTATATAGAGAGTGCAGATGGTACATGGGGTGGATATATAGAGAGTGCAGATTGTACATGGGGTGGATATATAGAGAGTGCAGATTAGGTACATGGGGGTGGGTATATAGAGAGAGCAGATAGGTACATTGGGTGGGTATAAGAGAGAGCAGATGCTACATGGGGTGGGCATATATAGAGAGTGCAGATTGGTACATGGTTGGGTATATATACAGTGCAGATTGGTACATGGGGTGGGTATATAGAGAGTGCAGATTGATACATGGGGTGGGTTATAGAGAGAGCAGACAGATACATGGGGTGGGTATATGAGAGCAGATTGGTACATGGGTGGGGTATATAGAGAGAGCAGATTGGTACAATGGGGTGGGTTATAGAGAGAGCAGACAGATACATTGGGGTGGGTATATAGAGAGTGCAGATTGGTACATGGGGTGGGTATATAGAGTGTGCAGATTGGGTACATGGGGTGGATATATAGAGAGTGCAGATTGGTACATGGGTGGGTATATAGAGAATGCAGATTGGTACATGGGTGGGTATATATAGAGAGCAGATTGGTACATGGGTGGGTATTTATAGAGTGCAGATTTGGTACATGGGGTGGGTATATAGAGAGAGCAGACAGATACATGGGTGGGTATATACAGAGCAGATTGGTACATGGGGTGGATATATAGAGAGAGCAGATAGGGTACATTGGGTGGGTATAATAGAGAGTGCAGATTGGTGCATTGGGTGGGTATATAGAGAGTGCAGATTGGTACATGGGGTGGGTATATAGAGAGTGCAGATTGGAACATGGGGTGGATATATAGAGAGTGCAGATTGGTACATTGGGGTGGGTATAGAGAGTGCAGATTGGTACATGGGTGGGTATATAGAGAGTTGCAGATTGGTACATGGGGTGGGTATATATAGAGAGTGCAGATTGGTACATGGGGTGGGTATATATAGAGTGCAGATTGGTACATGGGGTGGGTATATAGAGAGTGCAGATTGATACATGGGGTGGGTATATAGAGAGAGCAGACAGATACATGGGGTGGGTATATAGAGAGCAGATTGGTACATGGGGTGGGTATATAGAGAGAGCAGATTGGTACATGGGGTGGGTATATAGAGTGTGCAGACAGATACATTGGGTGTGGTATATAGAGTGTGCAGATTGGTACATGGGTGGATATATAGAGAGTGCAGATTGGTACATGGGGTGGGTATATAGAGAATGCAGATTGGTACATGGGGTGGGTATATATAGAGAGCAGATTGGTACATGGGGTGGGTATTTATAGAGTGCAGATTGGTACATGGGGTGGGTATATAGAGAGAGCAGACAGATACATGGGGTGGGTATATACAGAGCAGATTGGTACATGGGGTGGATATATAGAGAGAGCAGATAGGTGCATTGGGTGGGTATATAGAGAGTGCAGATTGGTACATGGGGTGGATATATAGAGAGTGCAGATTGGTACATGGGGTGGATATATAGAGAGTGCAGATTGGTACATGGGATGGGTATATAGAGAGCAGATTGGTACATGGGGTGGGTATATAGAGAGTGCAGATTGGTACATGGGGTGGATATATAGAGAGTGCAGATTGGTACATGGGGTGGATATATAGAGAGTGCAGATTGGTACATGGGATGGGTATATAGAGAGCAGATTGGTACATGGGGTGGGTACAGGGCCGCCGCTCCCTATAAGCAGAGTACTCAGTCTGCATAGGGCACCAACTCCCAGGGGGGCACCATCCCAGCTGCTCCAAAAAAAAAAAGCATTTCTATATATTATAACATACCCCCCAACACTGTCCCGCCGGTTTTTATAGCGCATCCCGCTGTCCCAGATAGTTCAATCGATCTATGGGGGCTATTGGGGGCACTTACTATGGGGGCATTGTCTTTGGGGGCACTGTGTGTGGGGCCCCTATAGTAGGTGTTTCTTTTTATTATTTTATTTTTACTTCCGTAATATTTGGGGGAGGGGGCACAAAAGTAAATTTCTGCTTAGGGCACCCATTTGGCCAGCAGCGGCCCTGGGTGGGTATATAGAGAGCAGATTGGTACATGGGGTGAGTATATAGAGAGTGCAGATTGGTACATGGGGTGGGTATATAGAGAGTGCAGATTGGTACATGGGGTGGGTATATAGAGAGTGCAGATTGGTACATGGGGTGGGTATATAGAGAGTGCAGATTGGTACATGGGGTGGGTATATAGAGAGAGCAGATTGGTACATGGGGTGGGTATATAGAGAGTGCAGATTGGTACATGGGGTGGGTATATAGAGAGTGCAGATTGGTACATGGGGTGGGTAGAGAGTGCAGATTGGTACATGGGGTGGGTATATATAGAGAGTGCAGATTGGTACATGGGGTGGGTATATATAGAGTGCAGATTGGTACATGGGGTGGGTATATAGAGAGTGCAGATTGGTACATGGGGTGGGTATATAGAGAGAGCAGATTGGTACATGGGGTGGGTATATAGAGAGTGCAGATTGGTACATGGGGTGGGTATATATAGAGAGTGCAGATTGGTACATGGGGTGGGTATATATAGAGTGCAGATTGGTACATGGGGTGGGTATATAGAGAGTGCAGATTGATACATGGGGTGGGTATATAGAGAGAGCAGACAGATACATGGGGTGGGTATATAGAGAGCAGATTGGTACATGGGGTGGGTATATAGAGAGAGCAGATTGGTACATGGGGTGGGTATATAGAGTGTGCAGACAGATACATTGGGTGGGTATATAGAGTGTGCAGATTGGTACATGGGGTGGATATATAGAGAGTGCAGATTGGTACATGGGGTGGGTATATAGAGAATGCAGATTGGTACATGGGGTGGGTATATATAGAGAGCAGATTGGTACATGGGGTGGGTATTTATAGAGTGCAGATTGGTACATGGGGTGGGTATATAGAGAGAGCAGACAGATACATGGGGTGGGTATATACAGAGCAGATTGGTACATGGGGTGGATATATAGAGAGAGCAGATAGGTGCATTGGGTGGGTATATAGAGAGTGCAGATTGGTACATGGGGTGGATATATAGAGAGTGCAGATTGGTACATGGGGTGGATATATAGAGAGTGCAGATTGGTACATGGGATGGGTATATAGAGAGCAGATTGGTACATGGGGTGGGTATATAGAGAGTGCAGATTGGTACATGGGGTGGATATATAGAGAGTGCAGATTGGTACATGGGGTGGATATATAGAGAGTGCAGATTGGTACATGGGATGGGTATATAGAGAGCAGATTGGTACATGGGGTGGGTACAGGGCCGCCGCTCCCTATAAGCAGAGTACTCAGTCTGCATTAGGGCACCAAACTCCCAGGGGGGCACCATCCCAGCTGCTCCAAAAAAAAAAAGCATTTCTATATATTATAACATACCCCCAACACTGTCCCGCCGGTTTTTTATAGCGCATCCCGCTGTCCCAGATAGTTCAATCGATCTATGGGGGGCTATTGGGGGCACTTACTATGGGGCATTGTCTTTGGGGGCACTGTGTGTGGGGCCCCTATAGTAGGGTGTTTCTTTTTATTTATTTTATTTTTACTTCCGTAATATTTGGGGGAGGGGGCACAAAAGTAATTTCTTGCTTAGGGCACCCATTTGGCCAGCAGCGGCCCTGGGTGGGTATATAGAGAGCAGATTGGTACATGGGGTGAGTATATAGAGAGTGCAGATTGGTAACATGGGTGGGTATATAGAGAGTGCAGATTGGTACATGGGGTGGGTATATAGGAGAGTGCAGATTGGTACATGGGTGGGTATAGAGAGTGCAGATTGGTACATGGGGTGGGTATATAGAGAGAGCAGATTGGTACATGGGGTGGTATATAGAGAGTGCAGATTGGTACATGGGGTGGGTATATAGAGAGTGCAGATTGGTACATGGGGTGGGTATATAGAGAGTGCAGATTGGTACATGGGTGGGTATATAGAGAGAGCAGATTGGTACATGGGCGTGGGTATATATAGAGTGCAGATTGGTACATGGGGTGGTATATAGAGAGAGCAGATTGGTACAAGGGGTGGGTATATAGAGAGTGCAGATTGGTACATGGGGTGGGTATAATAGAGAGAGCAGATTGGTACATGGGGTGGGTATATAGAGAGTGCAGATTGGTACATGGGGTGGGTATATAGAGAGCAGATTGGTACATGGGGTGGGTATATAGAGAGAGCAGATTGGTACATGGGGTGGGTATATAGAGAGAGCAGATTGGTACATGGGGTGGGTATATAGAGAGAGCAGATTGGTACATGGGGTGGGTATATAGAGAGAGCAGATTGGTACATGGGGTGGGTATATAGAGAGTGCAGATTGGTACATGGGGTGGGTATATAGAGAGAGCAGATTGGTACATGGGGTGGGTAAGTAGCGGGTATATATTATAAACACCCTGGAAGGCTGGAGCTGTTGGTGCCAAGGTGTCCGGGCTCCGGATTCCTGAGTTATTACCCCCCCCCCCCAGCCCACAGAGATGATGGAATCCCAATAGGAAGAGGAGCCCAAATGTGGCCGATACCCCTCCCCCGGTAACTCCCAGTACCTGCCCCGAGTCCCGGCTCTGTCCCCTGCAGAGAGCGGAGTGCGGATCCCGGGTCAGTACTGTCCCCCCAGCCCGGTCCCCTTCTCCTCCCGGAGCGGCACAGGGGGAGGATTTGGATCTCATTCCCCTATTAGGAGAGGAGGGTTCAGTCCTGGCGCCTGAGCGACACAGTCTGCGCTGCAACCGCGACCTGCTCCCTCCGCGGTCCGTTCTGCCTTCCCGGTCCCGTTCTGCCACAACGGCTGGTCCGGTTCCTCCGCTCCCAGAGGGCTTGTAGCCTTTCCTGGGCCGGTTCCGATCCCTGCACCTGGCTCCCTTGGATTCTCATCCCATTATACTTGGATTCCTGCATGGATCTCTTCCCCTAGCCTGGACTGCATGGGAATACCTGCTCCTTCTCCTCCAGGTAAGTCCTACCTACCCCCCTATCCCCCTATCTACCCCCTACCTACCCACCCACCCACCTACCTACCCCTCTATCCCCCTATCTACCCCCTACCTACCCACCCACCTACCTACCCCCCTATCCCCCTATCTACCCCCTACCTACCCACCCACCTACTTGCTAATATTTGACACCCTGTGTCCCTATACCATTTATATTACTTACCAACTCACCCCATTACCAGCCTTGGGGGTCTCCATATTCCTTATCATCATATTCCAACTCCAGTCTTATGGGGACCCCATTTTGTACCCCCCTTATTCCAGCCAACATGAGTGAGCACTTCCCAATGGGTTTCTATGGTTTACACCCCTAGCAACATCTCTCCTGGTTGCACTTCATGTTCTGCCACCGTTGCCCCATGAACTTGCCCCCATACCTGGTGCCCTGTGTCAGAATTTCCCAGCAGCAATGGGGTCTCTCATGTTCCCCTTATCCCAACCTGCCAGTGTGAGTGCTAGCCTTGTGGGCTTGTTTGTTCTACACCTCCTTCTCCACATTTCCCAGTATCTGTCTGGGGGTCTTCTTGTTTTATAGCCCAACCTCAGGCAACTAGCCCAGTAACAGTCTTGGGGGGCTCCATATCCCTCACCTTAACCCCAACTGCAGTCCTGTGGGATCTCTCATTTTCTACAGCTCTTATCCCAGCCAACATGAGTAAGTGCTAGCCTTATGGGCAACTATCCCAATTCCAGCCTTGGGGAGCTCCATGTTCCAGACCCCCTAGTCATTATGTTCCAACAGAGCCTTATGGGGTTCCCCAAGTTCCTCACCCCCCACTGTCCCTTCCTAACACCATTCTTGGTGGGGCTCCTGGTCCGTTCCTCTCCGTGCCCCCCAATGTCACAGTTACCGGACTCCGTGTTCTGCAGTTTATTGTTATGGGATGGCCGGATCCCTTTGGAATAATCAGTTCTGGCCTTTGTGTTCCAGTTCCGTGTTCCGCAGACCCACCAAGGGGGCTAATAGTGTTGCAGGGAGTTCTTAACCCTTTATTTGTTGTACTTACTCACAACTTGACCTACTGCAGCCCCAACAGCCCTTACCTACCCTGTTTCTCATGACTTACCTACCCCCTAACACTGCTAGGCCCCCATTGTTAGGGCCCATATCCCTTCTTTGATTATATTTTATTAATATCTTAGTCGCCCCCATTTCCACCCCCCCAATAAAATAAATTTACCCCCCAAGTTTCTCCAACAGAAACATCAGCCCCTTTAGGGACAGTTCCCTAAGCTTTATATGGAATATGGTCCCACTATACTATATATATATATAATATAGCGCTACTGTATACATTGTAATAGGAGGGCATGTTTGGGATCAGCTTGGCATCGGATGGGTTAACAAGGAAGCCCAGTTAGTGGGTCCAAATTTGCTGTGGGTTAAGGGGGGCTCGATGTTTGGAAAGCCCAAGCTTGTTATTTTCTCTACTGGAAAATCATCTTCTGTTCCAGGAATGTTGCCCTTTTATCTATTGTGCAATGGTATTATGGCCCCCGCGTGGCTCAGCCCGAGGCTGGTACCGGGCGCAGAGACCCCTGGAAGGGTTAATAGACTGGCGCCCTTACATGGGGGGTCCCCACTAGCTCTTGTTGGACTAAAACTCCCAGCATCCCCCTGACAGTTACACAATATAATATGCCCTTTGTCCTTTTCTCTATATCATCCCAGGGGCTTTTTGGGTTCTGGGACCCCCAGTCAAATGGATCTTCTTGTCTCCCCTAAATTGGCAAAAGGGACAAGAATTGGTAATAGGATCAGCTGTGCCCTACTGCAAAGCCATATAAAGGTTCGGAAGGTTGAACTTGATGGCCAAGTGTCTTGTTTCAGCCTTAGCTGCTATGTAACTGTATTGTACAAGGGCTGGGAAATATCTGGCGTTCATTAAACCCATGTAATTACCAACTAGAAGGTGATTTGCAGGCAATTTAACAACCTTGCATTCTATCCGGTTGCTAAGGAAGGGGAAGGCTAGCAACTTTGGAAGAGACAGAATAGAAATATGAGCTGATTCGCAGGTGAAGTTTGCCTTTAAACTGCGCTCGGTTGATACCAAAACAGAGGCCGGTTGCTATGTGGCTCCTGACGTACAAATGCACAAAAGAATGTGAAGTTTTGTTGCAGCTTGATCTCCGGGCGCAGACTGTTCCTACCTGACTCACCCTATGTACGAGCAGCACATTACTGCAGCTGGGGGCGGAAAGCTGAGATCAAATATAGGAGATTTATGGTTTTATCTGTGATAATAGAATCACTCAACCCCCCTTCCCTTGTGAATGTTGTAGAACTACAGCTCCCAGCATGCTTTTCAGGGACCTCCCCCTGGGTAAGTGAATCCAATCTCCCCCCCAGTACTTACCCAGGTACAGAGCTCTGATTCTCTGTACTTCCTGCTCCTGGGCTGCTCTCTTTCCCATGGTCAGGCAGGAACCTCCCCCTGGGTAAGTGAATCCAATCTCCGCCCAGTACTTACCCAGGTACAGAGCTCTGATTCTCTGTTCTTTCCTGCTCCTGGGCTGCTCTCTTTCCCATGGTCAGGCAGGAACCTCCCCCTGGGTAAGTGAATCCAATCTCCCCCCAGTACTTACCCAGGTACAGAGCTCTGATTCTCTGTACTTCCTGCTCCTGGGCTGCTCTCTTTCCCATGGTCAGACAGGAACCCCCCCCTGGGTAAGTGAATCCAATCTCCCCCCAGTACTTACCCAGGTACAGAGCTCTGATTCTCTGTACTTCCTGCTCCTGGGCTGCTCTCTTTCCCATGGTCAGGCAGGAACCTCCCCCCTGGGTAAGTGAATCCAATCTCCCCCCAGTACTTACCCAGGTACAGAGCTCTGATTCTCTGTACTTCCTGCTCCTGGGCTGCTCTCTTTCCCATGGTCAGGCAGGAACCTCCCCTGGGTAAGTGAATCCAATCTCCCCCCAGTACTTACCCAGGTACAGAGCTCTGATTCTCTGTACTTCCTGCTCCTGGGCTGCTCTCTTTCCCATGGTCAGACAGGAACCCCCCCCCCTGGGTAAGTGAATCCAATCTCCCCCCAGTACTTACCCAGGTACAGAGCTCTGATTCTCTGTACTTCCTGCTCCTGGGCTGCTCTCTTTCCCATGGTCAGGCAGGAACCTCCCCCTGGGTAAGTGAATCCAATCTCCCCCCAGTACTTACCCAGGTACAGAGCTCTGATTGTCTGTACTTCCTGCTCCTGGGCTGCTCTCTTTCCCATGGTCAGGTCTTGTGATTAGGCAGTTAAGGGAGGTGAGTGGTTCTGGGGGGTGAGGCCTTGGGTGCTTTGGACCAATCGAGCGAGAGGAATGATTGGCAGGGAGTCGCCCCCCCACGCAGCGTGTTTGTCTCACACCAGGCTACACATTGCCTGAAATCATAAGACCCGTCTGCGGATCATGTGACACCAACAGGGGCCCCCCAGCCCCGAGTGCTCGGCAACTGCCAGAGCTGATCCCTTAGGTAACATTATGGGATGGAATAGAGTTTGCAGCTTTAGTAGCTGAAATGGCCCATTTGCCCAGAGCAATCCTTGTAGTGAGGTCACAGATGTATAAGCCAATCAGCCACAGAGCCAAACATATCTGGTTTACCCATAATCCTTGCAGAGAACTGGCCTACTAAGTGCAGCAGGCAGCACTTCTATATAATAACATCTATAATATACAGGAAAGCCCTGGGGTGGGAGGGGGGTGCAACCCCCAATGCACCAAAATGTATGGGTGCTAATTTATGTGCCCCCCCAGTGTGCCATAATGGGAACCTTTTGCCCTAGGCCAGTGTGCCATAATGGGAACCTTTTGCCCTAGGCCAGTGTGCCGTAATGGGAACCTTTTGCCCTAGGCCAGTGTGCCGTAATGGGAACCTTTTGCCCTAGGCCAGTGTGCCGTAATGGGAGCCTTTTGCCCTAGGCCAGTGTGCCGTAATGGGAGCCTTTTGCCCTAGGCCAGTGTGCCGTAATGGGAGCCTTTTGCCCTAGGCCAGTGTGCCGTAATGGGAGCCTTTTGCCCTAGGCCAGTGTGCCGTAATGGGAACCCTTTGCCCTAGGCCAGTGTGCCGTAATGGGAACCTTTTGCCCTAGGCCAGTGTGCCGTAATGGGAGCCTTTTGCCCTAGGCCAGTGTGCCATAATGGGAGCCTTTTGCCCTAGTCCAGTGTGCCATAATGGGAACCTTTTGCCCTAGGCCAGTGTGCCATAATGGGAACCTTTTGCCTTAGGCCAGTGTGCTGTAATGGGAGCCTTTTGCCCTAGGCCAGTGTGCCGTAATGGGAACCTTTTTCCCTAGGCCAGTGTGCCGTAATGGGAA
Source organism: Xenopus tropicalis (assembly GCF_000004195.4). Classification (NCBI taxonomy): domain Eukaryota; kingdom Metazoa; phylum Chordata; class Amphibia; order Anura; family Pipidae; genus Xenopus; species Xenopus tropicalis. Next base: position 129,910,518 of record NC_030683.2, on the reverse strand, counting down.
CCTTTTGCCCTAGGCCAGTGTGCCGTAATGGGAACCTTTTGCCCTAGGCCAGTGTGCCGTAATGGGAGCCTTTTGCCCTAGGCCAGTGTGTCATAATGGGAGCCTTTTGCCCTAGTCCAGTGTGCCATAATGGGAACCTTTTGCCCTAGGCCAGTGTGCCGTAATGGGAGCCTTTTGCCCTAGGCCAGTGTGCCATAATGGGAGCCTTTTGCCCTAGGCCAGTGTGCCATAATGGGAGCCTTTTGCCCTAGGCCAGTGTGCCATAATGGGAACCTTTTGCCCTAGGCCAGTGTGCCATAATGGGAACCTTTTGCCCTAGGCCAGTGTGCCATAATGGGAACCTTTTGCCCTAGGCCAGTGTGCCATAATGGGAACCTTTTGCCCTAGGCCAGTGGTGCCATAATGGGAGCTTTTTGCCCTAGGCCAGTGTGCCATAATGGGAACCTTTTGCCCTAGGCCAGTGTGCCATAATGGGAGCTTTTTGCCCTAGGCCAGTGTGCCATAATGGGAGCTTTTTGCCCTAGGCCAGTGTGCCATAATGGGAACCTTTTGCCCTAGGCCAGTGTGCCATAATGGGAGCTTTTTGCCCTAGGCCAGTGTGCCATAATGGGAGCTTTTTGCCCTAGGCCAGTGTGCCATAATGGGAACCTTTTGCCCTAGGCCAGTGTGCCATAATGGGAACCTTTTGCCCTAGGCCAGTGTGCCATAATGGGAACCTTTTGCCCTAGGCCAGTGTGCCATAAATGGAGCCTTTTGCCCTAGGCCAGTGTGCCATAATGGGAGCTTTTTGCCCTAGGCCAGTGTGCCATAATGGGAGCTTTTTGCCCTAGGCCAGTGTGCCATAATGGGAGCTTTTTGCCCTAGGCCAGTGTGCCATAATGGGAGCTTTTTGCCCTAGGCCAGTGTGCCATAATGGGAGCTTTTTGCCCTAGGCCAGTGTGCCATAATGGGAGCCTTTTGCCCTAGGCCAGTGTGCCATAATGGGAGCTTTTTGCCCTAGGCCAGTGCACATCTTGTTAAAAAAAAAAACTACCACCCCGGGGTATCAGGAATGAAGACACCCTGTCCCTACTTGGCCTAACGAGTTACCCCGGCTGGTTAGTTCTTTGGGTGCCAATTCGTGTGACCCCCCCTTTGTGCCATAATGGGAACCTTCTGCCCTAGGCCAGTGCCAGCCCCATGATGCCCATAGTGAATGTTTGGTGCTTAGCCGCAAGGTACCCTATACAAGAAATGCCCCGGCCTGGGGCAGAAGTTTAGTGTCTGGGCTCCATGGGGGGTGTCTAACCAAATGATTTTTTAAAGGTGAACTTCCCCTTGAATCCAGTTGGGACGTTGCTTCTTTCCCACGTTGCACCAATTTGCACGCTTGTAGGGTGCGGGCGCGGCGGGGGCTGTTGTTCCGCCTGTGGCTGGGCTGGGGGGCTGCCAACATGTTCCGTATTATCCCTTACAATTCCCACAAGCCGCTCCTAATCCCAATGTTTGTGCGCAGCTGCCCTGGAACTCGCCATTCCTCCGCCCGTGACCTTTCCCTCCTGCACTTTCCCGAGCACTCGCTGTGGGACCCCCAGGGCCGCTCCCAGGGCCCCTCCATACATGCAGTCACAACCAGCAGTGCAGGGAGTAGCCAAGGGCAGGGAAGGGTTAAGTGTTGGTGCATTCCAGCCGGATTATCACACACCTGACTGCGGTTATTGGGGGGGGGCAGAGCGGCATTCTTGTTAAATAATCAACCCACTCGGCGCCAATTAGAGCTGCTTAAAGGGGAAGTTAAACTGCAGGGGGCGTTTCGGGTTTCCAATTGTGATAACTGGGGGGCCCACCTGCGTCCCTCCTGCCCGTGTACTCTCATGGGGGGCACTTATCTGTTGGCACAGGACTGGCTGTATCTGCACCGGGTGTCATTGGGCTCAGAGTCTCCCCCTTGTGGTAAAACTGTTGTCATTTTCAGTTTTTAAATGGGTATTTACTGGGCATCTAACCCATAATAACACAGGCAAAAGGCCCCCCCACTTCATACCAAGAGCAGGATGGGGAGACACAGAGGGACCCTGCCCAGACAGAGGGGAAGGTGGGGGGCACATACAGAATGGGGAGACACAGAGGGACCCTGCCCAGACAGAGGGGAAGGTGGGGGGGCACATACAGGATGGGGAGAAACAGAGGGACCCTGCCCAGACAGAGGGGAAGGTGGGGGGCACATAGAGAATGGGGAGACACAGAGGGACCCTGCCCAGACAGAGGGGAAGGTGAGGGGCACATACAGAATGGGGAGACACAGAGGGACCCTGCCCAGACAGAGGGGAAGGTGAGGGGCACATACAGAATGGGGAGACACAGAGGGACCCTGCCCAGACAGAGGGGAAGGTGGGGGGCACATACAGAATGGGGAGACACAGAGGGACCCTGCCCAGACAGAGGGGAAGGTGGGGGCACATACAGAATGGGGAGACACAGAGGGACCCTGCCCAGACGGGGGGGGGGGGGGACACATACAGAATGGGGAGCCACAGAGGGACCCTGCCCAGACAGAGGGGAAGGTGAGGGGCACATACAGACTGGGGAGACACAGAGGGACCCTGCCCAGACAGAGGGGAAGGTGAGGGGCACATACAGAATGGGGAGACACAGAGGGACCCTGCCCAGACAGAGGGGAAGGTGAGGGGCACATAGAGAATGGGGAGCCACAGAGGGACCCTGCCCAGACAGAGGGGAAGGTGGGGGGCACATACAGAATGGGGAGACACAGAGGGACCCTGCCCAGACAGAGGGGGGGGGGGCACATACAGAATGGGGAGCCACAGAGGGACCCTGCCCAGACAGAGGGGAAGGTGGGGGGCACATACAGAATGGGGAGCCACAGAGGGACCCTGCCCAGACAGAGGGGAAGGTGAGGGGCACATACAGAATGGGGAGACACAGAGGGACCCTGCCCAGACAGAGGGGAAGGTGAGGGGCACATACAGAATGGGGAGACACAGAGGGACCCTGCCCAGACAGAGGGGGGGGGGGGCACATACAGAATGGGGAGACACAGAGGGACCCTGCCCAGACAGAGGGGGGGGGGGGCACATACAGAATGGGGAGACACAGAGGGACCCTGCCCAGACAGAGGGGAAGGTGGGGGGCACATACAGAATGGGGAGCCACAGAGGGACCCCTGCCCAGACAGAGGGGAAGGTGAGGGGCACATACAGAATGGGGAGACACAGAGGGACCCTGCCCAGACAGAGGGGAAGGTGGGGGGCACATACAGAATGGGGAGCCACAGAGGGACCCTGCCCAGACAGAGGGGAAGGTGGGGGGCACATACCAGAATGGGGAGCCACAGAGGGACCCTGCCCAGACAGAGGGGAAGGTGAGGGACACATACAGAATGGGGAGACACAGAGGGACCCTGCCCAGACAGAGGGGAAGGTGAGGGGCACATACAGAATGGGGAGACAACAGAGGGACCCTGCCCCAGACAGAGGGGAAGGTGGGGGGCACATACAGAATGGGGAGCCACAGAGGGACCCTGCCCAGACAGAGGGGGAAGGTGAGGGGCACATAACAGAATGGGGAGACACAGAGGGACCCTGCCCAGACAGAGGGGAAGGTGAGGGGCACATACAGAATGGGGAGACACAGAGGGACCCTGCCCAGACAGAGGGGAAGGTGGGGGACACATACAGAATGGGGAGCCACAGAGGGACCCTGCCCAGACAGAGGGGAAGGTGAGGGGCACATACAGAATGGGGAGACACAGAGGGACCCTGCCCAGACAGAGGGGAAGGTGAGGGGCACATACAGAATGGGGAGCCACAGAGGGACCCTGCCCAGACAGAGGGGAAGGTGGGGGACACATACAGAATGGGGAGACACAGAGGGACCCTGCCCAGACAGAGGGGAAGGTGAGGGGCACATACAGAATGGGGAGACACAGAGGGACCCTGCCCAGACAGAGGGGAAGGTGGGGGACACATACAGAATGGGGAGCCACAGAGGGACCCTGCCCAGACAGAGGGGAAGGTGAGGGGCACATACAGAATGGGGAGACACAGAGGGACCCTGCCCAGACAGAGGGGAAGGTGAGGGGCACATACAGAATGGGGAGACACAGAGGGACCCTGCCCAGACAGAGGGGAAGGTGAGGGGCACATACAGAATGGGGAGACACAGAGGGACCCTGCCCAGACAGAGGGGAAGGTGGGGGGCACATACAGAATGGGGAGACACAGAGGGACCCTGCCCAGACAGAGGGGAAGGTGAGGGACACATACAGAATGGGGAGACACAGAGGGACCCTGCCCAGACAGAGGGGAAGGTGAGGGGCACATACAGAATGGGGAGACACAGAGGGACCCTGCCCAGACAGAGGGGAAGGTGAGGGGCACATACAGAATGGGGAGACACAGAGGGACCCTGCCCAGACAGAGGGGAAGGTGAGGGGCACATACAGAATGGGGAGACACAGAGGGACCCTGCCCAGACAGAGGGGAAGGTGGGGGGCACATACAGAATGGGGAGACACAGAGGGACCCTGCCCAGACAGAGGGGAAGGTGGGGGGCACATACAGAATGGGGAGCCACAGAGGGACCCTGCCCAGACAGAGGGGAAGGTGGGGGGCACATACAGAATGGGGAGACACAGAGGGACCCTGCCCAGACAGAGGGGAAGGTGAGTCAGGATGGGGGGGGCTGACTCCATATTAAGGACAAGGTCAGACCCCACCTTTATGGAGAGAGGAAAGAGCGGATACATTTAATTATCAGATGTGTTGAGTCGCTTCTCGCTGTGTTTCTGTGGGACGGTGGAAAAGTCACATCACTGGGCCGCGGGTGTCAGAGAAATGAGAATCCTGTTGCCCTCGGCCCGGCACCGGCGCCCCCTCCCCTCCAGCAACAGAGCGGGATCTGGGTCGGGTTTGTGTGGAACTGCAGCCTGACACCCACTGTCTCCCACTCACAGTGTCTCCCACTCACAGTGTCTCCCACTCACAGTCGCTCATACCCAGGGAGCGGGGCAACCGGATTCTCTCTCCTTCCTCTCATCCACAATATCCAGGGGGTTAGTTATTGTAAAGGGGAACTAACCCTTCAAAGAGTAATTCTGTATGTTATTGTGGTGATTCCCTCATTAGAACTTCTGATCTGTAGGCTGATTAACTTCCTGCTCCTGGGCTGCTCTCTTTCCCATGGTCAGGCAGGAACCTCCCCCTGGGTAAGTGAATCCAATCTCCCCCCAGTACTTACCCAGGTACAGAGCTCTGATTCTCTGTACTTCCTGCTCCTGGGCTGCTCTCTTTCCCATGGTCAGGCAGGAACCCCCCCTGGGTAAGTGAATCCAATCTCCCCCCAGTACTTACCCAGGTACAGAGCTCTGATTCTCTGTACTTCCTGCTCCTGGGCTGCTCTCTTTCCCATGGTCAGGCAGGACCCCCCCCCCTGGGTAAGTGAATCCAATCTCCCCCCAGTACTTACCCAGGTACAGAGCTCTGATTCTCTGTACTTCCTGCTCCTGGGCTGCTCTCTTTCCCATGGTCAGGCAGGAACCCCCCCTGGGTAAGTGAATCCAATCTCCCCCCAGTACTTACCCAGGTACAGAGCTCTGATTCTCTGTACTTCCTGCTCCTGGGCTGCTCTCTTTCCCATGGTCAGGCAGGAACCTCCCCCTGGGTAAGTGAATCCAATCTCCCCCCAGTACTTACCCAGGTACAGAGCTCTGATTCTCTGTACTTCCTGCTCCTGGGCTGCTCTCTTTCCCATGGTCAGGCAGGACCCCCCCCCCTGGGTAAGTGAATCCAATCTCCCCCCAGTACTTACCCAGGTACAGAGCTCTGATTCTCTGTACTTCCTGCTCCTGGGCTGCTCTCTTTCCCATGGTCAGGCAGGAACCTCCCCCTGGGTAAGTGAATCCAATCTCCCCCCAGTACTTACCCAGGTACAGAGCTCTGATTCTCTGTACTTCCTGCTCCTGGGCTGCTCTCTTTCCCATGGTCAGGCAGGACCCCCCCCCCTGGGTAAGTGAATCCAATCTCCCCCCAGTACTTACCCAGGTACAGAGCTCTGATTCTCTGTACTTCCTGCTCCTGGGCTGCTCTCTTTCCCATGGTCAGGCAGGAACCTCCCCCTGGGTAAGTGAATCCAATCTCCCCCCAGTACTTACCCAGGTACAGAGCTCTGATTCTCTGTACTTCCTGCTCCTGGGCTGCTCTCTTTCCCATGGTCAGGCAGGAACCTCCCCCTTGGTAAGTGAATCCAATCTCCCCCCAGTACTTACCCAGGTACAGAGCTCTGATTCTCTGTACTTCCTGCTCCTTGGCTGCTCTCTTTCCCATGGTCAGACATCCTATATAGGAGACGTATCAGTGGCTTATTATCCTGGGGGACTACTTGCCCCCTATTTTTCCAATATCTTTTCGGCAACAGTCTTTATTAAAACATTGCTGGCTCCTTTGGGACCCGGAAACAACAACAATATTCTCTCTATTCTGCCCTATGGGGCGCTGATCCGATTCCTCTTGGCTATTTACCCTCCTAAACCGAGGGACCAACATCCCTGGTACTCAGTGGGTTAACCCCTCTACTCCCCAAGTGCCCCCACAGGCCGCAGCCGCTGTGTATTAGTGCCCCCCCGCGGGGGAACGTTGCTTCTGTTCTTCATTGGGAACAATGTGCCGAGTTGGCAGGAAAAGCCCCAGTGTGACATTTATTTACATCAGTCAGTTTGGGCCCCCCCCCCCCTGGTGATCCAACATGTGGTCCCCCCCTCACCTCATAGTGAGGATACAGGGAAACCAATTCCTCCAGTATCCAGTGCTCCCCCAAACTAACCTATAGGGCTACCTACTGGGGCAAACTGGGCCCAAAATGCTCAAAATCCTGCCCCAATTGGACTTTAAATCACCTCCTACCCATATGTATTAATACAAATATACAGAGAGGGAATGTTCTGGGCACACAATAAGCTGTACCCCCATACTGTACTGTCTAAGGGAAACACTATGGCACCCCCTACCCATATATATAAATACAAATATACAGAGAGGGAATGTTCTGGGCACACAATAAGCTGTACCCCCATACTGTACTGTCTAAGGGAAACACTATGGCACCTCCTACCCATATGTATAAATACAAATATACAGAGAAGGAATGTTCTGGGCACACAATAAGCTGTACCCCCATACTGTACTGTCTAAGGGAAACACTATGGCACCTCCTACCCATATGTATAAATACAAATATACAGAGAAGGAATGTTCTGGGCACACAATAAGCTGTACCCCCATACTGTACTGTCTAAGGGAAACACTATGGCACCCCCTACCCATATGTATAAATACAAATATACAGAGAAGGAATGTTCTGGGCACACAATAAGCTGTACCCCCATAGTGCACATTACAGTATTATTGCTCAGCAGTGAGACTGGCGGGTTCCCGGGGGAAGGTGCTGGGAGTCGATAGCGAGTCGAGTCCCTTCATGTGAAGCCAAAGTGAATTCCATCCCCGCGGGTGAGGGACATTCCACTCTCGGTGCAGCAGGGGTGGCGCTGGGGAGAGGAAACTCTAATTAAATGGGAAGATCTGGAATTGTTTAGGCGCGTGACCCACTGTCAGGGGTTGGACCCCCAAATGCAAAGGGGGGGGGCAGTGACCCCGGTGTGTCAGAACTTCCATTTCAGCAGCACATTGTTCAATAGTGAGAATGGGGACATGGCAGAACTCCCAGCATCCTACGGCACCCCCCCCCAGTCCCCCCCCTGCAACTCCCGGCCGTCCTTAGATTCACTCTGATTTGTCATCCGCGGGGAGAGACGAGCAGCCAAAATATCATCATCTGGGGAGGAAATGACTGAATCTCTGCAGATTTATCCACATAAACATCCCTGTCTGTAGCCCAGGCACCGACTGAACTGATACATTGGGGTACAGTCACCCCGATATAGTTCTAGGGGTACCCAGGGCACAAATAAGCACTCACCCCAAATCCCCCCCTAACTGGCCTTCAGGCTGGGCCCCCTTAGCCCATAACAAGGTTACAGATATATAGAAACATTGGGGTAACAGTCACCCCGCTATAGTTCCAGGGGTACCCAGGGCACAAATAAGCACTCACCCCAAATCCCCCCCTAACTGGCCTTCAGGCTGGGCCCCCTTAGCCCATAACAAGGTTACAGATATATAGAAACATTGGGGTAACAGTCACCCCGCTATAGTTCCAGGGGTACCCAGGGCACAAATAAGCACTCACCCCAAATCCCCCCCTAACTGGCCTTCAGGCTGGGCCCCCTTAGCCCATAACAAGGTTACAGATATATAGAAACATTGGGGTAACAGTCACCCCGCTATAGTTCCAGGGGTACCCAGGGCACAAATAAGCACTCACCCCAAATCCCCCCCTAACTGGCCTTCAGGCTGGGCCCCCTTAGCCCATAACAAGGTTACAGATATATAGAAACATTGGGGTAACAGTCACCCCGCTATAGTTCCAGGGGTACCCAGGGCACAAATAAGCACTCACCCCAAATCCCCCCCTAACTGGCCTTCAGGCTGGGCCCCCTTAGCCCATAACAAGGTTACAGATATATAGAAACATTGGGGTAACAGTCACCCCACTATAGTTCCAGGGGTACCCAGGGCACAAATAAGCACTCACCCCAAATCCCCCCCTAACTGGCCTTCAGGCTGGGCCCCCTTAGCCCATAACAAGGTTACAGATATATAGAAACATTGGGGTAACAGTCACCCCGCTATAGTTCCAGGGGTACCCAGGGCACAAATAAGCACTCACCCCAAATCCCCCCCTAACTGGCCTTCAGGCTGGGCCCCCTTAGCCCATAACAAGGTTACAGATATATAGAAACATTGGGGTAACAGTCACCCCGCTATAGTTCCAGGGGTACCCAGGGCACAAATAAGCACTCACCCCAAATCCCCCCCTAACTGGCCTTCAGGCTGGGCCCCCTTAGCCCATAACAAGGTTACAGATATATAGAAACATTGGGGTAACAGTCACCCCGCTATAGTTCCAGGGGTACCCAGGGCACAAATAAGCACCCCAAATCCCCCCCTAACTGGCCTTCAGGCTGGGCCCCCTTAGCCCATAACAAGGTTACAGATATATAGAAACATTGGGGTAACAGTCACCCCGCTATAGTTCCAGGGGTACCCAGGGCACAAATAAGCACCCCAAATCCCCCCCTAACTGGCCTTCAGGCTGGGCCCCCTTAGCCCATAACAAGGTTACAGATATATAGAAACATTGGGGTAACAGTCACCCCGCTATAGTTCCAGGGGTACCCAGGGCACAAATAAGCACTCACCCCAAATCCCCCCTAACTGGCCTTCAGGCTGGGCCCCCTTTGCTCATTACAAGGTTACCCCACCCAAAACAAGTTTTCTCTTGTATAACAAAACAAAATACAAAAAGGCTCCATTCTTTCCACCTAATTGTTTTTCTTTTTATTAATTGCTCCGTCATCTCTTGGCCGCCAGTCGGGGCGCTGGCAGTTGCAGTAGAACCACAGGACGCTCAGACTAGCCCTAAAGGGTCAGGGCCCTGACTCAGCCAATGAGCTCAGAAGCTGAAGCTACAGAGCCCCCTAGAGAGGAGTTAGAATGAGTGCACAGTGACATCTGCTGGATTCTTCTTGTAATTGCAGCATTGCGCTAACCCCATTGTTGCCTGTAGGCTTAGAACTAGAGCCGGGACTGTACAGCATTGGGCCCCCAAGGGCCACAGGTTGGAAACTCACTGCTTGGCTGCATTAAACCATTCCTGAAGCAGTGTGGCATATTAGCAAATAAATCCAGATAAATATAGCGCCCCCTGCAGAATAAACTCCTCACAGTTTAAGTCCAGGATTTGTTCCATCCTCGCTTTACTGTACTACAGTTTATTGTATTTGGGTCTATATAGACTTAACCTTGCCCTTATAAATCCACTCTCTATTTTAGGTGAAGATGACGGTCTGGTTGCTGATTGGCTTCCTTCTCCCAGTGGCAATATTCGCGGCTCCTCCCATCAACCGCTTGGCGCTGTTCCCAGATAAGAGTGCCTGGTGCGAAGCCAAGAACATCACTCAGATTGTGGGGCACAGCGGCTGCGAGTCCAAATCCATCCAGAACAGGTGAGACCCCCAAATATATAACTATATATGGGCACAGGGCTGCAGGGAACTCATGTATTATAAGGGATAATGTGCCCCCTACTGTAAATGATAAGGATATTAGCAGTCACTGAGGGGTTCTGTGCCCCCCATATAAAGGCACAAGGCTGCAGGCTGAGTTATACAGGGAACTCTGAGTATCACTCATGTATTATAAGGGATAATGTACCCCCTACTGTAAATGATAAGGATATTAGCAGTCACTGAGGGGTTCTGTGCCCATATAAAGGCACAAGGCTGCAGGCTGAGTTATACAGGGAACTCTGAGTATCACTCATGTATTATAAGGGATAATGTACCCCCTACTGTAAATGATAAGGATATTAGCAGTCACTGAGGGGTTCTGTGCCCCCCATATAAAGGCACAAGGCTGCAGGCTGAGTTATACAGGGAACTCTGAGTATCACTCATGTATTATAAGGGATAATGTACCCCCTACTGTAAATGATAAGGATATTAGCAGTCACTGAGGGGTTCTGTGCCCCCCATATAAAGGCACAAGGCTGCAGGCTGAGTTATACAGGGAACTCTGAGTATCACTCATGTATTATAAGGGATAATGTACCCCCTACTGTAAATGATAAGGATATTAGCAGTCACTGAGGGGTTCTGTGCCCCCCATATAAAGGCACAAGGCTGCAGGCTGAGTTATACAGGGAACTCTGAGTATCACTCATGTATTATAAGGGATAATGTACCCCCTACTGTAAATGATAAGGATATTAGCAGTCATTGAGGGGTTCTGTGCCCATATAAAGGCACAAGGCTGCAGGCTGAGTTATACAGGGAACTCTGAGTATCACTCATGTATTATAAGGGATAATGTACCCCCTACTGTAAATGATAAGGATATTAGCAGTCACTGAGGGGTTCTGTGACCCCCATATAAAGGCACAAGGCTGCAGGCTGAGTTATACAGGGAACTCTGAGTATCACTCATGTATTATAAGGGATAATGTACCCCCTACTGTAAATGATAAGGGTTTTATTAGGATCTTTCTAATTGGTCAGTAACTGTGAATGTGTAAGTGCTGCCCCTCCTGGGGGAAGTGAGCAGTGCAGCTAACATTTCTTTCCCCCTCAGGGCCTGCCTGGGACAGTGCTTCAGTTACAGTGTCCCCAATACGTTCCCTCAGTCTACAGAGTCGTTAGTGCACTGTGACTCCTGCATGCCCATCGATTCCGTGTGGGACGTGGTAAGTACCCGACATGCATTCATAAACTCCTCCCACTTCTACAGCTGAAGCAATGGGTGGGGTTGGGATACTCTCATGGAAGCTTACAGGGGGAGGAGCAGGAAGTCTGTAAGTTAGGCAGTGGGCGGGACTGGAACTCTCTAATGGCAGCTTACAGGGGGAGGAGCAGGATGTCTGTAAGTTAGGCAGTGGGTGGGGTTGGGATACTCTCATGGAAGCTTACAGGGGGAGGAGCAGGATGTCTGTAAGTTAGGCAGTGGGTGGGGTTGGGATACTCTCATGGAAGCTTACAGGGGGAGGAGCAGGATGTCTGTAAGTTAGGCAGTGGGCGGGACTGGAACTCTCTAATGGCATCTTACAGGGGGAAGAGCAGGAAGTCTGTAAGTTAGGCAGTGAGTGGGGTTGGGATACTCTCATGGCAGCTTACAGGGGGAAGAGCAGGAAGTCTGTAAGTTAGGCAGTGGGCGGGACTGGAACTCTCTAATGGCAGCTTACAGGGGGAAGAGCAGGAAGTCTGTAAGTTAGGCAGTGGGCGGGACTGGAACTCTCTAATGGCAGCTTACAGGGGGAGGAGCAGGAAGTCTGTAAGTTAGGCAGTGGGCGGGACTGGAACTCTCTAATGGCAGCTTACAGGGGGAGGAGCAGGAAGTCTGTAAGTTAGGCAGTGGGCGGGACTGGAACTCTCTAATGGCAGCTTACAGGGGGAGGAGCAGGAAGTCTGTAAGTTAGGCAGTGAGTGGGGTTGGAACTCTCTAATGGCAGCTTACAGGGCATGGGGCAGGGACTACAGCCTCAGCCAGCCTCCTGCCCCTTCCTACATTATTTTGATCAAGTCCGTAAAATTAGAACTTGTGCCCTTAGAGCTCTGTAAGGATTTCCCCCCCAGGGGCCACTGCATATTCTCTCTGACATCTCCCCCCCCCGGCAGGTGACGCTGGAGTGCCCGGGCAATGAGGAGTTCCCGCGGGTGGACAAACTGGTGGAGAAGATCCTGCAGTGCAGCTGCCAGGCCTGCGGGAAGGAGCTGAGCCAGGAGGGGGCGATGTTCAACGTGTACCTGAACACCGCCGAGGAGACCCTCTCGCCCGCCGAGACCCTGGGGCACCATCACCATCGCCCCCCCGCGCGGGAAGAGGATTCGCCAGCCCAGTCGCAACGGGAAGGGGAGAGCGAAGAGTGACAGCTCCATGGACAAGTCTGATTGGCTTAAAGGCACAGATCCCTCCCCCAGGGTCCCAACTTGCTTCTGACAATCTGCCCCCCTGCCCCCGGGGGTAAATACGGGGTTCCCCACAACTCACATGATGGAATTGGATGGCGCCATTGCCATGTAAACACAATTGGTGCATTGTAGAATAGGGCGGCGCAATGTGGCCCCTGCCCATAGCTCTCCTGTTTGCTACACGCAGTCATTCATGTATAAAGTGACTCTCCTATCACTCATAGCACCCACTGTCTCCCATACTGTGTCTGATTGGGGAAGGACACGGCACAAACTGTGTGTAGTAGTGCAAACGTGGCACCTACGGGTGAGACCACTGGGAACGGCCACTAGACGGTGAATCTGGAGGTTCTGACCCATTTACAGACATTAAGAAGATTCTCGCCTTTCAGCCAATGACATTCGGCTTTGCTGTTCTGTTCCTGGGCCCGGGGCACCCATGGTCCAACCAATAACAATGTTATTACCACTGCTGCCTACGTATATTATAGGCATGGGGGGTGCCCCAATTATAAGGGGGCCCCATCTCCCTAAAGCTTTCAGTAGTCCCCCCCTCATTGTGCTTTAACATAAGGAGAGAACCCGTTGGCGGCACCGCTCTGTGACTGGGGGGGGGGTCGGGGGGGGGGCGCTAATGTTTGTGCACCACTTGTGTCTCATTTACACTCAGTCTAAAAGGAAATTATAGCGAATCTATAACTGCCGCCTGTCTGCTCTTTATTTCCCCTTGGATCCGGCACAGACTGCACCCAGTGTTTGCCCCCCGGGGGGGTCTCTCCATAGAGAGGTGGGGGCTGCCCCCTAGTGTCCAGCTCCCTAATCAGATTGTTGCTCAGTAGAATTCTCATTGGGGAATTTCCTTGCATCTAGAATTACGACTATAGCAACACTAGGGGGCGCAGTGGGGCAGCGTTATGGTTGGGTTTATATCCTCTTTAATACGTCTGAAACTGGAAAGGGCTCATGTATGACCACAGGCGCAGGGATATTGGACCCTACAGTTCCGTTCCCAGGTCTCATTTTCCAGGCTTGGGGGGGTTAAATCAATGTCTATATGTGATTCTATAGGTGCCCTGTAGGGGGAGATCCGGAAGTACTGGTGCCTTTAGTGGGTCAGACTGGGGCCCCCCCCCACACCCCCAGGGGCACCCACTGTGCCACCCCTGCACCTATATCTATGGCACGGATGGACAGGGGGGGCCCGACTGCATTAATGAGGGACCCGGGAGTAGTGGCTCTATGGGGTTTGCCCTACTGCGCCCCCTGTATGTTGGGCAGAGAGTGGCACAATATGGCTGCCAGTGCTGTACTCTATACACCAGGCACCCACTGGGCCGGGGCTGAGAGTAACGTGGAACAATTCTACCCTATAAGCTTTAGTTCCCCTTTAATAAATAATTACCCAAATATATAGATAATAATGGGAAGTAGGGCAGCCAATGGGGGGGAGACAGGAGTCTGGTTAGGGGTGGGGCGGGTGTTAATGTATTGGGGGCAGGTTTGAGTGACAGACACACATACGTACATACCCCCACCCTCACTATCAGGCCTTATACCCCCCCAGCTTGACCTTAATGGCAGGATAAGTGGCCCCTCGGCTGAGTGCTCCTTCCCTCTAACCGACCCACTCACCGACCCACTCACACAACATTGCGCCAGTCCCCGCAGGGTTAATATCCCATTTCTCCCACTACCTCAGCTTCCTCTCAGGGCGAGTGCCACTTAACCCTTTATAGTAGCCCATTATCTGCAAATGGGGAAGGTCAGGGGCCAACCAGCACTCGAATAGTTTCACTGACTGAGTGTGATCCTTCTGTTATATGTACTCACCCACCCACTGGGCACTCACCCACCCACTGGGCATTCACTCACCCACTGGCAACTGGGCACTCACTCACCCACTGGGCACTCACCCACCACTGGGCATTCACTCACCCACTGGGCACTCACCCACCCACTGGGCATTCACTCACCCACTGGCAACTGGGCACTCACTCACCCACTGGGCACTCACCCACCACTGGGCATTCACTCACCCACTGGGCACTCACCCACCCACTGGGCACTCACTCATCCACCCACTGGGCACTCACTCACCCACTGGGCACTCACTCACCCACTGGGCACTCACCCATCCATTGGGCACTCACTCATCCACCCACTGGGCACTCACTCACCCACTGGGCACTCACTCACCCACTGGGCACTCACCCATCCATTGGGCACTCACTCATCCACCCACTGGGCACTCACTCACCCACTGGGCACTCACTCACCCACTGGGCACTCACCCATCCATTGGGCACTCACTCACTCACCCACTGGGTACTCACTCACCCACTGGGCACTCACACATCCACTGGGCATTCACTCACCCACTGGCAACTGGGCACTCACTCACCCACTGGGCACTCACCCACCACTGGGCATTCACTCACCCACTGGGCACTCACTCACCCACCCACTGGGCACTCACTCATCCACCCACTGGGCACTCACTCACCCACTGGGCACTCACTCACCCACTTGGCACTCACTCACCCACTGGGCACTCACCCATCCATTGGGCACTCACTCATCCACCCACTGGGCACTCACTCACCCACTGGGTACTCACTCACCCACTGGGCACTCACACATCCACTGGGCACTCACCCATCCACTGGGCACTCACCCACCCGCTGGGCACTCACTCATCCACTGGGCACTCACTCACCCGCTGGGCACTCACTCACCCACTGGGCACTCACTCATCCACTGGGCACTCACCCATCCACTGGGCACTCACCCATCCACTGGGCACTCACTCATCCACCCACTGGGCACTCACTCATCCACTGGGCAACTGGGCACTCACTCACCCACTGGGCAGGCACTCATCCACTGGGCAACTGGGCACTCACTCACCCACTGGGCACTCATCCATCCACTGGGCACTTACCCACTGGGCACTCACTCACCCATTGGGCACTCACCCATCCATTGGGCACTCATTCACCCACTGGGTACTCACTCACCCACTGGGCAACTGGGCATTTGAGACCCCTGAATGTCAGTGGAATGGGCAATAGCACATGGGGCATCTGCCAGCATTTTGCCACTGCCAGCTGATGTGGGACTGGGTGTGGGACAGTTTTAACCCCTCACTGACTGACCGGTTTGCACAGTAATCAAGGGGCAACTATCACTGAGCATTTGGTTCCCATGCAATTTCAAGGTTAGGGGGTGATCGGTACATCACTTCCAACTGCCCCCCCATCAGCCCAAAGTCTGTGCAATTACTGATAGTGACACTTCCCCTTTAATTCCCCCGCAGACTCCGGTTACTGGTGCCCAACACCCATGGATCCATTGCTCTGCAAGATGATTGGTTCCCAGTCAGAGGCGGGGCTTATAAGGTTGTACCCAGACAAACCTGGGGGGGCTGTGATTCACTATTAGGGTTTGTTTTCTGCCCCAGAAAGAAACATAAACAACTTGAATTTCCCCAAATGAAATGAAAGCGACACAACTGCAAGATTTTGGCACAGCGGAAGCGAATGTGGGGAAAATGCTGTATTCTTGGTATAAAGCAAAGCGAATTGCGTCCAAAATTGCACTTTGTACCCCCAGCTGCCTTTGTATCCAATCCCTATTGACTTCTGGGAATCCTGCCCCCTAGTGGCCCCTCCGTACACAGACACATTCGCCCAGCTGCTGCGGCTGAAAAAAGACACCAATTCCTCATCATGTTCATTCCTTTGCTTTAATACAGTAACAGCCCAAGCCCCTGCCCCCACTGCGCCCCCTAGGGCTGGTACATGGAACTTCCGGATCCCACTGACCAATTGGGCACTCGGCTGTGGTTTATAAATTGCACAAACTGGATTATTCTTTTCCCATCGCCATATGGAAACCATAGGTCTGATTGCTAGCCTCCAGGCCAACCCCATGATAAATGCCTTGCCGTGAGTAATATTCCAGCAGGAGCCAATGATTAATTAGCGCCCAGCACCCAATGATTAATTAGCGCCCAACACCCAATGATTAATTAGCGCCCAGCACCCAATGCTCTATAGAATCCCATTAACGGGAACTATATGCCCAGAACTAGGAACGTCATCTCCCACCTTCCCCCCCATTCTGCCCAACAGGTCCAACACCAGCAAGTTGCTTAGAATGTTCTTTCATTAAGCAAAATGTAATTTTGGGTTTATATCCCCTTTACATGCAATAATATGCCTAGAAAGACATTAAAGGGTAAGTAAGACTAAAACAATACTAGAAAGATTGAAATATCCCCTTCCCGTAGGCTACAGAGAGTGCTGAGTGGATTGAGGAGCTAAAGGATCTGACAATGGGAGAGAGCGGGGGGCTTTACGGAGGGGTGGGGGGCACGACTCTCCTCCTTGTCATTCGCTGCTCTCCCCTCTCCTTCCCGTTACACATTTCACATTTGCAGTCACTGAAATGATTCACAGGAGATTAGAATCTCTCTCCGCCGACTCTGCTCCGACTGTCACCAGCGAGACCGACTCCCAGGCAATGGCAAGGGGACCTGGAGGCACCGCGGTGACAGCCACACGTGGGAGAGAAGCAAGAAGGGAGAACAAAGGGGGGAGAATGTAAAGGCAACAATAAGGGCACCGGCGGAATAGAGGGGGGATATGAGGAGCCCCGGGAGGAAGGAGCTGAGCCAAGAGTGCAGCATGAATAATAATCCCCAGGCAGCTGGCTCTACCTTATGACTATAACATGGGGGGGAAGATAATGGAGAAGGCAAGGGAAAGACTCGTATAAAGCGGTGGAAGAGAGAGGGAGAAGCAGGAATGGGGGTGCAGGTTTAGGGTCGATGGAGGAGAGAGAAGGAGAGGAGCTAGAGGCACTTCTAAGTAGGAGAACTCTTCCTCTGTCACCTCATGGAGGCGCAATGGGACGGGGGGAAAGGGGCGACGCAGAGGTCTTCTCCACCCAACGTATGGATGGCCGCCTTCCTCTGCTTGATCATTTTACTCACCACCGTGGGCAACTCTCTGCTCATCCTCCTCATCTTCACCCAGAGGTCACTTCGGAACACTTCCAACTACTTCCTGGTGTCTCTGTTCATGTCGGACCTGATGGTGGGACTGGTGGTCATGCCCCCCGCCATGCTGAACGAGCTCTACGGCAAATGGATACTTGACGTGGACTTCTGCTGCATCTGGTACTCCTTCGACGTCATGTGTTGCAGTGCGTCCATCTTGAACCTTTGCGTCATCAGTTTAGACCGCTACCTGCTCATCATCTCGCCTCTGAAGTACAAACTGAGGATGACGTCTTGCCGAGCCCTCTGCTTGATCTTAGCCACTTGGACGTTGGCCGCCTTGGCCTCCTTCTTGCCCATCGAGCTGGGGTGGCACGAGCAAGACTTTGAGATACAACACATGAACATGACTTCTGGGACAGAGGAGAAGCAATGCCGCCTTATTGTCAGTCTACCTTACGCCCTAGTGGCTTCTTGTCTCACTTTCTTCTTGCCCTCAGTTGCCATCTCCTTCACCTACTGCCGGATCCTATTGGCTGCCCGGAAACAGGCTGTCCAGGTGGCATCTTTGACAACCAATGTGCCCAGTGCCTCCGAGGACCATACACAGGTGGGTACCACTAACTGCTTGGCTCTTCTACTGGTTCCTTCCATTGTATTTACTCCAGAGAGTCAAGTAAGGTGTAAATGTGACTCCTGCTACAATTGGTATCTGTCTGGCCGTTTATACTCTATGAAGGTCTGACTCCTGAAACTATAAACATGGCTTCCAACGGCAACTACTTTTGTCAATAAATGTGTAATTAATGTATATTGGAAAGTTGCTCAGAATTACAAATTCATTCAAGACCCCATGGTAGAAGCACGACTTTATTGGAGAGGGCAGGAGAGTGGGGCATTTGTGCAACGTGTACAGGGGCAACATGGAGTAAATACAATCATTATTAGCTGGCACTATCAGTGTATGGGAATGGGCAGCCATATTGCACTGGTCTATAATACAAAAAATACTACCCATCTCCTCTGGGCATACATCAGGGCTGTATTCTTAAAGCAATATTGCCCAATAAAACTGCATTAAAATGCAAGAAATCCCCCAATGAGAATCCCAGCTGATGTGAGTAAATCCGGCTCCCTGTTCTCTGTTCCTGCAATTGGAGTTGGGAGCAATAAGCACAGTTTCCCAGCACTGAACAAGTCTGTCCCTTTATCCCCATGTCTGATTCCTGTGCCATATAATGAGGGGAAAATGCCATCATTATCTCTATATGTAAGGTACCAGCAAGGGGCCTGACACAGTGCTGGGAATCAGCATTCTCATTGGTCACTTCTCTTGCACTTACACTCACATTGTTGCTCAGTAGAATTCTCATTGGGGAATTTCCTTGCATCTAGAATTACGACTATAGCAACACTAGGGGGCGCAGTGGGACAGCGTTATGGTTGGGTTTATATCCCCTTTGAAGACATAAGAAATCATTGATAACCACCATTTAGCCAATCAAGGAAAGGTTGCAGACAGGGACAGTATGTGCCCCTCACCTTCCCCTCTGTCTGGCAGGGTCCCTCTGTGTCTCCCCAGTCTGTATTTGCCCCTCACCTATAGTATATTTTCCGTATGACAGACAAATCTATAATGTTATGTTGGTTTGGATAAGACAGGGGCTTAACCGGCAGTTTCTGGAAATGTTCAATATCCTGACTGTATAATACTGAGCGTCAATCTGCCCCCCCGGGACTGGCGCCTGAGGCAGAATATTCTACATTTAGAGCAGGTTTGTATTGACTGAAATCTGAGTCTCCGGTTCCCCCCAACCCCTCCGATATGAGATTCACAATAACCCCAGGCATTATATGTACCCAGAGCCCAAACAACCCCCCCGGCATTCCAAGTACCCAGAGGCACAAACAGCCCCCCCAGCCCAATAAATAGTGACTGACTGTGGCACCTTACAGCCCCCCTGGCATTCCCAGTACCCAGAGGCACAAACAGCCCCCCCCCCAGCCCAATAAATAGTGACTGTCTGTGGCACCTTACAGCCCCCCTGGCATTCCCAGTACCCAGAGGCACAAACAGCCCCCCCAGCCCAATAAATAGTGACTGTCTGTGGCACCTTACAGCCCCCCTGGCATTCCCAGTACCCAGAGGCACAAACAGCCCCCCAGCCCAATAAATAGTGACTGTCTGTGGCACCTTACAGCCCCCCTGGCATTCCCAGTACCCAGAGGCACAAACAGCCCCCCCAGCCCAATAAATAGTGACTGTCTGTGGCACCTTACAGCCCCCTGGCATTCCCAGTACCCAGAGGCACAAACAGCCCCCCCAGCCCAATAAATAGTGACTGTCTGTGGTACCTTACAGCCCCCCTGGTATTCCCAGTACCCAGAGGCACAAACAGCCCCCCCAGCCCAATAAATAGTGACTGTCTGTGGCACCTTACAGCCCCCCCTGGCATTCCCAGTACCCAGAGGCACAAACAGCCCCCCCCAGCCCAATAAATAGTGAGTGTCTGTGGCACCTTACAGCCCCCCTGGCATTCCCAGTACCCAGAGGCACAAACAGCCCCCCCCCAGCCCAATAAATAGTGACTGTCTGTGGCACCTTACAGCCCCCCTGGCATTCCCAGTACCCAGAGGCACAAACAGCCCCCCCAGCCCAATAAATAGTGACTGTCTGTGGCACCTTACAGCCCCCCCTGGCATTCCCAGTACCCAGAGGCACAAACAGCCCCCCCCAGCCCAATAAATAGTGAGTGTCTGTGGCACCTTACAGCCCCCCTGGCATTCCCAGTACCCAGAGGCACAAACAGCCCCCCCCCAGCCCAATAAATAGTGACTGTCTGTGGCACCTTACAGCCCCCCTGGCATTCCCAGTACCCAGAGGCACAAACAGCCCCCCCAGCCCAATAAATAGTGACTGTCTGTGGCACCTTACAGCCCCCCTGGCATTCCCAGTACCCAGAGGCACAAACAGCCCCCCCAGCCCAATAAATAGTGACTGTCTGTGGCACCTTACAGCCCCCCCTGGCATTCCCAGTACCCAGAGGCACAAACAGCCCCCCCCAGCCCAATAAATAGTGACTGTCTGTGGCACCTTACAGCCCCCCTGGCATTCCCAGTACCCAGAGGCACAAACAGCCCCCCCAGCCCAATAAATAGTGACTGTCTGTGGCACCTTACAGCCCCCCTGGCATTCCCAGTACCCAGAGACACAAACAGCCCCCCCAGCCCAATAAATAGTGACTGTCTGTAGCACCTTACAGCCCCCCTGGCATTCCCAGTACCCAGAGGCACAAACAGCCCCCCCAGCCCAATAAATAGTGACTGTCTGTAGCACCTTACAGCCCCCCTGGCATTCCCAGTACCCAGAGGCACAAACAGCCCCCCCCCAGCCCAATAAATAGTGACTGTCTGTGGCACCTTACAGCCCCCCTGGCATTCCCAGTACCCAGAGGCACAAACAGCCCCCCCAGCCCAATAAATAGTGACTGTCTGTGGCACCTTACAGCCCCCCTGGCATTCCCAGTACCCAGAGGCACAAACAGCCCCCCCAGCCCAATAAATAGTGACTGTCTGTGGCACCTTACAGCCCCCCTGGCATTCCCAGTACCCAGAGGCACAAACAGCCCCCCCAGCCCAATAAATAGTGACTGTCTGTGGCACCTACCAGCCCCCCTGGCATTCCCAGTACCCAGAGACACAAACAGCCCCCCCAGCCCAATAAATAGTGACTGTCTGTAGCACCTTACAGCCCCCCTGGCATTCCCAGTACCCAGAGGCACAAACAGCCCCCCCAGCCCAATAAATAGTGACTGTCTGTGGCACCTTACAGCCCCCCTGGCATTCCCAGTACCCAGAGGCACAAACAGCCCCCCCAGCCCAATAAATAGTGACTGTCTGTAGCACCTTACAGCCCCCCTGGCATTCCCAGTACCCAGAGGCACAAACAGCCCCCCCCAGCCCAATAAATAGTGACTGTGGCACCTTACAGCCCCCCTGCATTCCCAGTACCCAGAGGCACAAACAGCCCCCCCAGCCCAATAAATAGTGACTGTCTGTGGCACCTTACAGCCCCCCTGGCATTCCCAGTACCCAGAGGCACAAACAGCCCCCCCCCCCCAGCCCAATAAATAGTGACTGTCTGTGGCACCTTACAGCCCCCCTGGCATTCCCAGTACCCAGAGGCACAAACAGCCCCCCCCCCCCCCCCAGCCCAATAAATAGTGACTGTCTGTGGCACCTTACAGCCCCCCTGGCATTCCCAGTACCCAGAGGCACAAACAGCCCCCCCCCCCCCCCCCCCCCCCCCAGCCCAATAAATAGTGACTGTCTGTGGCACCTTACAGCCCCCCTGGCATTCCCAGTACCCAGAGGCACAAACAGCCCCCCCCCAGCCCAATAAATAGTGACTGTCTGTGGCACCTTACAGCCCCCCTGGCATTCCCAGTACCCAGAGGCACAAACAACCCCCCCCCAGCCCAATAAATAGTGACTGTCTGTGGCACCTTACAGCCCCCCTGGCATTCCCAGTACCCAGAGGCACAAACAGCCCCCCAGCCCAATAAATAGTGACTGTCTGTGGCACCTTACAGCCCCCCTGGCATTCCCAGTACCCAGAGGCACAAACAACCCCCCCCCAGCCCAATAAATAGTGACTGTCTGTGGCACCTTACAGCCCCCCCTGGCATTCCCAGTACCCAGAGGCACAAACAGCCCCCCCCCAGCCCAATAAATAGTGACTGTCTGTGGCACCTTACAGCCCCCCTGGCATTCCCAGTACCCAGAGGCACAAACAGCCCCCCCCCCCCCCCCCAGCCCAATAAATAGTGACTGTCTGTGGCACCTTACAGCCCCCCTGGCATTCCCAGTACCCAGAGGCACAAACAGCCCCCCCCCCCCCCCCCCCCCCAGCCCAATAAATAGTGACTGTCTGTGGCACCTTACAGCCCCCCTGGCATTCCCAGTACCCAGAGGCACAAACAGCCCCCCCAGCCCAATAAATAGTGACTGTCTGTGGCACCTTACAGCCCCCCTGGCATTCCCAGTACCCAGAGGCACAAACAGCCCCCCCCCAGCCCAATAAATAGTGACTGTCTGTGGCACCTTACAGCCCCCCTGGCATTCCCAGTACCCAGAGGCACAAACAGCCCCCCCAGCCCAATAAATAGTGACTGTCTATGGCACCTTACAGCCCCCCTGGCATTCCCAGTACCCAGAGGCACAAACAGCCCCCCCCCCAGCCCAATAAATAGTGACTGTCTGTGGCACCTTACAGCCCCCCTGGCATTCCCAGTACCCAGAGGCACAAACAGCCCCCCCAGCCCAATAAATAGTGACTGTCTGTGGCACCTTACAGCCCCCCCGGCATTCCCAGTACCCAGAGGCACAAACAGCCCCCCCCCCCCAGCCCAATAAATAGTGACTGTCTGTGGCACCTTACAGCCCCCCTGGCATTCCCAGTACCCAGAGGCACAAACAGCCCCCCCAGCCCAATAAATAGTGACTGTCTGTGGCACCTTACAGCCCCCCTGGCATTCCCAGTACCCAGAGGCACAAACAGCCCCCCCCCAGCCCAATAAATAGTGACTGTCTGTGGTACCTTACAGCCCCCCTGGCATTCCCAGTACCCAGAGGCACAAACAGCCCCCCCCCAGCCCAATAAATAGTGACTGTCTGTGGCACCTTACAGCCCCCCTGGCATGCCCAGTACCCAGAGGCACAAACAGCCCCCCCCCAGCCCAATAAATAGTGACTGTCTGTGGCACCTTACAGCCCCCTGGCATGCCCAGTACCCAGAGGCACAAACAGCCCCCCCCCCCCCAGCCCAATAAATAGTGACTGTCTGTGGCACCTTACAGCCCCCCTGGCATTCCCAGTACCCAGAGGCACAAACAGCCCCCCCAGCCCAATAAATAGTGACTGTCTGTGGCACCTTACAGCCCCCCTGGCATTCCCAGTACCCAGAGGCACAAACAGCCCCCCCCCCCCAGCCCAATAAATAGTGACTGTCTGTGGCACCTTACAGCCCCCCTGGCATTCCCAGTACCCAGAGGCACAAACAGCCCCCCCAGCCCAATAAATAGTGACTGTCTGTGGCACCTTACAGCCCCCCTGGCATGCCCAGTACCCAGAGGCACAAACAGCCCCCCCCCCCCAGCCCAATAAATAGTGACTGTCTGTGGCACCTTACAGCCCCCCTGGCATTCCCAGTACCCAGAGGCACAAACAGCCCCCCCCCAGCCCAATAAATAGTGACTGTCTGTGGCACCTTACAGCCCCCCTGGCATTTGCCTTAACCCAGAGGTTGCCAGTCCGGCCTGGTGAATCCGGTGCCCCACTGCCCCCGGGGCTGCCGATCACACATGACAAATCCATAACATTCACTAACTGTCAGGTTTCCCTTTTATCGATCTCCCAACAAATGGAAAGTGCACTCAAGCGACTGTCGCTGTTGGATTAAAAGCATAAAAATCTGATGTAAAACTGCGACTGGATTTTCCACTGGATCAATACCCTGTGTGTCCTGCAGCAATGAGGCAAATGTATGGATATTGCTGTGTCTCCCTGAGTGTCTCCCTTGGCTCAGCGTGTAGCAAATTCCAAGTACACATAACCCAGAATTCAATGCAAATAAATGTGCCAATTCCATGTATAATACCCCAGAACCCACAGCAGGATAAATACAGTGCCAATTCCATGTATAATACCCCAGAACCCACAGCGGGATAAATACAGTGCCAATTCCATGTATAATACCCCAGAACCCACAGCGGGATAAATACAGCGCCAATTCCATGTATAATACCCCAGAACCCACAGCGGGATAAATACAGTGCCAATTCCATGTATAATACCCCAGAACCCACAGCGGGATAAATACAGTGCCAATTCCATGTATAATACCCCAGAACCCACAGCAGATAAATACAGTGCCAATTCCATGTATAATACCCCAGAACCCACAGCAGGATAAATACAGTGCCAGTTCCATGTATAATACCCCAGAACCCACAGCAGATAAATACAGTGCCAATTCCATGTATAATACCCCAGAACCCACAGCAGGATAAATACAGTGCCAATTCCATGTATAATACCCCAGAACCCACAGCGGGATAAATACAGTGCCAATTCCATGTATAATACCCCAGAACCCACAGCGGGATAAATACAGTGCCAATTCCATGTATAATACCCCAGAACCCACAGCAGGATAAATACAGTGCCAATTCCATGTATAATACCCCAGAACCCACAGCAGGATAAATACAGTGCCAATTCCATGTATAATACCCCAGAACCCACAGCGGGATAAATACAGTGCCAATTCCATGTATAATACCCCAGAACCCACAGCGGGATAAATACAGTGCCAATTCCATGTATAATACCCCAGAACCCACAGCGGGATAAATACAGTGCCAATTCCATGTATAATACCCCAGAACCCACAGCGGGATAAATACAGTGCCAATTCCATGTATAATACCCCAGAACCAACAGCAGGATAAATACAGTGCCAATTCCATGTATAATACCCCAGAACCCACAGCAGATAAATACAGTGCCAATTCCATGTATAATACCCCAGAACCCACAGCAGGATAAATACAGTGCCAATTCCATGTATAATACCCCAGAACCCACAGCGGGATAAATACAGTGCCAATTCCATGTATAATACCCCAGAACCCACAGCGGGATAAATACAGTGCCAATTCCATGTATAATACCCCAGAACCCACAGCGGGATAAATACAGTGCCAATTCCATGTATAATACCCCAGAACCCACAGCGGGATAAATACAGTGCCAATTCCATGTATAATACCCCAGAACCCACAGCGGGATAAATACAGTGCCAATTCCATGTATAATACCCCAGAACCAACAGCAGGATAAATACAGTGCCAATTCCATGTATAATACCCCAGAACCCACAGCAGGATAAATACAGTGCCAATTCCATGTATAATACCCCAGAACCCACAGCAGGATAAATACAGTGCCAATTCCATGTATAATACGCCAGAACCCACAGCGGGATAAATACAGTGCCAATTCCATGTATAATACCCCAGAACCCACAGCAGGATAAATACAGTGCCAATTCCATGTATAATACCCCAGAATTCAATGCAAATAAATGTGCCAATTCCATGTATAATACCCCAGAACCCACAGCAGGATAAATACAGTGCCAATTCCATGTATAATACCCCAGAACCCACAGCAGGATAAATACAGTGCCAATTCCATGTATAATACCCCAGAACCCACAGCGGGATAAATACAGTGCCAATTCCATGTATAATACCCCAGAACCCACAGCAGGATAAATACAGCGCCAATTCCATGTATAATACCCCAGAACCCACAGCAGATAAATACAGCGCCAATTCCATGTATAATACCCCAGAACCCACAGCGGGATAAATACAGTGCCAATTCCATGTATAATACCCCAGAACCCACAGCAGATAAATACAGTGCCAATTCCATGTATAATACCCCAGAACCCACAGCGGGATAAATACAGTGCCAATTCCATGTATAATACCCCAGAACCCACAGCAGGATAAATACAGCGCCAATTCCATGTATAATACCCCAGAACCCACAGCAGATAAATACAGCGCCAATTCCATGTATAATACCCCAGAACCCACAGCGGGATAAATACAGTGCCAATTCCATGTATAATACCCCAGAACCCACAGCAGATAAATACAGTGCCAATTCCATGTATAATACCCCAGAACCCACAGCAGATAAATACAGTGCCAATTCCATGTATAATACCCCAGAACCCACAGCAGGATAAATACAGTGCCAATTCCATGTATAATACCCCAGAACCCACAGCAGGATAAATACAGCGCCAATTCCATGTTTAATACCCCAGAACCCACAGCGGGATAAATACAGTGCCAATTCCATGTATAATACCCCAGAACCCACAGCAGATAAATACAGTGCCAATTCCATGTATAATACCCCAGAACCCACAGCAGATAAATACAGTGCCAATTCCATGTATAATACCCCAGAACCCACAGCAGGATAAATACAGTGCCAATTCCATGTATAATACCCCAGAACCCACAGCGGGATAAATACAGTGCCAATTCCATGTATAATACCCCAGAACCCACAGCGGGATAAATACAGTGCCAATTCCATGTATAATACCCCAGAACCCACAGCGGGATAAATACAGTGCCAATTCCATGTATAATACCCCAGAACCCACAGCGGGATAAATACAGTGCCAATTCCATGTATAATACCCCAGAACCCACAGCGGGATAAATACAGTGCCAATTCCATATATAATACCCCAGAACCCACAGCGGAATAAATACAGTGCCAATTCCATGTATAATACCCCAGAACCCACAGCAGGATAAATACAGTGCCAATTCCATGTATAATACCCCAGAACCCACAGCAGGATAAATACAGTGCCAATTCCATGTATAATACCCCAGAACCCACAGCAGATAAATACAGTGCCAATTCCATGTATAATACCCCAGAACCCACAGCAGGATAAATACAGCGCCAATTCCATGTATAATACCCCAGAACCCACAGCAGATAAATACAGTGCCAATTCCATGTATAATACCCAGAACCCACAGCGGGATAAATACAGTGCCAATTCCATGTATAATACCCCAGAACCCACAGCAGATAAATACAGTGCCAATTCCATGTATAATACCCCAGAACCCACAGCAGGATAAATACAGCGCCAATTCCATGTATAATACCCCAGAACCCACAGCAGGATAAATACAGTGCCAATTCCATGTATAATACCCCAGAACCCACAGCAGGATAAATACAGTGCCAATTCCATGTATAATACCCCAGAACCCACAGCAGATAAATACAGTGCCAATTCCATGTATAATACCCCAGAACCCACAGCAGATAAATACAGTGCCAATTCCATGTATAATACCCCAGAACCCACAGCGGGATAAATACAGTGCCAATTCCATGTATAATACCCCAGAACCCACAGCAGGATAAATACAGTGCCAATTCCATGTATAATACCCCAGAACCCACAGCAGGATAAATACAGTGCCAATTCCATGTATAATACCCCAGAACCCACAGCAGGATAAATACAGTGCCAATTCCATGTATAATACCCCAGAACACACAGCGGGATAAATACAGTGCCAATTCCATGTATAATACCCCAGAACCCACAGCAGGATAAATACAGTGCCAATTCCATGTATAATACCCCAGAACCCACAGCAGGATAAATACAGTGCCAATTCCATGTATAATACCCCAGAACCCACAGCGGGATAAATACAGTGCCAATTCCATGTATAATACCCCAGAATCCACAGCAGATAAATACAGTGCCAATTCCATGTATAATACCCCAGAACCCACAGCGGGATAAATACAGCGCCAATTCCATGTATAATACCCCAGAACCCACAGCGGGATAAATACAGTGCCAATTCCATGTATAATACCCCAGAACCCACAGCGGTATAAATACAGTGCCAATTCCATGTATAATACCCCAGAATCCACAGCAGATAAATACAGTGCCAATTCCATGTATAATACCCCAGAATCCACAGCAGATAAATACAGTGCCAATTCCATGTATAATACCCCAGAATCCACAGCAGATAAATACAGTGCCAATTCCATGTATAGTTCTCAAATAATAAATAATGAAAATAATAATAATAATACGAGTCCGGAGGCATGGGGTATTTATTTGTCTGTGCATATCATGATACATAAAATATTAACTCAATTTGATTTTGAAAACTGCATAACAGCTGTCGGCCATGAGCCCCCCCCCCATTCAAATCAAATAAATATATTTTCAGCTCTGAATGAGTGAATCACCGGCTACAGCTTCTCTCCAGCCTTGGCCGCGGCCCAATGAGCATGAATAAAATATATGTGTCCCCCTACTATCTATTTCTGGGGCCAAGGCCGAACACTAATTATAAACAGGATTCAGTTCTACCCACAATGCACCAGCACAGCATCGCTTATTGTCACCAGTACATAATGAGGGGCTTCCAAACATAATGGCCAGTACAACGGCAGCTCCCAAAGGCTGTTGGAAGGGTTACTGCCTGCCCTGCTCTCATTTCCCTACAGAAATAGGGGTTGGTAGCACTAGGTAGGTACCTAATATATAGGGGCAGAGACAGGGGAAAGTGTTGGAAGGGTTACTGCCTGCTCTGCTCTCATTTCCCTACAGAAATAGGGGATGGTAGCACTAGGTAGGTACCTAATATATAGGGGCAGAGACAGGGGAAAGTGTTGGAAGGGTTACTGCCTGCCCTGCTCTCATTTCCCTACAGAAATAGGGGTTGGTAGCACTAGGTAGGTACCTAATATATAGGGGCAGAGACAGGGGAAAGTGTTGGAAGGGTTACTGCCTGCCCTGCTCTCATTTCCCTACAGAAATAGGGGTTGGTAGCACTAGGTAGGTACCTAATATATAGGGGCAGAGACAGGGGAAAGTGTTGGAAGGGTTACTGCCTGCCCTGCTCTCATTTCCCTACAGAAATAGGGTTAGTAGCACTAGGTAGGTACCTAATATATAGGGGCAGAGACAGGGGAAAGTGTTGGAAGGGTTACTGCCTGCCCTGCTCTCATTTCCCTACAGAAATAGGGGTTAGTAGCACTAGGTAGGTACCTAATATATAGGGGCAGAGACAGGGGAAAGTGTTGGAAGGGTTACTGCCTGCCCTGCTCTCATTTCCCTACAGAAATAGGGGTTAGTAGCACTAGGTAGGTACCTAATATATAGGGGCAGAGACAGGGGAAAGTGTTGGAAGGGTTACTGCCTGCCCTGCTCTCATTTCCCTACAGAAATAGGGGTTAGTAGCACTAGGTAGGTACCTAATATATAGGGGCAGAGACAGGGGAAAGTGTTGGAAGGGTTACTGCCTGCCCTGCTCTCATTTCCCTACAGAAATAGGGGTTGGTAGCACTAGGTAGGTACCTAATATATAGGGGCAGAGACAGGGGAAAGTGTTGGAAGGGTTACTGCCTGTCCTGCTCTCATTTCCCTACAGAAATAGGGGTTGGTAGCACTAGGTAGGTACCTAATATATAGGGGCAGAGACAGGGGAAAGTGTTGGAAGGGTTACTGCCTGCCCTGCTCTCATTTCCCTACAGAAATAGGGGTTGGTAGCACTAGGTAGGTACCTAATATATAGGGGCAGAGACAGGGGAAAGTGTTGGAAGGGTTACTGCCTGCCCTGCTCTCATTTCCCTACAGAAATAGGGGTTGGTAGCACTAGGTAGGTACCTAATATATAGGGGCAGAGAGGGGCAAAACATTAAGCTTTCGTACTTTCAGACTGAATGCCAGCGGAACTACACAGGCACTTAGAGATCAATACAATCCTGCACTGCAGACCGCTGGGGGTAGAAGGGCAAGTGTGTGTCTGTTTCAGTGTGTGATTATAAGCCAAGTGGGGCGGAGGAGGAGGTGGGTGGAGGGGCACTAAGCCAAAGTGCTCATGTAGATACAACAATTAGGCAATTATAGATTTTCTTCCCTCCTGCTATTCACAGATGCCTCACACTCCCCCAGCCGTGCTTTTATTATAGTGGGCGAGTTCTGCGCTGGTGGAGAATGCGGCTGGTCAGACCGAAGCCTACAGTGCATCCCTTCTACTGGAACGCTCAGCTTCCAAGCTTTTGTTTAGAGCTTAAAGGGGGGGGATCCTTTGAGTTAACTTTTAGTATGACGTAGAGTCATATTTTGAGACAATTTGCAATTGGTCTTCGTTTTTTATTATTTGTAGTTTTGTAATTATTTCACTTTTCCTTCAGCAGCTCTACAGTTTGGAATTTCAGCAGCTATCTGGTTGCTAGGGTTTAAATTACCTTAGTGACAAGGCATTGGTGTGAATGAGAGATTGGTATATTTATAGAAGAGGGACTAAACAGAAAGAAAAATAATAAAAAGTAACAATAACAATTTCTCCGAATATTACTCTCTGTATGATACTAAAATCTAACTCAGGTGAACAAACCCTGAAAAGTCCTATTGGGTTTATTTAATGGTTAAATGATTCCCTTTTCTCTGTAATAATAAAACAGTACCTGTACTTGATCCCAACTAAGATATAATTACCCCTTATTGGGGGCAGAACAGCCCTATTGGGTTTAATTAATGGTTAAATGATTCCCTTTTCTCTGTAATAATAAAACAGTACCTGTACTTGATCCCAACTAAGATATAATTACCCCTTATTGGGGCAGAACAGCCCTATTGGGTTTATTTAATGGTTAAATGATTCCCTTTTCTCTGTAATAATAAAACAGTACCTGTACTTGATCCCAACTAAGATATAATTACCCCTTATTGGGGGCAGAACAGTCCTATTGGGTTTATTTCATGGTTAAATGATTCCCTTTTCTCTGTAATAATAAAACAGTACCTGTACTTGATCCCAACTAAGATATAATTACCCCTTATTGGGGCAGAACAGCCCTATTGGGTTTATTTCATGGTTAAATGATTCCCTTTTCTCTGTAATAATAAAACAGTACCTGTACTTGATCCCAACTAAGATATAATTACCCCTTATTGGGGGCAGAACAGCCCTATTGGGTTTATTTCATGGTTAAATGATTCCCTTTTCTCTGTAATAATAAAACAGTACCTGTACTTGATCCCAACTAAGATATAATTACCCCTTATTGGTACAGGTTTCCAGATACTGGTTTTCCGGATAACAGATCCCATATTTTGCGTTAATTATTCTGTTCATGCTGATGGCGCCGCCTGAAAGCAGCAGAAGTCACACACAACATGTGACCAATGATGGGAGGATGTTAGGGGTTAGGAGCTAGCAGTAGCCAATCAGGAGAGTCATACAAACCACACCTCTGTTCAAGATGGCTCTGAAACATCCAAGCTGCTCAGAAAGGACCCTCTTTTGTTTGGAAATTAAAGCTGCAAAGGGTACAATGGTATCACGAAGAGCCTTGCATAGCCAATATTTTGCTGACCGATAGAAATGCGGCCGCGCCATCACTCTCTTGTCATTGGCAGGTACTGGCGCTGCCGGCTGTGGACAGCAGGAAGTTTGTGACAAAGCACAGTAAGAAGGCGCTGAAGGCCAGCCTGACCCTGGGCATCCTGCTGGGCATGTTCTTCGTGGCTTGGCTACCATTCTTTGTGGCCAACGTGGTCCAGGTAATGCAAACTGTGTCCCGTGGCCCCCAGGCTGAGAGAGGAATTAGGGGCTGAGAGCCATATTCTTTCCACTCTGTTCAATATGGGAGCCAATAGGGCTCGGCCTGTAGCCAAACTGGTGTGGGTGCTGGGAGTCGGACTCCTGACAACCTGCAGGTTTATGGGGTTGTTCCTCTCGGCGTTAACCCTTAGTATAATGCACCAAACCCACTCAGCCGAACCCCCCGACGGATTCTGCCGAATCCTGAACTGAATCCGAATGCTAATTAACATATGGCTATTAGGATCGGAAGGGGTTAAAAATGTTCCCCCCCAACCGTTTAACCCTTTCCGAATGCTAATTGGCATATGCTTATAAGGATCGCAAGGGGTTAAAATTTTCCCCCCAACCGTTTAACCCTTTCCGAATGCTAATTGGCATATGCTTATTAGGATGAGAAGGGGTTAAAAATGTTTCCCCCTAAACGTTTAACCCTTTCCGAATGCTAATTGGCATATGCTTATTAGGATCGAAAGGGGTTAAAAATGTTTCCCCCCCCCAACCGTTTAACCCTTTCCGAATGCTAATTGGCATATGCTTATTAGGATCGGAAGGGGTTAAAAATGTTTCCCCCCCCCCAACCGTTTAACCCTTTCCGAATGCTAATTGGCATATGCTTATTAGGATGAGAAGGGGTTAAAAATGTTTCCCCCTAAACGTTTAACCCTTTCCGAATGCTAATTGGCATATGCTTATTAGGATCGGAAGGGGTTAAAAATGTTTCCCCCCCCCCAACCGTTTAACCCTTTCCGAATGCTAATTGGCATATGCTTATTAGGATGAGAAGGGGTTAAAAATGTTTCCCCCTAAACGTTTAACCCTTTCCGAATGCTAATTGGCATATGCTTATTAGGATGAGAAGGGGTTAAAAATGTTTCCCCCTAAACGTTTAACCCTTTCCGAATGCTAATTGGCATATGCTTATTAGGATGAGAAGGGGTTAAAAATGTTTCCCCCTAAACGTTTAACCCTTTCCGAATGCTAATTGGCATATGCTTATTAGGATCGAAAGGGGTTAAAAATGTTTCCCCCCCCAACCGTTTAACCCTTTCCGAATGCTAATTGGCATGTGCTTATTAGGATCGGAAGGGGTTAAAAATGTTTCCCCCCCCCAACCGTTTAACCCTTTCCGAATGCTAATTGGCATATGCTTATTAGGATGAGAAGGGGTTAAAAATGTTTCCCCCTAAACGTTTAACCCTTTCCGAATGCTAATTGGCATATGCTTATTAGGATCGGAAGGGGTTAAAAATGTTTCCCCCCCCCCAACCGTTTAACCCTTTCCGAATGCTAATTGGCATATGCTTATTAGGATCGGAAGGGGTTAAAAATGTTTCCACCCCCCAACCGTTTAACCCTTTCCGAATGCTAATTGGCATATGCTTATTAGGATGAGAAGGGGTTAAAAATGTTTCCCCCTAAACGTTTAACCCTTTCCGAATGCTAATTGGCATATGCTTATTAGGATCGGAAGGGGTTAAAAATGTTTCCCCCCCCAACCGTTTAACCCTTTCCGAATGCTAATTGGCATATGCTTATTAGGATGAGAAGGGGTTAAAAATGTTTCCCCCCCCCAACCGTTTAACCCTTTCCGAATGCTAATTGGCATATGCTTATTAGGATGAGAAGGGGTTAAAAATGTTTTCCCCTAAACGTTTAACCCTTTCCGAATGCTAATTGGCATATGCTTATTAGAATCGGAAGGGGTTAAAAATGTTTCCCCCCCCCCTAACCGTTTAACCCTTTCCGAATGCTAATTGGCATATGCTTATTAGGATCGGAAGGGGTTAAAAATGTTTCCACCCCCCAACCGTTTAACCCTTTCCGAATGCTAATTGGCATATGCTTATTAGGATGAGAAGGGGTTAAAAATGTTTCCCCCTAAACGTTTAACCCTTTCCGAATGCTAATTGGCATATGCTTATTAGGATGAGAAGGGGTTAAAAATGTTTCCCCCTAAACGTTTAACCCTTTCCGAATGCTAATTGGCATATGCTTATTAGAATCGGAAGGGGTTAAAAATGTTTCCCCCCCCTAGCCGTTTAACCCTTTCCGAATGCTAATTGGCATATGCTTATTAGGATCGGAAGGGGTTAAAAATGTTTCCACCCTAACCATTTAACCCTTTCCGAATGCCAATTAACAAATGCTTATTAGGATCGGAAGGGGTTAAAAAATTCCCCCCCCCCTAGCCGTTTAACCCTTTCCGAATGCTAATTGGCATATGCTTATTAGGATCGGAAGGGGTTAAATTCCCCCCCCCCTAGCCGTTTAACCCTTTCTGACTGTTAATTAGGATTTGGATTCGGGCGAAACGGAATCCTTCAAAAAAAAAGCCTGGATTCGGGTCGCGTCCAGAACTGGATCCGGGATCCGGTGCATCCCTAGTATAATGTAGAGAGATTCTGAGACCATTTGCAATTGGGCTTCGGTGATTGGTGGGTGTACCATGGGGGGAGGGATTTTCGGTGATTGACAGGGGGGGCCAAGGGGGCGGTGAGTGTCCAATAACAATGGGCGTTTCCCTACAGGCAGTGTGTGACTGTGTGCCCCCCGGGCTGTTCGACCTGCTCACCTGGCTGGGATACTGTAACAGCACCATGAACCCCATTATCTACCCCCTGTTCATGAGGGACTTCAAGCGGGCGATGGGCAAGTACCTGCCGTGCTGCCGGCGCTCCCGCGTCATCTCCCTCTCCATCCGCAACTCCAACAGCGCCCCCCGCCTGGGCCTCTCCCTGAGGAACGTGCTGACCCTGCGGGGGGAGACGGACTCCATGTACTCGGCCACTTTGGGCAACGAGCACCTCCTGCCCAACTCCAAGGACCACAGCACCGACCCCCTTCCCGTAACCGCCGCCGACTCCGTCAACCTGTTCGACCTGGAGCAGGAAATGCAGGTGCATCAGCTAAACACTCCCATGGACTGAGCCAACGTGGAGCCCCAGGGATGGCCGCCATCTTGTTCCTAATCGATCAAAACAGAGAGAGAATATTTGATCTAATTTCATGGTTTCCACTGTATAAAGGGGAACTAAACCCTGCGGCTCAACCAAACGTTACTCAGATGCTGCCGGACTACAAATCCCAGAATAATGTAACATATAATGAAGGGTGAGGCATGCTGGGAGCTGTAGTCCAGCAACATCAGGGCTGTATTCTTAAAGCAATATTGCCCAATAAAACTGCATTAAAATGCAAGAAATCCCCCAATGAGAATCCCAGCTGATGTGAGTAAATCCGGCTCCCTGTTCTCTGTTCCTGCAATTGGAGTTGGGAGCAATAAGCACAGTTTCCCAGCACTGAACAAGTCTGTCCCTTTATCCCCATGTCTGATTCCTGTGCCATATAATGAGGGGAAAATGCCATCATTATCTCTATATGTAAGGTACCAGCAAGGGGCCTGACACAGTGCTGGGAATCAGCATTCTCATTGGTCACTTCTCTTGCACTTACACTCACATTGTTGCTCAGTAGAATTCTCATTGGGGAATTTCCTTGCATCTAGAATTACGACTATAGCAACACTAGGGGGCGCCGTGGGGCAGCGTTATGGTTGGGTTTATATCCCCTTTAAATGATAGTGTTGGGGGCACGTTACACCTACGACACATTAAGCACAAAGCCATTGTCAGTAAACAGAGCCGGAAGCTTTTATTCCCCTCGGCAAAGTGTTAGTAAAGTCCCTAAATCAGCATTTCCCTCGTTGCGCTCTAAATACGGATACGGTGCGTCAGCGCGGCGCGGGGCGAGCTCGGAACGGTTCCGCTGTCGGCTCTTATTAGACAAGAAGCACAATAAAGTGCAGTCTCAGCGGGAATGCCGGATCCATCATAGCGAGGCTTAGCAACCAGCCAAGGGCTCAGCACTCAGTGTGGGTTTGTTTTTAAAGGGTAAATTAACCTAAAAGAAAGAAATATTCATATGCAGGAGACAGTAGCCATTGTGTATTTATTGATCTTTCCCCATTAGATAGGATGTAAAATGGGGGAAACACTGGAACGGGGGGAGTAAAGGGAAATGTTGGGGGGGAAAGACTTTGGGGCACGTTCTATTTATTCCTATGGGGTTTTTAGAAACTGGGGAAATTTCGTAATAATACGCTTCGTATAATCCAATAGGAAGGAGTAGAACGTGGGTGGGTTTCTCTGTATTAAGCTCTAAACTGACATTTTGATAAATTTGCCCCTTGGTGTTAGTGCTCAGCGCTGCAGGGAGTTGTTTAACCCACACGGAGTGGGGCCAAAAGCAAAATAAAAGTGTTATTATTATTATTATGTAGAAGCAGGTAGGCCGGCTTCTTATTGGTTGGCTGGCTGTATTCCTGGAAACACAAGGCCGTGCTATAATGGTGCCAAGAGCGCCATGATGTAGGTGGTGGCACCCAAGGCAGCTCACTCGCACCCTCCCGGCCCACTCGCACCCTCCCAGCCAATGTTTGCCACCCTCCCAGCCCATGTTTGCCACCCTCCCAGTCCATGTTTGCCACCCTCCCAGCCCATGTTTGCCACCCTCCCAGTCCATGTTTGCCACCCTCCCAGCCCATGTTTGCCACCCTCCCAGTCCATGTTTGCCACCCCCCCAGCCCATTCGCACCCTCCCAGTCCATGTTTGCCACCCTCCCAGCCCACTCGCACCCTCCCAGCCTACTTGCCACCCTCCCAGCCCACTCGCACCCTCCCAGCCTACTTGCCACCCTCCCAGCCCACTTGCACCCTCCCAGCCTACTTGCCACCCTCCCAGCCCATGCTCACCACCCTCCCAGTCCATGTTCGCCACCCTCCCAGCCCATGTTTGCCACCCTCCCAGTCCATGTTTGCCACCCTCCCAGTCCATGTTTGCCACCCTCCCAGTCCATGTTTGCCACCCTCCCAGTCCATGTTTGCCACCCTCCCAGCCCACTCGCACCCTCCCAGTCCATGTTTGCCACCCTCCCAGCCCACTCGCACCCTCCCAGCCCATGTTTGCCACCCTCCCAGCCCATGTTTGCCACCCTCCCAGTCCATGTTTGCCACCCTCCCAGCCCATGTTTGCCACCCTCCCAGCCCATGTTTGCCACCCTCCCAGCCCATGTTTGCCACCCTCCCAGCCCATGTTTGCCACCCTCCCAGTCCATTTTTGCCACACTCCCAGCCCATGTTTGCCACCCTCCCAGCCCACTCACACCCTCCCAGCCCATGTTTGCCACCCTCCCAGCCCATGTTTGCCACCCTCCCAGCCCACTCACACCCTCCCAGCCCATGTTTGCCACCCTCCCAGCCCATGTTTGCCACCCTACCAGCCCATATTTGCCACCCCTGCCCCAGTAAGCCGTAAGTCACACAGCACGACAGTGGGGAATTGAGCCCCTATGTGCCCCCTAGTTCCCAACCTAAAGTAGTGCTTAAATGGGACCCGTCACCCCAAAAAGCTGAACCATAAAAGTCATTTTCCAATCCCGGATTCGGGCCGAATCCAGCCTATTTTTGAAGGATTCAGTTTCGGCCAAATCCACGGTCCCGGGGAACCAAGTCCAAATTAGCACTCGGAAGGGTTAGATGGTAGGGGGCGCTACACGCGTGGAAATGTTTAACCCTTCCCATTCCTAACTAGCATATGCTAATACGGATTCGGTTCGGGATTCGGCAGAATCCATTGGGGTGGGTTCGGAGGTTCGGAGGAACCCAAAAAAGTGGGTTTGGTGCATCCCTATTTTTAAATTAAACTATTTTTATAAACACATTCATACTAGTGATGTGCGGGCCGGCCTGACAGCTGCGGGTCGGCCGGGTTCGGGCCGACCTCGGCACATCTTCTTCGCATTGCGGGCGGGTTTGGGTCGACCTAACACTGACGGCTTTCCGGTTTCAGAATTTATAGGCGCGTGCCAGACACACCCCGCCCCTTTTGTGCCATCATTGTGGGGCGGGTCTATAAATGGAGGAGAGAAGCCGGGTTGGCTAGGGTTAGGAGCGGGCAGGTTAGGGTTGGGTCTGAGTGTTTCTCAACCTGCACATCACTAATTCATACCCATAATAAAGGCATATTAAATCCTAGCTGTCAATCATATTCCTTGCCCCGCCTCTAGCCTTAGTCATAGAGGCGGGGCAGATAGGAGGGGCCATCTAAGTGATATCTAGGAAATGCTGAATGGAAAGTTAAAGCCATTGTAATTGAAAAATCTGAGCTGTCAATCATATATTGCCTGCCCCGCCTCTATGCCTTCGGCATAGAGGCGGGGCAGGCAATATATGATTGACAGCTCAGATTTTTAAATACATTTATAACAGGTATGGGCGATTTAATTGAATAAAATGACTATATTGCACAGTGACTGGCACTGGGGACTCCTGGGTAAAGATGGCGGGGGCTCCTATACAAAGGGAAGTACCCTGGGCCAATGGCAGCCCAGAATAAGAAGCAAATGATCAGACTAGTGGGTGTGTCCAACAAAGTGGCCAAGAATGCCGGCGGCACCGCAGTGTTAATAAATGTCTATAACTTTCTAATGTTTCTGATTTTTGTAAATAAAACCAAATAACATTTTGTTTTTGCTTTTTGTTCCCAGTTTATTATTAGAGTAAAAGCTCAATTGGGTGATGTTCCCCTTTAAAAAAAAAAATGCAGCAGCCATTGATAAAAGCCGTCGTTCACCCTAAAATTAACTGATATTCTGAGACAATTTGCAATTGGTCTTCATTTTTTTGTAGTTTTTCAGTTGTTTTTGCTTAGTGGCTCTCCAGAATCTAAACAGCTATTCGGTTGCTAGGGGCTTGGCCACCTTAGCAACCAGGCAGTGGTCTGAATGAGAAACTGGAGTATGAAATAGAAAAGGGACTGAATAGAAAGATAAGGAATAAAAAAGTAACAATAACAATAAAACTGGAGCCTCGCAGAGCAATAGGGTTTGGCTGCCGGGGTCAGTGACCCCCATTTGAAAAAAGGAAAGGCAAAGAGATTCAAAACTATAAGAAATAAATAATGAAGACCAATTGAAAAGTTGCTTAGAACTGGCCATTCTATAACATACTAAAAGTTGACCAAAAGGTAAACCCCACCCCTTTATGTTAAAGCAAACAGCTGATTGGTTGCTACGGGTAACAAGTGCAAATCGAATGGAGTCAATTGATTTATGCAGCATTTAAATTAGCCTCAGTACATAAGTAAATGAGAAGAGTGAATGTCGCGCTGCCATCACCCCGAGAGGCGCGTTCCGGTATACTTCCCGCTATACGGAGCGAGTCTTTATACCTTCATTTCATTGGAGTGACATTTAAGGGTCAATATCCTGTAATAACTTCCTGCAGAATTGGGCTAAATACAGGAGAATAATACTGTGTTCCGTACAGGCTATGAGCAAACTTAGGGGGCTGTTCCTGCTGAATTGTGCTTAGTACAGGGGAATCCCTATGTGCCATAGTTTTATGGTATCTCTCTGTACAGGCTATGAGCAAACTTAGGGGGCTGTTCCTGCTGAATTGTGCTTAGTACAGGGGAATCCCTATGTGCCATAGTTTTATGGTATCTCTCTGTACAGGCTATGAGCAAACTTAGGGGGCTGTTCCTGCTGAATTGTGCTTAGTACAGGGGAATCCCTATGTGCCATAGTTTTATGGTATGTCTCTGTACAGGCTATGAGCAAACTTAGGGGGCTGTTCCTGCTGAATTGTGCTTAGTACAGGGGAATCCCTATGTGCCATAGTTCTATGGTATCTCTCTGTACAGGCTATGAGCAAACTTAGGGGGCTGTTCCTGCTGAATTGTGCTTAGTACAGGGGAATCCCTATGTGCCATAGTTTTATGCTATCTCTCTGTACAGGCTATGAGCTGTTCCTGCTGGAGTTGCTTAATACACGGGAATTCAGATTTTTGTATCTGGACCCAAATAAATACTGATTACATTGCACAATTAGTGACGCTATTAATACTGTAAGGATCACGAGACAAACAGTCACTAGTCACAGACTTCTAGCCATGGCCGCCTAGTTGGCAGGTTCCAGTTGTAGTTAAATACACTGAATATTTATCACAGTCTATTGGATGCTGAGCCGAGGGCATAACAGAGGCGAGTGATTCGCTGTCCCTCGGGTCCAATGAAACACAGGAATTCCTTACAGTCCTACTGAGAGGCCCCGCCCAGTTCCCCAAAGGGGCAATCGTTGTTGTTGGCACAGTTCCGGCACCGCTGACCCGTTTCATTCCCAGCACAGCCCTTTACAGAGCAACAGTTTATTTGTTCCACGGTATGCGAGTCCCGTCCCGTTGTTACTGGTTCCCAGTCCCAAGAGGAGTCCGGTCCTGTATCTACCGAGTCGTTGGCTACCAGCTTGCTTTCCTGCTGTGCAGCAATGACTGGGGGCTGGTACAGGAGGCCACTCTGCTCTCCCAGCCGGCACTCTTTGGTCTTGATCCCGACAGCTTTCAGCAGGGTGTCCATCTGCTTCATGTAGTCCAGATGCCCCTTAACCTGTGTAGATACATAATGGGTGAAGCTGGGGTGTATAGAGAATATGGCCCTGGGGGCAGGCATTCCTGCACTGGTACAGCTGGGGTGTTTGCTACAGAAACCCTACTATAGTTTATATAAATACCCCGCTGTGTAGCCCCGGGGGCAGCCATTCCTGCACTGGTACAGCTGGGGTGATTGCTACAGAAACCCTACTATAGTTTATATAAATACCCCGCTGTGTAGCCCCGGGGGCAGCCATTCCTGCACTGGTACAGCTGGGGTGTTTGCTACAGAAACCCTACTATAGTTTATATAAATACCCCGCTGTGTAGCCCCAGGGGCAGCCATTCCTGCACTGGTACAGCTGGGGTGTTTGCTACAGAAACCCTACTATAGTTTATATAAATACCCCGCTGTGTAGCCCCGGGGGCAGCCGTTCCTGCACCGGTACAGCTGGGGTGTTTGCTACAGAAACCCTACTATAGTTTATATAAATACCCCGCTGTGTAGCCCCGGGGGCAGCCATTCCTGCACTGGTACAGCTGGGGTGTTTGCTACAGAAACCCTACTATAGTTTATATAAATACCCCGCTGTGTAGCCCCGGGGGCAGCCATTCCTGCACTGGTACAGCTGGGGTGTTTGCTACAGAAACCCTACTATAGTTTATATAAATACCCCGCTGTGTAGCCCCGGGGGCAGCCATTCCTGCACTGGTACAGCTGGGGTGTTACAGAAACCCTACTATAGTTTATATAAATACCCCGCTGTGTAGCCCCGGGGGCAGCCATTCCTGCACTGGTACAGCTGGGGTGTTTGCTACAGAAACCCTACTATAGTTTATATAAATACCCCGCTGTGTAGCCCCGGGGGCAGCCATTCCTGCACTGGTACAGCTGGGGTGATTGCTACAGAAACCCTACTATAGTTTATATAAATACCCCGCTGTGTAGCCCCGGGGGCAGCCATTCCTGCACTGGTACAGCTGGGGTGTTTGCTACAGAAACCCTACTATAGTTTATATAAATACCCCGCTGTATAGCCCCGGGGGCAGCCATTCCTGCACTGGTACAGCTGGGGTGTTTGCTACAGAAACCCTACTATAGTTTATATAAATACCCCGCTGTGTAGCCCCGGGGGCAGCCATTCCTGCACTGGTACAGCTGGGGTGTTTGCTACAGAAACCCTACTATAGT
The DNA here is from genome assembly GCF_000004195.4 of Xenopus tropicalis. Taxonomy (NCBI): domain Eukaryota; kingdom Metazoa; phylum Chordata; class Amphibia; order Anura; family Pipidae; genus Xenopus; species Xenopus tropicalis. Next base: position 129,869,056 of record NC_030683.2, on the reverse strand, counting down.
TTATATAAATACCCCGCTGTGTAGCCCCGGGGGCAGCCATTCCTGCACTGGTACAGCTGGGGTGTTACAGAAACCCTACTATAGTTTATATAAATACCCCGCTGTGTAGCCCCGGGGGCAGCCATTCCTGCACTGGTACAGCTGGGGTGTTTGCTACAGAAACCCTACTATAGTTTATATAAATACCCCGCTGTGTAGCCCCGGGGGCAGCCATTCCTGCACTGGTACAGCTGGGGTGATTGCTACAGAAACCCTACTATAGTTTATATAAATACCCCGCTGTGTAGCCCCGGGGGCAGCCATTCCTGCACTGGTACAGCTGGGGTGTTTGCTACAAGGGGGGCACGTGGGCCGTACAAGCGGCCAGCTCAGCGCGGGAATGCAAATGTTGGCATTTACATGAAAATTTATTAGCATTCAAGCTATGCAGAAACCATTAGAGAATATTAATCAAGGAGATAATCCCTCACTGGCTCTATCTTGAGATAAACTGGATAAATAAGGTACAAATCCCAGCGCCTTCAGGCTTTATAGGTAGAGAACCTGCAGTTCCCCTTCTGGCCACTGTCAGCCAACAGCAAGTAGCCATAGGCGGCAACAGAACAGCGCCACCAACTGCCGATAGAGTAGGGGCAATACTAATTGTGCTTATGGGACAGACCTACCTTAGGGTGAAGACACACAGAGCTACTAGTAGCAGCTACTTGTTGTGGGTATTATCAGCCCAATATATGATTTGGGGATAACTCCAGCTACACGGGGAACAGCTCAATATATGATTTGGCGGTAACTCCAGCTACACGGGGAACAGCCCAATATATGATTTGGGGATAACTCCAGCTACACGGGGAACAGCCCAATATATGATTTGGGGATAACTCCAGCTACACGGGGAACAGCCCAATATATGATTTGGCGGTAACTCCAGCTACACGGGGAACAGCCCAATATATGATTTGGGGGTAACTCCAGCTACACGGGGAACAGCCCAATATATGATTTGGGGGTAACTCCAGCTACACGGGGAACAGCCCAATATATGATTTGGGGATAACTCCAGCTACACGGGGAACAGCCCAATATATGATTTGGCGGTAACTCCAGCTACACGGGGAACAGCCCAATATATGATTTGGGGGTAACTCCAGCTACACGGGGAACAGCCCAATATATGATTTGGGGGTAACTCCAGCTACACGGGGAACAGCCCAATATATGATTTGGGGATAACTCCAGCTACACGGGGAACAGCCCAATATATGATTTGGGGATAACTCCAGCTACATGTGGAACAGCCCAATATATGATTTGGGGATAACTCTATCTACATAGGGGAATAGATTAATATATAATTCTGGGGTAACTCTGGATACATGGGGAACAAACCAAATATGATTTGAGGTAACTCTGGTTTCCAAACTAATAGCCAATATACTACTCTGGGACTTCCAAACGAATAGTATATGACTCTAGGCTAAAGCTGCCCATACACAGGCAGATCACCTACGGGTGGGCGATATCGGGTAACATGTAGGCGAATACGATTGTTTGGCCCTGGGGAATTCTAACAGCGGCAATGCGGCAGTCGGTTTGGGGACCGCAGACTGAATTTTCTAACCTGGCCGATCGATATCTGCCCAATTTCAGGCCAGATATCGGTCGGCCAGACCCCTCGTTTCTGCCCCTACACGGGCATGGGGAATAGTGTATGGGGACCTTTACCCTGGCAACATTAGGAATAGTCCATTATATGATTTGGGGATAAATCTGGCTATTTAACATACTTGAATCAGTTCTGTTTACCCCCACCTGGTAGTGCAGAGCCCCTGACTATAAGGAAAGGTCTCCGTGTGTGTACAGCCGCCTAGGATTGTGTGCAGAATAAATACTGCTCAGTTCCCGCTGCAACCAAGAAAAGAACAACGGCAGCTGTGCTGCTAGAGCCTGAACATGTCTTGTTTGGACACTATTATCCCATGGGGGATTAGTAGAGACTTGTGAAAAGGTCAGAGCCCCCGCCCCCCCCCATTCCCTCAATTGGTGGATATTTCAGTCCAAGCACATTCTCCGCAGCAGCGCCCTGGCAGCTAATGTGTAAAAATATGGAAGCGACGGTGCCGCGGATTTAGAAATAATTAAGTTTGAATTCTACTTGAAACACAAAATGGCTCCTTCATTTCCTATAAGGGCCATCCAATGGCGAGGGGGGCATTAGAGCAAGGCGTGAAGGAGCGAGGAGGAGGAGGGGGGAATGTATAAATATGGGGAGGGTTGGTCTCTGGCTACACAATGGGATGAACTTTATTATTGTAGGAGATTAAAGCTCAGTAAAGTGGCCGGTAATCAGGCACGTACTCGGGTTCTATGTAACAACTCACTCGGATCTGTATCCTTGTATAGAAATAAAGAGCGGCCTATGGGTTCTGGGAAATGCAGTGCCACGTACCACAGAGGAGAGGTCCATATTAACCATTCGCCTGTCCTTCAACAGCACCGGCTGCAAACCTGCCACGTTCAGTTTGGCCGAGGAGCTGCGATACACGAAGCTCAGCAACCAGTCCCCCCTGTAAGGGAAAGAGATAATGAGACAGCAGCGGAGACATTTGGGTCATACACAAAGGGACAGCAGTGACAGTTCATACATAAAGGGACAGCAGTGACAGTTCATACATAAAGGGACAGCGGTGACAGTTCATACATAAAGGGACAGCGGTGACAGTTCATACATAAAGGGACAGCGGTGACAGTTCATACATAAAGGGACAGCGGTGACAGTTAGTTCATACATAAAGGGACAGCAGTGACAGTTAGTTCATACATAAAGGGACAGCAGTGACAATTCATACATAAAGGGACAGCAGTGACAGTTCATACATAAAGGGACAGCGGTGACAGTTAGTTCATACATAAAGGGACAGCAGTGACAGTTAGTTCATACATAAAGGGACAGCGGTGACAGTTCATACATAAAGGGACAGCAGTGACAGTTCATACGTAGAGGGACAGCGGTGACAGTTAGTTCATACATAAAGGGACAGAAGTGACAGTTCATACATAAAGGGACAGCAGTGACAGTTCATACATAAAGGGAGAGCAGTGACAGTTCATACATAAAGGGAGAGCAGTGACAGTTCATACATAAAGGGAGAGCAGTGACAGTTCATACATAAAGGGAGAGCAGTGACAGTTCATACATAAAGGGACAGCAGTGACAGTTCATACATAAAGGGACAGCAGTGACAGTTAGTTCATACATAAAGGGACAGCAGCGACAGTTCATACATAAAGGGACAGCAGTGACAGTTCATACATAAAGGGACAGCAGTGACAGTTCATACATAAAGGGACAGCGGTGACAGTTCATACATAAAGGGACAGCAGTGACAGTTAGTTCATACATAAAGGGACAGCAGCGACAGTTCATACACAAAGGGACAGCAGTGACAGTTAGTTCATACATAAAGGGACAGCAGCGACAGTTCATACATAAAGGGACAGCAGTGACAGTTCATACACAAAGGGACAGCAGTGACAGTTAGTTCATACATAAAGGGACAGCAGCGACAGTTCATACATAAAGGGACAGCAGTGACAGTTCATACATAAAGGGACAGCAGTGACAGTTCATACATAAAGGGACAGCAGTGACAGTTCATACATAAAGGGACAGCGGTGACAGTTCATACATAAAGGGACAGCAGTGACAGTTCATACATAAAGGGACAGCGGTGACAGTTCATACATAAAGGGACAGCAGTGACAGTTCATACATAAAGGGACAGCGGTGACAGTTCATACATAAAGGGACAGCAGTGACAGTTCATACATAAAGGGACAGCAGTGACAGTTCATACATAAAGGGACAGCAGTGACAGTTCATACATAAAGGGACAGCAGTGACAGTTCATACATAAAGGGACAGCGGTGACAGTTCATACATAAAGGGACAGCAGTGTTGCCCTGCACTGTAAAACTGCTTCAAAAACCCTACTTTAGTCGTATAAATAGGCTGCTGTGTAACCCCGGGGCAGCCACTCAAGCACAGGATACATAATAGATAACAGATAACAGATGTACACCATAGAGCTTATTCGTTATCTGCTATGTAACCTGTGCCTCCTCTCCTTTCTCAGCTTGAATGGCTGCCCCCGGGGCTACAGCTGGTTTATATAACTATAGCGGCGTTTCTGGAACAAACACACCAGTTTAACCAGTGCAGGGCATTAATCCATTTTTTGGTGTTACTGTTCCTTTAAAGGGAAATAAAAGTGCTTTATGTCCGACTCCTCATTTCCCAAAAACCCAGACCCCCCGATACATAACTACTCTCAGGTAGAGTAGCCGATGGGAGGGAAAGGCTTTACTATTACTGGGTTTATTACCAGGAATGCAGGAGCAGCGCCTTACTGGGGATTGTGGGTGGTGTGGTTGTCAGTGGGGGTATTTATTTCTGCTTTAAAGGGGTACAAATCATCATTTCTTAAGGTCCCCATACACGGGCCAATTGTAGCTGCCGATATGGGTCCCTTGGACTGATTGGGCAGCTTATCAGCCTGTGTATGGGCAGAAACAAGGGGCCTGCCCGACTGATATCTGGCCTGAAATTGGCCAGGTTAGAAAATTCAGTCGGATCAGGGACCGCATTGGCTTGTTGATGGGGTCCCCGAACCGACTGCCCCATTGCCACCAATATAATTCGATCATTTGGCCCCAGGGCCAAACGACTGAATTATAGCCTACACGCTCCCCGATATCGCCCACCCGTAGGTGGGGATATCGGGTGAATATCCGCTCGCTTGGCGATCTCAATGTGTATGGGGACCTTTAGCCAATCATACGGTTACCAAAAGGGACAGGACACAGGCCATTAATCACAGAACCAACAGTGGTTTTACAGAATTACCCGAGTGTCAGCTTCAAGGGTTTAATAAGTTTTTATGTCAATAGTTTGGCTCTGAGGTAAGTACAGTAACTGCCCCTAATCTAGTGTTTCAAGGGGAGATTAGATGAGAGTGCTTCTGAGCTCTCCTACCCGAGGGCCAGTAATGGAGAGATACGGCTACCCGGCAAGGCTGATACGGCAATGATTCTGCTTATCAATAACCTTGTTATGAGCCAACAGTCCTCTGTGACCGAATGTAACCATATCCCCAAAGGGAACAAAAATAAATATCCTTCCCTTTCTGAAAAGTGAAAGTAGCTGCCCTTGGCACTGAATGGGTTAAACTGAGTGCTGTCAGTCTGTGTGTAGCAGTGAGAGTCACTATAACCCCCCGAAACCTGCATGTCGGCCATTTGCTTATGTGCATGTCAATCAGATGCATTACCTGCAGTAGCCATTAACGATCCGCCCGGCCACGACCCGCGTTAGTGGCTCCCATCGATCTGCGTCGCCTTCCACTGGGGCTCCCAGCAACACCACGTCCTCAATGATTCCTTCTGAGCCTGCAGGGGGGGGGGGACACAGTCAGGGACATAGGGATTCCCCTGTACTAAGCACAATTCAGCAGGAACAGACCCCTAAGTTTGCTCATAGCCTGTACAGAGAGATACCATAAAACTATGGCACATAGGGATTCCCCTGTACTAAGCACAATTCAGCAGGAACAGCCCCCTAAGTTTGCTCATAGCCTGTACAGAGAGATACCATAAAACTATGGCACATAGGGATTCCCCTGTACTAAGCACAATTCAGCAGGAACAGCCCCCTAAGTTTGCTCATAGCCTGTACAGAGAGATACCATAAAACTATGGCACATAGGGATTCCCCTGTACTAAGCACAATTCAGCAGGAACAGCCCCCTAAGTTTGCTCATAGCCTGTACAGAGAGATACCATAAAACTATGGCACATAGGGATTCCCCTGTACTAAGCACAATTCAGCAGGAACAGCCCCCTAAGTTTGCTCATAGCCTGTACAGAGAGATACCATAAAACTATGGCACATAGGGATTCCCCTGTACTAAGCACAATTCAGCAGGAACAGCCCCCTAAGTTTGCTCATAGCCTGTACAGAGAGATACCATAAAACTATGGCACATAGGGATTCCCCTGTACTAAGCACAATTCAGCAGGAACAGCCCCCTAAGTTTGCTCATAGCCTGTACAGAGAGATACCATAAAACTATGGCACATAGGGATTCCCCTGTACTAAGCACAATTCAGCAGGAACAGCCCCCTAAGTTTGCTCATAGCCTGTACAGAGAGATACCATAAAACTATGGCACATAGGGATTCCCCTGTACTAAGCACAATTCAGCAGGAACAGCCCCCTAAGTTTGCTCATAGCCTGTACAGAGAGATACCATAAAACTATGGTACATAGGGATTCCCCTGTACTAAGCACAATTCAGCAGGAACAGCCCCCTAAGTTTGCTCATAGCCTGTACAGAGAGATACCATAAAACTATGGCACATAGGGATTCCCCTGTACTAAGTACAATTCAGCAGGAACAGCCCCTATGGGGTTACGGGAGTGGAGGGGAGTGAGAGGAAGATTACCTGATTCCTGTGCCAGCTCCTGTAAGCAGAAATAAATGACTCTAGCGCCGAGACTGAACCCAATCAGAGTGACAGGCCTCCTGCCCTGCGAGAGGAGAAGAGACAGTGAATAGAGGCACTATAATCATATTATACAGTCCCACAGCAAAGCCACCGGTACAGGTGAGCGGGGGCATCTTTGGAGTCTGGATGGTGCATATAGAGGGGGGCGGGGCATCTGCCGGGGCCCTATGCTCTGAAAAAATCACTTTAGTTCTCCTTTAATATGGTATATTGATTTCAGCCTGCCCCGTGGGTCTATAAACATGAGGGCAGAGGTTAAGAAAAATGGCTGAATCCTAATTAAGGGTTAATTTCTGCTCCCGCCGGTGCTGACCCACAGCGCCGACTCATATGGGTTAACGCTTGCACTGCCAGAGTTTTATTGTAAAGAAACACATAGAAATAGAACAGTCAGTGACAACCTGACCTTGACACATTTTCAAGGGCAACTTAAGCACATTATTGTTTTCTATGTCACTCATTTTCAAGGGCAACTTAAACACATTATTGTTTTCTATGTCACTCATTTTCAAGGGTAACTTAAACACATTATTGTTTTCTATGTCACTCATTTTCAAGGGTAACTTAAACACATTATTGTTTTCTATGTCACTCATTTTCAAGGGTAACTTAAACACATTATTGTTTTCTATGTCACTCATTTTCAAGGGTAACTTAAACACATTATTGTTTTCTATGTCACTCATTTTCAAGGGTAACTTAAACACATTATTGTTTTCTATGTCACTCATTTTCAAGGGCAACTTAAACACATTATTGCTTTTCCAAGATGCAAGTAAAGAATATGAGCGCCAATGCTTCTAAAATGGCAGCTGGAGCACTTCCTGTTTGGGGAAAAATAAAGAAGATTCATGGAAATGAATATCCCCTTTAAATATCGCGATTTTTTTCGAGAAAATGGCAAAATATTCTCGAAAATTTAGTACAACTCGGATAAGGGGTCTTTCCGTAATATCGATCTACATACCTTTACCATTATTAAACCCAATAGGATTGTTTTGCGTCCTCTTATAATGGAGTCTATGGGAGATAGGATTTCTGTAATTCGGAACTTTATGGATAACGGATCCTATGTCTGTATTGAGTTCCACTTGTTGTGCCCCCACTGCACAGATATCTGCCCCCCCTCCTATACCCCATAGTATTGAGTAGTTAATACCCTGAGCAGGTTGCTGCTGTGGTTGGCATAACAATTACGGTAAAGTACCCCCCGATAATCCTTACTTAGCCACGTAATTACCGCTGGGGATAAAGGAACATACGCTCATTAAAGTGGATACAGAGGAGAACGCAGAACACTACGCGGCACGAGTGCTGCCATAATGCTGTAAGTGGTGTATGGCCACCCCCGGTAGCGCTTGCTCTGGCCCCTCCCCATGTGGGGGGGTTAGTACCAACCTTGCCATTAGCACAGGAATACAATTGCCCATTAGACATACATTATAGGAATGCTCGAGGGGGTTATGGATATCACGGAATCCTGCCGCAGCCTCATAGTTCTGCAGAACAGATGGTTACAGACCCATTATAATCACTGCGTCTCAATAGGCCGCGCTTAGAACCCCCACAGCAGCTGCTGCTAACCTACACACAGTCGCCTACAGCAGCCCTTGCATGGGAGAAACCAGCTATGGAAATACAGGTATGGGATCCATTATCCAGAAAGCTGGATAATGTATTATATAGGCACCATTATATAGTGAATAAAGTGCCCCCTATTGTAACATATAGGGATATTATAAGCCCCCGAGGGGTTCCTTATAATATATAGTGAATAAAGTGCCCCCTATTGTAACATATAGGGATATTATAAGTCACAGAGGGGTTCCTTATAATATATAGTGAATAAAGTACCCCCTATTGTAACATATAGGGATATTATAAGCCCCCGAGGGGTTCCTTATATAGTGAATAAAGTGCCCCCTATTGTAAAATATAGGGATATTATACGTCACAAGGTGTTCCTTATAATATATAGTGAATAAAGTGCCCCCTATTGTAACATATAGGGATATTATAAGCCCCCGAGGGGTTCCTTATAATATATAGTGAATAAAGTACCCCCTATTGTAACATATAGGGATATTATAAGCCCCCGAGGAGTTCCTTATAATATATAGTGAATAAAGTACACCCTATTGTAACATATAGGGATATTATAAGCCCCCGAGGAGTTCCTTATACTATATAGTGAATAAAGTACCCCCTATTGTAACATATAGGGATATTATAAGCCCCCGAGGGGTTCCTTATATAGTGAATAAAGTGCTCCCTATTGTAACATATAGGGATATTATAAGTCCCCGAGAAGTTCCTTATATAGTGAATAAAGTACCCCCTATTGTAACATATAGGGATATTATAAGTCCCCGAGGAGTTCCTTATAATATATAGTGAATAAAGTGCCCCCTATTGTAACATATAGGGATATTATAAGCCCCCGAGGAGTTTCTTATAATATATAGTGAATAAAGTGCCCCCTATTGTAACATATAGGGATATTATAAGTCCCCGAGGAGTTCCTTATAATATATAGTGAATAAAGTGCCCCCTATTGTAACATATTGGGATATTATAAGTCACAGAGGAGTTCCATGACCATATAAATGGACGAGGCCGAGAGCTTTTATATGGTCATAGAACTCCGAGGTGACTTCTAATATCCTTATATTTTACAACAGGGGGTACTTTATATATTGTAATAAAACACAGGGGGCAGTTATTGCCAGCCTTACCTGCTGCCTACTGAGCAGTATGTGTGCCAGGTGTTTGCCAACCTCGGCTGAGCGGCTAAGACACACCCCCCAAGGATTATCGATCACACTGGCCACGGTGATTAGTGACGCCGGCCACGTCAGCGCAGTCACGATCCCTGCGGGGATCACAAACACAGAGGTTGCAGGAGGGATTATTTTTGCAGTGGTTTGTGGGAGATGGCGAATTCTCTTACCTGATAGGATGGTGAACTTCAGTGCCTCCTGTGCCACCACATTCATCAGCCCATTTAACAAGGTGTCCAGTGTATTGCCCAGCTCCATGAGGTATTTGGACTCCCACGCTAGGCAGTACTGCTCTGAGGAATGGAGCAAACTCTGCCAGGGTGCCACAAAGCTTCCTGCAGGGCAATGCATAATGTTACAGTTTAACAATTCATAACCATAAAGAAAACTGCCCTTAAAGTAAGGAACCCCTTCCTATGCTGAAGGTGAGATCTCCTTTCCTCCCCACCCCCAATGTCTCACTCATTCCCCCTCTCTTGGTAGGGAATCCCATAACCTGACTGCCCTTACAGTAAGGAACCCCTTCCTATGCTGATGGTGAGATTTCCTTTCCTCCCCACCCCCAATAAATCACTCATTCCCCCTCTCTTGGTAGGGAATCCCATAACCTGACTGCCCTTACAGTAAGGAACCCCTTCCTATGCTGATGGTGAGATCCCCTTTCCTCCCCACTCCCAATGTATCACTCATTCCCCCTCTCTTGGTAGGGAATCCCATTACCTGACTGTCCTTACAGTAAGGAACCCCTTTCTATGATGATGGTGAGATCTCCTTTCCTCCCCACCCCCAATGTATAACTCATTCCCCCTCTCTTGGTAGGGAATCCCATAACCTGACTGCCCTTACAGTAAGGAGCCCCTTCCTATGCTGATTGCTTATGGTGAAATCCCCTTTCCTCTCCACCCCCAATGAATCACTCATTCCCCCTCTCTTGGTAGGGAATCCCATAACCTGACTGCCCTTACAGTAAGGAACCCCTTCCTATGCTGATGGTGAGATCCCCTTTCCTCCCCACCCCCAATGAATCACTTATTCCCCCTCTCTTGGTAGGGAATCCCATAGCCTGACTGCCCTTACAGTAAGGAACCCCTTCCTATGCTGATGGTGAGATCCCCTTTCCTCCCCACCCCCAATTAATCACTCATTCTCCCTCTCTTGGTAGGGAACCCCATTAACCTGACTGCCCTTACAGTAAGGAACCCCTTCCTATGCTGATGGTGAGATCGCCCTTCCTCCCCACCCCCAATGAATCACTCATTCCCCTTCTCTGGGTAGGAAATCCCATAACCTGACTGCCCTTACAATAAAAAGCCCCTTCCTATGCTGATGGCGACATCTCCTTTCCTCCCCACCCCCTCATTCTCCCATTCCAAAGACTCACCAGAGCAGAATAATTAATTAAGCTGAGAGCAATAAGAGTTGACTTCTTTAGGCAATTTTAAAGTTAAAGGGAATATTATCCCGTTACTCTGTTTAGATTGGGATGCCTCAATCTTTATCCTTTAAACCAATCAGATTAATCAGAGGGCCCAGAGCTGTGCCGGGGAATGACTGGCATGTTGAGCGCAGCGGCACAGCCTGGGTCTGAGCGCAGCCAGAGAGATTAGAGAGAATTCCATTTTCTGACATTTCTGCCCGTTATGTAACGCTTTTGGCTTCCCTTACGTAACAGCTTGAATGGAAGGGAGAAAATGTTTTCCTTGTACGTGTTTACGGGGCTCTGAAAGCAGAAGGCAGGAGTATGTGAGCCACGCTCGCAATGTGCCACGGAGATGCAGCCAAGAATGGTCTGAGCTACATCTGTGGGAACAAAGGCACAACTGACGCACATACGGAAATAGAAGCCTAGAAATAAAGGAAACTGCGACTGGAAAGGGACAATTCCATCAAGGTTTTCCTATCTAGCTGGGTTTGCCTTCACTGACCTGGTTATACCATGTGACACATACAGAGAGAATGATGGGTAAGCAGGAGGAGCGTGTAACAAGTTGTTTATACAGGTATGGGATCCCTTATACGGAAACCCGTTATCTAGAAAGCTCCGAATTACAGAAAGCCCGTCTCCAATAGATTCCATTTTAATAAAATAATTTAGAATTTTAAAACGGATTCCTTTTTCTTTGTAATAATAAAACAGTACCTGTACTTGATCCCAACTAAGATATAATTACCCCTTATTGGGGCAGAACAGCCCTATTGGGTTTATTTAATGGTTAAATGATTCCCTTTTCTCTGTAATAATAAAACAGTACCTGTACTTGATCCCAACTAAGATATAATTACCCCTTATTGGGGCAGAACAGCCCTATTGGGTTTATTTCATGGTTAAATGATTCCCTTTTCTCTGTAATAATAAAACAGTACCTGTACTTGATCCCAACTAAGATATAATTACCCCTTATTGGGGCAGAACAGCCCTATTGGGTTTATTTCATGGTTAAAGGATTCCCTTTTCTCTGTAATAATAAAACAGTACCTGTACTTGATCCCAACTAAGATATAATTACCCCTTATTGGGGCAGAACAGCCCTATTGGGTTTATTTAATGGTTAAATGATTCCCTTTTCTCTGTAATAATAAAACAGTACCTGTACTTGATCCCAACTAAGATATAATTACCCCTTATTGGGGCAGAACAGCCCTATTGGGTTTATTTCATGGTTAAATGATTCCCTTTTCTCTGTAATAATAAAACAGTACCTGTACTTGATCCCAACTAAGATATAATTACCCCTTATTGGGGCAGAACAGCCCTATTGGGTTTATTTCATGGTTAAAGGATTCCCTTTTCTCTGTAATAATAAAACAGTACCTGTACTTGATCCCAACTAAGATATAATTACCCCTTATTGGGGCAGAACAGCCCTATTGGGTTTATTTAATGGTTAAATGATTCCCTTTTCTCTGTAATAATAAAACAGTACCTGTACTTGATCCCAACTAAGATATAATTACCCCTTATTGGGGGCAGAACAGCCCTATTGGGTTTATTTAATGGTTAAATGATTCCCTTTTCTCTGTAATAATAAAACAGTACCTGTACTTGATCCCAACTAAGATATAATTACCCCTTATTGGGGCAGAACAGCCCTATTGGGTTTATTTAATGGTTAAATGATTCCCTTTTCTCTGTAATAATAAAACAGTACCTGTACTTGATCCCAACTAAGATACAAATAATCCTTATTAGATGCAAAACAATCCTATTGGGTTTAATTAATGTTTTATACATTTTTAGCAGACTTAATGTATGGAGATCCAAATTACGGAAATACCCCTTATCCGGAATACCCTTGGTCCCGAGCATTCTGGATAAGGGGTCCTATACCTGTATGAGGTGGCTCCTAATACCTAGGGGTGTGACCAGTAGGGTAACAATCGAGGAAGCAGACCCAGAGGTTGCGAGGGAGGCCCGGACCCCGGATCCTCAGTGAAAGATTCGGCCGAATTCAAACCCTAATTCAGTGCAGAGTGGTATTATGATCATGCGCGTCCCACTCACCGTATTTCCCCGTGGACAGCCAACCAGTAATAGCGATACTAATATGTAGCTGCCGTCCCCCGGTGAGGGGCAAAAACTCGAACTCCTCTATGGCTCCCACTCGTTTCTTCATCTTGTAACCTGAGGGAAACAAAACACAGGGCCGGTCTTATAAACTACGGGGCCCAATTGGGACCATTTTGGCGGGGCCCCCTACACAAGGTGTTGCCGGCTGGCACAGGGTTCCAGGGCTGGGGGGCGCAAATAGTCTCTGCCTCTCACTCTGTGACTGATGGTGTAACCCCACCTTTTCATCTCTCTTGTTCCATTGGCCCCCAACACTTAATGGCACAATGTGGCCCCCAAGCGCTGGGCACTGACACATCAAGCATACTATATACAGTGTGAGACAGGGATTATTGGCCCCGCAAGCGCTGGGACACACCAAGCATACTACACACAGTGACAGACAGTGGGTACCCCGGGGTAGCAGTATGAATGCAGTGCCCACTTTGTGTTTAATGTCCCAGAACACACAGCAACATTATCAGGCAATCGTTGTTGGGGGGGCTGGACAGCTTCATGTGCTTATTCCACTGCTGTGGGGCCCCCATGCACAAACACTGTGTCACACAGGGAATTTTAATCTCTGTCGCCCTCTGGTGGAAAACAGCAGTGGCCAAAATGCCTAGCCCGCTCTTGCCCCTCATCATTACAGCTTACATAGCAGCCTTATTTGCACTTTGTGTTCTGTTACTTGAATGACCCCCGTATATGTAGTGTCAGGCAGACAGGGGCATTTAGACAACTGCTGTTTTCCACCAGATGGCAGTGGTGATTCAAATGCCCGTGTGTGCCATTAGGCTAAATCCATCAGTTTGTGACAAATATAGGAAAGAGACGTTACTCTGAGTCAAGCAAAGCTCCACTCACCTGTCAGTCCAGCTCCAGCTGCACCAAAGAGCGACGCCATAATGGCAATGCCAGCTGTTGATGCCAGCGCGGCTGCTCCTGCACTGCCGATAATTGTTGCAGCCCCAGCAGCTACCAGAGGGGCGGCGAGCCCACCAGTCAGACCTGCGGCAAATACAGACTTGGGTGTGAACCCCGGAAGGTTTTGTGCACCATGATGAGTAGCGAATAAATCATAGATACCCATACACGGATAATTTTATCAGTCCTACCTATGACGGTGCCGCCCCCGACAGTGGCCAAACCAATCAGCAAGTATCTCTTTAACTTTTTCCGACTTTCCTTCTTTTTGCGAGACGCCTGCACCGACCTGTAAGGATCAAGAGAAGGAAAGACAACTTTGAACAGGGCAAAAAGACCAAAGGGAATCAATTATTCTTGGACTGGGGGGGGGGGGTCTAAATAATTATTTCTTCATCCACAGTGTCTCTATAGTCTCCAAGCCCTGAAATGCCCCATCAAATGCCTATGTACCTGAGCTATACCTACCTGCACTATGAATGGTAAGTGGCTACGGAGGGTAAAGGGCTTACTGAGCAAACAATGGCTAACAGCCCAAGCACCAAAGGCCTAAGAGAGAAAAGCAAAGCCTGAGTATCTGGTCCATATCACCCGTCTCATTCTGACAAGTCCAGTATCTGGGGAACCAGTACCATATACATTACACAACTGTGGTACAAGCCAGGTACCTACCTCGGTCCCTCCTCCTTGGGCAGCAGCAGCAGAAAGGATAGAGAGAGAAAACACCATCAATTTTAAAGTATTTATATCAGACCTGTGCAGTGTATACCTATTTGGGTGCCATACAGGACCCTGAGAGAGCAGGTCCAGGGTCTCTGGGAAAGGCCATGGATCCACCTGTCAGAGTTATGAACTCGTTGAACTGGTCCCTTTGAGGGCAATAAGATGCCACCATAATCACCGAGCATCATTCGGTTCTGATCCTCTTGAGGATTCTTGGGATGGGTGGTAGCGGAGGGAATGGGTATGCCAGGGAGAAGTCTCACTGTGCCGTGTATCCACTGCTAGTGCCAGGGGATTCCAGCATCTGGAGATGAACTGTGGCACCTTGGGCCGAACAGAAGTTGGCAATTGAAGGGAATGGTTAGAAGGGATTCCATTGATCATAAGCCAGCTGGCAAGAGTTATAGCTACAGCCAGAGCCGAAGTATGACTGGGCCCATCCAGGGAGGTACCACATAAATACTCATTGGTGTCTTTGACCTGAAGTGCTAGCTCTTGTCAAGCATTACCAATATTGGGGGCATCAGTAAGTAAGCTGGGACAGGTTTGTACTGCTCTAGAACCCAAGTGGAAGCCAGAACTAAATGGAGAGTTTCCCCCCAAAGAAGCGAACAAGGCTCTAAGTAGGAGCAGTTACTTGCCCAAGGTAGCAGAGATCTATCATGGGCGACTAACTTGCTCCAAGTGTCCTTAAGATGGCCATACACGCACCGATAATATCGTACAAAATGTTGTTTTTACAATATTTGGTGCGTGTATGGCAACTCGGCGAGGCGACCGATATTGCAGGAGGCTGCTAATATCGGTCGACTCACCGATCGGGCAGGTTAGAAGATTTTGATTGGGCGCCATAGAACGTGCCTGAGCAAAATCTGCCTTCAGGGCTGAATCGGCAGAAGGAGGTAGAAATCCTATTGTTTCTGCCTCCATATCGGACGATTCAGCTCTGAACGTCTGTGGAGGGTTTGAACGATCTTTTGTGCGACCGATGGATTGAGCTTTAGGGCTCTGGCACACGGGGAGATTAGTCGCCCACGACAAAACTCCCTGTTCGCGGGCGACTAATCTCGCAGCCGCGTGTGCCATCCCACCGGCGACTTACATTTCCGCCGGTGGGATGGCAGGTGAAGGCAACTCGGGAGATTAGTCGCCCGCGAACAGGGAGTTTTGTCGCGGGCAACTAATCTCCCTGTGTGCCAGAGCCCTTAGACTTAAGATCAACAAAGAACTAACCTTGAAATTCTACTCATTTTGTTGTTGGCCCCGATGCCTCTGCAGATAGCCGAGCTGCTACTGTAAACAAGATAACAGCTTTATTGGGGCCCCACAGGCAGGAGCTCTCTGGCTCCTCTCGTGCATATCCAATTTATTGCTCTGATAAAGAACCGTTCTATTGCTCTGTGTACTGCTGATTAGTGTCCCTCCGTGCTTAATTGCCTTTCGCCCCAGGGAAGCCCATGATAATTAATACTTATGCAGATTAATATTTGCTAGAATAAAGAGCAGCAGTTGCACCTCTTGGGAAAAACAAGTTCTTTTATTGCTGCTGAGCCGGTGCCACAGACAAACAACAAAGGGCTATTATGCCCTAATTACGGGCTACACTTTGGATAGAGGGCGGGCAGTTCCATCAGACCCACAGGAACTTGGCACAGGAATAACCAGCCAATCTGGAACGGAGCAGGACTGCCTAAAGGCATGGAGTTGCTTTCTCTCAGTTATTGGCAAGAAGTGATTAATTTATATAATCAATAACTAAAATTCCCAGCTGATAACAGATAGACTGTTCCTTATTCTACTGAAGTGTATTGATTTACATTATTGTGCCACAAACACAGCGCTATTGCTCAGACGTCTCCTATGGTAGCTACGTGGGCAGAGGGACATGGGAAAGAAACTCCTTTCACCCCTCCTTATCCATCCCAATTAGCGCTCAGGCACAAGATGAAACCTTATGAAATGAAACTCCCCCGACCCCCCGGGCACCAAAATAGTCTCTATATGAGAGAAAACAGATCTGCGGGACAGAAGAACTTAGGGGCTGCAACATAAACCCATCCTAGACAGATACTCATTAATACTCAGCACTAAATATAACCAGCACCCCCTCCGTATAGTCACGCAGTGCTGTGGCACCCCCAAAACCTTCCTTTACTTCTTTATACTTTCATGTACAGAAAATATGGAGATAAAGCCCTTTAGTTGCTGTAAGTGAATCTGACACATTGTGAGAGGGTGATTAGTCTGTGCTAATTAGAAGGTTTTGGGGTATAACCCCAAGTTTCCAGCTGGGGTTCATTAGTAACTGCTTGAGAACTTGGGCAACACAGGAGCAGATACTGTATCCAAGGTCTCTCCATTTGCACCGAGCATTGCCTCATGTATGTAGAAAACTGGCTTCCTAATGGGGGCAGACTCTTCAAATATGTTTCAATAACCCCTGCAAGGTAGATTCCGAAGCAATGGCAGCCCCCGTTCATGCACCTATCCCATCTAGGGATCCTCTCTCCATATCCAGGTGGGGAAGAGATAAAACAATGGCTCCCAGGGTGCCACTGGCTATAATGATATATACTTGCTCCACACAGCGATGCTCAGATATGAATATGTAGTGCTACTGAGCACCAAGGAAGGTTATGGTGCAGAGTACAGCCAAATGAGCAAATCTTTCCCAAATATACCCACCTTCAGCGGGCGATATCGTACTAATGTCAACATTTGTCCCTACGGCCAATCACATTACACTGAAGGAGATAGGAAAAGTCGCCGTGAGGAACGCATCAATAAACTGTTGAGGTCCCTGATCCAACGAAAATTGTTCAATTGACATCTGGACAATTTTTGGCCAGATATCAGTCAGGGAGACCTATTGGAGGGCCCCATACATGGGCAAAGTCGTCTTAATGACCCGAATCGGCAGCTGAAATATACTTGTGTATTGCCAAATTAGGGCTTATAGAAAGTTGCCTCTGCTAAAACACACATAGAGACAATGATCAGTAAATGATCAGCGTTGTCTGTTTCTATAGCTGCAACAAGTAGCTCTGTGTGTCTTCACCTTTAGGGCTCTGGCACACGGGGAGATTAGTCGCCCACGACAAATCTCCCTGTTCGCGGGCAACTAATCTCCCCGAATTGCCATCCCACCGGCGACAATGTAAGTCGCCGGTGGGATGGCACACGCTGCGCAGGCGATTTCGGCAAATCGCGCCGCTGTGTGTGCCATCCCACCGGCGACTTACACTCTCGCTGGTGGGATGGTATGGGATGGCAACTCGGGGAGATTAGTCGCCCGCGAACAGGGAGATTTGTTGCGGGCGACTAATCTCCCTGTGTGCCAGAGCCCTTATAGTAACCATAGTGGCAGTCATTCAATTTAAAAAAAAAAAGGAGAAAAGGCCCAGGTTACATAGCAGATAACAGATAAGTTACATAGATTCTCATTGTATCTACACTGCTTATCTGTTATCTGCTATGTAACCTGTGCCTTTTTTCCTTTTTTCAAATCTTATTAAATATGTAGGCAGCGTTATTGCCTCTGCTTTTTGGGATTGTCATTTTATTTGCCCCCGCCCAGAGAAAAATCAGATGAGAAGCAAATCAGGGACAGGCACAGAGATGAATGCTGGCACCAACAATCACTGTGCCAATCAGCAGGGGAAACACTGTCAGTGACACTATAAAGAGCCGCTGGCACAGACAGAAAGACTGGAACAGCACAGCTGTCACGTGGTTAAAAGCATAACAGAGCCGAGTTGGCACGGACTGAGCTGATTGGGCCCCTCCGGACCATGGGCAGATACTTACAAGCCCCTAAACTCCACATAATTTCAGGGTGCAACTGTTTCATTAGTGAGGTCCTGTGTTTCATGTGACATAGTCATAGCTTAGTAGATATGCCAGTATACAAGTTGCAAAGTTGCGCAAAATAATAATAAAATAATAAAAAAGATGCATGGGTTAGCAAAATAATGCAACAATAGATGGGCATAAATTGCTAGATGCATTAGGGCTCATTTACTTGCACAGATGCTAACAAGTCCCGGTGCAGTTGCCCACAGAAACCAATCACCAATTAGTTTTAATAATTAAAAAAAACAAAAGCAAACTGGTTGCTATGGGCAACTGCAATGGTGAACTTTAGCATCTATCTTTATAAATCAGCCCCATAATCTCTTGGCACAAGAAGGAACCCCGATCTAATAAAAAATACCCATGAGGGGATTCTATAGGTGGGGGGATTCTATAGCCGAGGGGATTCTATAGGTGGGGGGATTCTATAGCCGAGGGAAGTCTATTGCTAAGGGGATCCTATAGCCGGGGGGAAGCCTATAGCCGGGGGGAAGCCTATAGCCCAGGACCACATTCTCCTTACTCTGAGGGTTCCTCCGTGTGCTGCTTCAGGCTCTGCATTAAAGACTCCTCGCAGATCTCCAATGTTCCTGGTGGGACGCGCAGCAGCCACGAGACATGAGATATCAGCACTCGGCTTCTAGAATCGTAAAACCCTGTACAGATACAGGGAGACACATAAAATCTTTCTTTGGTAACAATACCCTTTCTGCCCCATAATATAACTTTCTGGTTCTGCCAAGTCACTGTTTGCAGAGGAGCTGGTAGTAAAACAGTTGACCAGTCCACAGATAAGCCCACTGTATAACATCATAAAGACTGCAGCTTGGGGAAGGAGAAGTTTGTTTATACAGAGCTCTATTTCTATTTGAACAATTTAATCTTATTTATAGGGGGAGAGAGAGGAGTGAGTACAGGTTATAACAAACCAATGTCCATCAGTGTTTTACAAATACAAAAAAATAGTAAGATAGGGTTTTTTTTTTAATTAAAGAGGATATATTGTGTCAAAATACAAGAATAAATACAGAATGAATAGAAAAGTTGTGTTTTTTAAGCTGATTTATTAAAAATGTCTCCAAAAAAACCCACTAGCCCCGCCCATCTGTGTCACTTCCTGCTGCCTCCTTCCCCCAGACTGTGCGGGGGGGCCAGCGGCCCTGTAGGATAGGAACCAATCAGCAGCTAGGCTGACCTGATAGGGAACTGAAGCCTGTCTGTGCTTGTGTGACTGCAGGGCTGTGATTGGCTCTCCCCCTCCTTCTGTGCCTCTGGCAGGGACCATTAGGACACGCCCACCCCTCATTTGAAACAGACAGGGACCTGAGAGGATCTATAGGGAGCCCCAATAAAGGGGCCATTTTTAATGACAGTATTAATTATTAGAGCAAAGTAAAACCAGCACCATGTATTATTCATAATTGCCTAAAATATATTTTTTCATTTATCCTATATGTCTCCTTTAAAAGTCATTATAACCATATAATTGGGGAAAAAAAAGAACTCACCGTCACGGAGAGAAAAGGACACCAGATCCTGTAAAGCAAAATAAATATAAAAAAAATAAGTAAAAGGTGTTATGAGGCAGCGTTGCACCCCTAGGAACCCTCCACAGCACACATTAACTTTTAGTATGTTGTACAGAGAGCTATTCTGAAACAATTTGCAATTGGTCTTTATTTTTTATCATTTGTGGCTTTATATTCAGCAACTCTCCAGTTTGGGAAGTTCCTACATGGTTCCTATACGGTATGGCTTTATGGTTGCTAGGGTCCAAATTACTCTAGCAACCAGGCAGATTTAAATATGAAATGGGAGTGGGTCTGAATAGAAACATGAGTAATAAAAAGGAACAATAACAATGAAATTGTAGCATCAAAGAGCAATAGGTTTTGGCTGCCGGGGTCAGTGACCCCCCATTTGAAAGCCACAATGAAGACCAATTGAAAAGTTACTAATAGCTGGCCGTTCTATAACATACTAAAAGTTAGCGAAAAGGTAAACCACCCCTTTAAAAGGGTTGTAAACCCAATCATAACGCTGCTCCACTGCGCCCCCTAGTTTTGATATAGAAGTTGCCGAAAACCGTAATTATAGATGCAAGGAAATTCCCCAATGAGAATTCTACTGAGCAACAATGTGACTGTAAGTGCAAGAGAAGTGACCAATGAGAATGCTGATTCCCAGCACTGTGTCAGGCCCCTTGCTGGTACCTTACATATAGAGATAATGATGGCATTTTTCCCGTCATTATATGGCACAGGAATCAGACATGGGGATAAAGGGACAGACTTGTTCAGTGCTGGGAAACTGTGCTTATTGCTCCCAACTCCAATTGCAGGAACAGAGAACAGGGAGCCGGATTTACTCACATCAGCTGGGATTCTCATTGGGGGATTTCTTGCATTTTAATGCAGTTTTATTGGGCAATATTGCTTTAAGAATACAGCCCTGATGTTGCTGGACTACAGCTCCCAGCATGCCTCACCCTTCATTATATGTTACATTATTCTGGGATTTGTAGTCCGGCAACAGCTGAGTAATGTTTGGTTGAGCCGTGCTGTGCAGCAGGGTTTAGTTCCCCTTTAATGCTTGAAAATGTATTGGACCATCAGTTAAACAATGACTACAAAACATATTCCATGTATAAATGGTGGTCACTAAGCCCGGTTTTGGCAGCCACTGACTACAGATAAGACAAATAGCGACACAGTTCTTACCTGAGTGACGACAGTCGGGTTGGACTTCAAGGCTGGATCCTCCAGGAGAAGTTTAGTAAAGGTATCAGTTCCCTCTCCCCCTAAGCCACTGGCAAAGGCCACCATCGCCGGAAGCACCGACTTGGACAGATCCAGCCAATCCACCAAGTCTTCCACGAACTTAGTGCAGAAGCTCCTGAGTATAAAGGGTCAGAGAATTCAACCAATGAGCAACTGGCAGGATTATCAGGTATAATTAATGGTTTCTCTTCCATTTCTGTGAAAATTACCTCTGTTCTTTTTCAGGAAACAGCTGAGACAAACAGATGCCACAAAGGCCGGCATAGGCAAATCTGTCCGGCTCGCTGAGGGCTCGCCCCAACACAACCGCGGCTGCCTTGCCGTCCGATTCATCCTGCATACTGACTGCAGCTTGGCCCTGTACACAAAATAGAAATTTCAATCAGCGGTTAATTAAAGGGGATATAAACCCAACAATAACCCTGCCCCACTGCGCCCCCTAGTGTTGCTATAGTCGTAATTCTAGATGCAAGGAAATTCCCCAATGAGAATTCTACTGAGCAACAATGTGAGTGTAAGTGCAAGAGAAGTGACCAATGAGAATGCTGATTCCCTGTGTCAGGCCCCTTGCTGGTACCTTACATATAGAGATAATGATGGCATTTTCCCGTCATTATATGGCACAGGAATCAGACATGGGGATAAAGGGACAGACTTGTTCAGTGCTGGGAAACTGTGCTTATTGCTCCCAACTCCAATTGCAGGAACAGAGAACAGGGAGCCGGATTTACTCACATCAGCTGGGATTCTCATTGGGGGATTTCTTGCATTTTAATGCCGTTTTATTGGGCAATATTGCTTTAAGAATACAGCCCTGATGTTGCTGGACTACAGCTCCCAGCATGCCTCACCCTTCATTATATGTTACATTATTCTGGGATTTGTAGTCCAGCAACAGCTGAGTAATGTTTGGTTGAGCCGCGCTGTGCAGCAGGGTTTAGTTCCCCTTTAATGCTTGAAAAAGTATTGGAACAGGGAGCCAGATTTACACAGATTAGCGGCTGTATTAGTAAAAAATATAGGGGCAATAGGTGCCCTTTAGGTATATCATCATGGGGCAAATTCAAAGAAAATTAGTTTTTACCATTTCACCATTCTCCTTGAAACCCTATGAGCGAGCGGCTGCCTTACTATCAGTGCCAGGGCGCTTTAGTGCTAAACTGGCGTCTGGTCAGGACACGAGAGGCAAAACCTTTCGCACAGGGGTTAATAATAATGCAAAGGCACTGACCCGTAGCAGAGGCAAATGACGCACTCCGCTCATTCTAGCCTATAGGAACCCCCTTGGGATTTCCAGCTCATTGGGCACAAGTGAAAAGCATTGATTTGCCCCTTCACAGACTCATGTAAATCATTCTGACCCTGACCCTGCCAGAGAACCAATAGGAATAGGTCAGTGGGCATTCCAGTTGGTAATTGCCTGACCCCGGGGTGAGTGGGCATTCCAGTTGGTAACTGCCTGACCCCGGGGTGAGTGGGCATTCCAGTTGGTAACTGCCTGACCCCGGGGTGAGTGGGCATTCCAGTTGGTAACTGCCTGACCCCGGGGTGAGTGGGCATTCCAGTTGGTAACTGCCTGACCCCGGGGTGAGTGGGCATTCCAGTTGGTAACTGCCTGACCCCGGGGTGAGTGGGCATTCCAGTTGGTAACTGCCTGACCCCGGGGTGAGTGGGCATTCCAGTTGGTAACTGCCTGACCCCGGGGTGAGTGGGCATTCCAGTTGGTAACTGCCTGACCCCGGGGTGAGTGGGCATTCCAGTTGGTAACTGCCTGACCCCGGGGTGAGTGGGCATTCCAGTTGGTAACTGCCTGACCCCGGGGTGAGTGGCATTCCAGTTGGTAACTGCCTGACCCCGGGGTGAGTGGGCATTCCAGTTGGTAACTGCCTGACCCCGGGGTGAGTGGGCATTCCAGTTGGTAACTGCCTGACCCCGGGGTGAGTGGGCATTCCAGTTGGTAACTGCCTGACCCAGGGGTGAGTGGGCATTCCAGTTGTTAATTGCCTGACCCCGGGGGCATTTGGGGGTGCATTTTCTACCCAGCCTGGAATCCATTTGGTTGTGTAGACTTCCTGTTGCGTCGAAAAATTCGAAAATATGGGTTGACTTTGCCTTGGCCGACTCCCATTGACTTCTATAGAAACTCGTAAGATTTTAGATGGTGATTTTTTTGAAATATAATTAGAATTCGAGCTTTTTTAGTGCAAAAACGACTCAAATTGTAATGAAAAGAGCAATTATCTCTGACTCTTTGACTCTCTATTCAAAACAGACCAGTTATTTATACCAAAAAGAAAGAAAAATGTAATGAATTCTTAATTATATTCAGATGCACAGATTTAATAATAAATTGATCCTGTTTCCATTGGTAATGCTCAAGGACCATAAATACATTAATCTGAATGGACCTGACAATCCTGCGCATAATGATTTTCACGCTCACTTGTCACTTCGGCAGAAATTGCAGCCAATTTACCATTATAAGTGCATTGGCTTTTTCCAGGCAATTTCAGATATTTAATATTCCTGTGAACAAATGGATTTACACATAGCAACCGAGCAGGGACAAGTGGGTAGCGACCTAAACAGCAATTCCTACATACGGAACCAACATTGATCTGAAGTCTCCCATCAGAGTGAGGCTCTCCTCTTAGTATAGGGGAATTCTGAGCTACACAGATATACAGTTTCTCTGCTTAGTACAGGGGAATCCCTATGTGCCATAGTTTTATGGTATCTCTCTGTACAGGCTATGAGCAAACTTAGGGGGCTGTTCCTGCTGAATTGTGCTTAGTACAGGGGAATCCCTATGTGCCATAGTTTTATGGTATCTCTCTGTACAGGCTATGAGCAAACTTAGGGGGCTGTTCCTGCTGAATTGTGCTTAGTACAGGGGAATCCCTATGTGCCATAGTTTTATGGTATCTCTCTGTACAGGCTATGAGCAAACTTAGGGGGCTGTTCCTGCTGAATTGTGCTTAGTACAGGGGAATCCCTATGTGCCATAGTTTTATGGTATCTCTCTGTACAGGCTATGAGCCAACTTAGGGGGCTGTTCCTGCTGAATTGTGCTTAGTACAGGGGAATCCCTATGTGCCATAGTTTTATGGTATCTCTCTGTACAGGCTATGAGCAAACTTAGGGGGCTGTTCCTGCTGAATTGTGCTTAGTACAGGGGAATCCCTATGTGCCATAGTTTTATGGTATCTCTCTGTACAGGCTATGAGCAAACTTAGGGGGCTGTTCCTGCTGAATTGTGCTTAGTACAGGGGAATCCCTATGTGCCATAGTTTTATGGTATCTCTCTGTACAGGCTATGGGCAAACTTAGGGGGCTGTTCCTGCTGAATTGTGCTTAGTACAGGGGAATCCCTATGTGCCATAGTTTTATGGTATCTCTCTGTACAGGCTATGAGCAAACTTAGGGGGCTGTTCCTGCTGAATTGTGCTTAGTACAGGGGAATCCCTATGTGCCATAGTTTTATGGTATATCTCTGTACAGGCTATGAGCAAACTTAGGGGGCTGTTCCTGCTGAATTGTGCTTAGTACAGGGGAATCCCTATGTGCCATAGTTTTATGGTATCTCTCTGTACAGGCTATGAGCAAACTTAGGGGGCTGTTCCTGCTGAATTGTGCTTAGTACAGGGGAATCCCTATGTGCCATAGTTCTATGGTATCTCTCTGTACGCACCGGATCCATGAGCTGAAAGCGCTGCTGTTACCCAGGGAGTCAGTTTTCTTCCTTCACATTAATGCTCTTTACACTGTATTAATTATTCCAGGGGGAATCTGTAAAACACAATAACAAAAACAAGTCATGTGATGAAACACATCCTTAGGCCTCAGCACAGGGGGCATATACTCCTGTAGCTATCTTGTTGGGGGAGAAGTGCATGAATGTAACGCTATATTACAACTGAACCACAAACGATATTGTCTAACAGAATTCGCTTGTTTATGCCCCATGTAGTTACATGGGTTCCATCCATCCAATCACATTGCCAGCCTGTGCCTAATGCTGAACTGAGCAGCCAATCAGAAATTAAGCAGTAAAATGCAGAACAAAATATTTTTTAATGATTTCCCTTCTTCTTCTGACTCCTTGCAGCTTTCAAATGGGGGTCACTGACCCCGGCAGCCAAACCCTATTGCTCTGTGAGGCTCCAGTTTTATTGTTATTGTTACTTTTTATTCCTTATCTTTCTATTCAGCCCCTCCCCTATTCATATTCCAGTCTCTCATTCAAACCCCTACCTGGTTGCTAAGGTAATTTGGACCCTAGCAACTCTTTGCAGCTTTCAAATGGGGGTCACTGACCCCGGCAGCCAAACCCTATTGCTCCGTGAGGCTCCAGTTTTATTGTTATTGTTACTTTTTTTATCCGATTCCGTACCCTCTCCTGTTCCTGTATCAGTCTTCCATTCAAACCACTCCCTGGTTGCTAAAGTAATTCGGACCCTAGCAACCAGATATCTGTTATAACGCCAAACTGGAGAGCTGCTGAACAATGATTGAAATAATGGGGGAAAAAAACTACAAGTAATAAAAAATGAAGACCAACTGCAAATTGTCTCAGAATATTACTCTTTACAGCACAGTAAAAGTTAACTCAAAGTTGACCAACCCCAGCAGGGGGCAATAAATAAGGGCATTGGGGCAACTTTGTGAAGGGTAGGGGTACCAAAGAGCTGTCAATACCCTGAAAGAAGGTGGGACTATGTATCCTTCCACCCACACATACTGAATCAATGCGCCTTCCCAATGAGCTCAGTTACCCACCCCCTATCCCCGTACCGGACAGAGCACCCAAAGTTCTCCCATCTGAATCCCCCCCCACCCCGCTGCCCCCTCTCCCACTTACCCCCCGAGTCGGTCTTTCCACTCCCATTCCTCTCCCTCAGTCAGCCTCAGTCAGCCGGCCCAGGCCGCAACTACGCTGTTAACGCTGCACTTTAGGAATACCGGTTATACGGCGCTGACGTGCCGCAAAGTGAAGCTTTTGCTGCGTCAGACATTACGCTAAGAGAGCAACGTAGCGTTAATGAATACACATGGTAACGTAAGTTGCGTAGTGAGCTGGCAGGCGGACTTTGAGCTTTAGCGAGCGTTGCCTGGGAGACGGACAGCTTCCCTACTCCCAGCATTCCTTGCGCCTACAGCTTGAGAGAATGTGACTAGTGAGGCGAATAGTGAAAGTGTTTGTATTGGAGTTAGTACAGATAGTCAGTCTCCAGACCTGGATATTTCCAATTGGCCACACACTAGGCATGTCTATTCCCCTCTGGCCATGTAATGGTTAATATTCATAAATACTGTGGTGGTGGTGGTGTTGGTGGTTGGTTTAGGTGAGACAACAAACATTTCAGGGCCCCTCTCACAGTAAAAAAAACCCACAGACATGAGCACTAAAGGCCTGTCACCATGTTGTGGCATAATATTTGAATAGTTACACAGTTTGCTGTTACACAGCAAATAATTCCCTCTTGAACCAACAAATGTATTTGTAGCTGTAATATTGGTGTGTAGGCGCCATCTCAGTGCCTTGTGCCTGAGTCTGAGCTTTCAGCCAGCGCTACACATTAGACCTGCTTTCAGCTAACCTATTGTTTCTCCTACTCCCATGTAACTGGAGGAGTCCCAAGCCGGACTTGGATTTCTTACTATTGAGTGCTATTCTGATACCTACTGGGAGCTGCTATCTTGCTCCCTTCCCATTGTTCTGCTGATCGGCTGCTGGGGGTGAGGGGGTGGGATATCACTCCAACTTGCAGCGCAGCAGTAAAGTGTGCCTGAGTCTGAGCTTTCAGCCAGCGCTACACATTAGAACTGCTTTCAGCTAACCTATTGTTTCTCCTACTCCCATGTAACTGGAGGAGTCCCAAGCCGGACTTGGATTTCTTACTATTGAGTGCTATTCTGATACCTACTGGGAGCTGCTATCTTGCTCCCTTCCCATTGTTCTGCTGATCGGCTGCTGGGGGTGAGGGGGTGGGATATCACTCCAACTTGCAGCGCAGAAGTAAAGTGTGCCTGAGTCTGAGCTTTCAGCCAGCGCTACACATTAGAACTGCTTTCAGCTAACCTATTGTTTCTCCTACTCCCATGTAACTGGAGGAGTCCCAAGCCGGACTTGGATTTCTTACTATTGAGTGCTATTCTGATACCTACTGGGAGCTGCTATCTTGCTCCCTTCCCATTGTTCTGCTGATCGGCTGCTTGGGGTGGGGGGGGGGGGGGAATATCACTCCAACTTGCAGCACAGCAGTAAAGTGTGCCTGAGTCTGAGCTTTCAGAAGGAGCCAGAGCTACACATTAGAACTGCTTTCAGCTAACCTATTGTTTCTCCTACTCCCATGTAACTGGAGGAGTCCCAAGCCGGACTTGGATTTCTTACTATTGAGTGCTATTCTGATACCTACTGGGAGCTGCTATCTTGCTCCCTTCCCATTGTTCTGCTGATCGGCTGCTGTATTCCTTTTAAAATTCCACTCCTTGTTCCGACTACTGTGGAGTAAAATACTCAGGTAATGTTTGTGCACTCTCTATTCGAGTCGCGGAAACACTGGTGTGTCTCTAACCCTACGCATTTCGTACGTGCCAAAATGCCAAAAGCCATTTGCAATATCTCTGTTTGCTCTGGTTTCCTCCTACAGAACCCTTGCACCCGAATACTATAACTAGAATTAAGTATAAAGAGATTATAATACTCTGTGATGCTGTATCTCGGGGAAATATAACACAATAACAATCCGGGGGCAGAAATCCTCTGGCCTGAGCTAATTTCCCAAATAACAGAAGGGGCACAGACTCCGAGGTGACTTTATAGAATGTAAACACTGTGACCTTCAGAGAGCAATGCCTACTCCTGATGTTATTGGGAGCACAAGGACAAATATGTCACCAAATGGAAAAATAAATACTTCAAAGTCACAAATTCCTGAGCACGAGCGCTGGTACAGAAAGCTCACGTTTACCAGACTCCTTCAATCCTGAGAGCATTATTGTTCCCCCTGTTCTCTGAATTGTAGCTGACAAAATTTTCCTTTCAGGGCCGGACAGGGTCGGATTGGGGGGGCCAGCCATTTCTCCTAACCCCCCCCCACATGGCCCCCACCCCCGCAGGGTCCCCCACCTGACGTCCGAATGGTCGGGCAGAGGGAGCACCGGCAAGGGTCGGGCGTGGGCCGCAGGGGCCCACCGGGATTTTTCCCGGTGTCCCGGTGGACCAGTCCGACCCTGGGGCTGGAACTAGGGGTAGGCACCAGGCAGGTACCTCTCCCATCTACCCCTAGGCCACACTCCCTTGTCATCAGGGTCTTACTGGGGGTGCCCCAGGGCCCCCCGCACCCAACAAGGGGCCCCCACTGCGGCCTCCCCGCCACCCACCTGACCCCCTCCCCTGAGCACGCGTAAATTAAACTTACCTTCAACAGGGGGAAGGAGATCGGTGGCCCAGGGGAGCACCCAGCGGTGATCAGGACTGGACCAGTGGCCCAGTCTGTCTCTGCTTGTCATTGCCCCCACCACTTGGCATTGCACAGTAGGGGCAAAGACCCTTGTTACGGTATTGCACAGGTGTGCACACACGTGGGAAGGGGGTGGGAGAGTGCAAAGGAGGGGTGGCTCACCCGGTTGCACGGTTGGTTTGGCCCACCCCTATTTATTTTTATTTTTATATAAAATTTAGAAAGATTTAAACGGGGTTGTTCACCTTTGAATTAACTTTTAGTATGATGTAGACTTGTAGACAGTTATATTTTGAGACAATTTGCAATTGGTTTTTATTTTTTGTGGTTTTTCAGTTATGTAGCTTTTTTGTTCAGCAGCTCTTCCGTTTGGAATATTAGCAACTGGTTGCTAGGGTCTTGTTTACCTAAGCAACCAGACAGTGGTTTGAATGAAGGTTTGAAATTGGATGGTAACATGGAAGATACAAAATGCCACATTAAGGTTATTGTATTCCGAGGCCCCTGGTACATGGGGCATTTTGTCCAACACTGCCCTGTGGCAGAACAGTCTCCTACTCCTGTCACTGCTCCGTATAACTTGCCCTGCCAGTGACTGACAAGCCCCCAAAATTCCCCCAATTGCCCCATTTTTCTTACTGATTTATTTCTAATAGTGCCCGATAGTATATACTTGGGCATTTGTTCAAGTTTTCTAACCACCCCGACCTGCACCAAAACAATCTGAATTCAAGACAGCCTCCTAATTGTTTTTAGGGTGCCCAGAGCCACTGGTGTTTAGTAGCTGTGACAAGTAGCTGCTACTAAGTAGCTCCATGTGTCTGCACCCAAAGGTTTCCCTCTCTAGAAAAATCCAGTTAGGGGCCAATTTATCAAAGGCTGAGATGCAAATTGTATTCATTCTAGACAAAAAACCAACTCACTTTTCTATGCAGTTCCTTTTTAAAAATACTTTTATATTATCCCCTACATTTTTGTACTAATAAATTCAAGAGCTGAATTCTGCAGAGATCCATTATAATCAAAGGGCACATCATCATTTCCTTAAATAAAGATCTTTCTATCATTCCACTTACTTAAGAATTCTCAAGAGTGAGTTTAATCCTAATCCTACAATTTCATGGTAATGAAAAAGACAAGAAATGCACAAAATTTGGTGTAAAAATGTTTTTTTAGAAAATGTAAAGATACATTTTTGAAAAATCTCTCCCTAAATATATGGTATATAAAATATTAAGACAGAAGAGGGAGGATGGGGGGGGGAATAGAAAAGGATAGGAGAGGGGATGAGAGACAGAAGGAGAGAGGGGAAGGGAAAGGGGGTTCGGGGAGTAGAGAGACAAATGGGGGGAGAGGGGAAATATAGAAGGGGGGAGAAGAGGGTGGATGGGGGGGAGTAAGGCCAAACAGTTGGGGGGGGGGGGAATAGAAAAGGAAAGGAGAGGGGATGAGAGACAGAAGGAGAGAGGGGAAGGGAAAGGGGGTTCGGGGAGTAGAGAGACAAATGGGGGGAGAGGGGAAATATAGAAGGGGGGAGAAGAGGGAGGATGGGGGGGAGTAAGGCCAAACAGTTGGGGGGAGAGGGGAATAGGAAAGGAGAGGGGATGAGAGACAGAAGGAGAGAGGGGAAGGGAAAGGGGGTTCGGGGAGTAGAGAGACAAATGGGGGGAGAGGGGAAATATAGAAGGGGGGAGAAGAGGGAGGATGGGGGGGAGTAAGGCCAAACAGTTGGGGGGGGGAATAGAAAAGGAAAGGAGAGGGGATGAGAGACAGAAGGAGAGAGGGGAAGGGAAAGGGGGTTCGGGGAGTAGAGAGACAAATGGGGGGAGAGGGGAAATATAGAAGGGGGGAGAAGAGGGAGGATGGGGGGGAGTAAGGCCAAACAGTTGGGGGGGGGGAATAGAAAAGGAAAGGAGAGGGGATGAGAGACAGAAGGAGAGAGGGGAAGGGAAAGGGGGTTCGGGGAGTAGAGAGACAAATGGGAGAGGGGAAGGGAAAGGGGGTTCGGGGAGTAGAGAGACAAATGGGGGGAGAGGGGAAGGGAAAGGGGGTTCGGGGAGTAGAGAGACAAATGGGGGGAGAGGGGAAATATAGAAGGGGGGAGAAGAGGGTGGATGGGGGGGAGTAAGGCCAAACAGTTGGGGGGGGGGGGAATAGAAAAGGAAAGGAGAGGGGATGAGAGACAGAAGGAGAGAGGGGAAGGGAAAGGGGGTTCGGGGAGTAGAGAGACAAATGGGGGGAGAGGGGAAATATAGAAGGGGGGAGAAGAGGGTGGATGGGGGGGAGTAAGGCCAAACAGTTGGGGGGGGGAATAGAAAAGGAAAGGAGAGGGGATGAGAGACAGAAGGAGAGAGGGGAAGGGAAAGGGGGTTCGGGGAGTAGAGAGACAAATGGGGGGAGAGGGGAAATATAGAAGGGGGGAGAAGAGGGTGGATGGGGGGGAGTAAGGCCAAACAGTTGGGGGGGGGGAATAGAAAAGGAAAGGAGAGGGGATGAGAGACAGAAGGAGAGAGGGGAAGGGAAAGGGGGTTCGGGGAGTAGAAAGACAAATGGGAGAGGGGAAGGGAAAGGGGGTTCGGGGAGTAGAGAGACAAATGGGGGGAGAGGGGAAGGGAAAGGGGGTTCGGGGAGTAGAGAGACAAATGGGGGAGAGGGGAAATATAGAAGGGGGAGAAGAGGGAGGATGGGGGGGAGTAAGGCCAAACAGTTGGGGGGGGAATAGAAAAGGAAAGGAGAGGGGATGAGAGACAGAAGGAGAGAGGGGAAGGGAAAGGGGTTCGGGGAGTAGAGAGACAAATGGGAGAGGGGAAGGGAAAGGGGGTTCGGGGAGTAGAAAGACAAATGGGGGGAGAGGGGAAGGGAAAGGGGGTTCGGGGAGTAGAAAGACAAATGGGGGGAGAGGGGAAGGGAAAGGGGGTTCGGGGAGTAGAAAGACAAATGGGGGGAGAGGGGAAGGGAAAGGGGGTTCGGGGAGTAGAGAGACAAATGGGGGGAGAGGGGAAATATAGAAGGGGGGAGAAGAGGGGGTATGGGGGGGAGTAAGGCCAAACAGTTGGGGGGGGAATAGAAAAGGAGAGGGGATGAGAGACAGAAGGAGAGAGGGGAAGGGAAAGGGGGTTCGGGGAGTAGAGAGACAAATGGGGGGAGAGGGGAAATATAGAAGGGGGGAGAAGAGGGAGGATGGGGGGAGTAAGGCCAAACAGTGGGGGGGGGGGGGGGAATAGAAAAGGAAAGGAGAGGGATGAGAGACAGAAGTAGAGAGGGGAAGGGAAAGGGGGTTTGGGGAGTAGAGAGACAAATGGGGGGAGAGGGGAAATATAGAAGGGGGAGAAGAGGGAGGATGGGGGGGAGTAAGGCCAAACAGTGGGGGGGGGGGGGAATAGAAAAGGAAAGACTGAATTCTTACTTACTCTTACAAACTGATTGTAGGTAAGTTGGGTTAAATATAAATCTCTGGTGGTTACTGTGGCCCCTACTGTGTGGGATCAACATAAATCCCTCAAGGTGTTCAAGTGTTCTACCCACCCAGTGCCGCGTCTTACACAGAGCCCCCGGAACTGATCTAAATACAACTGTATTAGTTGAGGCGTTATTATTACTACTTACACGGTGCCTCCCTTTTTCTAGCTGTTCCAAGCTGCTCCTTTTGGACCTGAAGATGAAGAGTTTTCCCCATTTGATAAGAACGACCCTCTTGCCTTTAATCAATTCAGGTTACAGGTAAGAGTAAAATCACAATTTATTGCACATTTAGCTTTACGCTACATGAATAAGTCCGGTACAATGATTTCAAAAAATAAAATAAAAGTAAAAAATATTAAATATAGTATAGAAGTATATAAAACGATGCCTGATATAGTCCTGCCCCAGTCGGCGTTGCACTGCCATTGGGCTCAGTCACACAGTAGGGTGATTGTCCTTCTCTTGGGTGGCACTTGCTATTGGCAGTTTTACCTTGCAGTTTGGTCCAAAGCAGAGCAACAGAGCGACGATAGCAACCAACCCCAGGATAAAACCCAGTACCCAGTTGAGGATCCCCGAGTACACAAACTGCAGGATGATAATGAGGAGTATCAGCAGGATTAGGAGTAGGACCGCGAGCCTCTGGGCTGCCATTCTCACACTGTCATGGCCGTCTTCAATCCCAACATGGTGGGAACCACAGTTCATACTGATGGAAACCTCAGGCCCTTGAGAAGCTTGAGGAAGCCCTGAGTCCTCCAACCTGCTCATCAGCGACTCTTTGTTGGGTAAGGTACATATCAGACCTCCAAAAACCGTGGTGGAGCATCTGCAAATTGGGCATGGAATCAGCCAGGCGTCCTTCTCATGGTGGAGCAGCAGCTTCAAGCAGACGATGCAGAATGTGTGCCTGCAGGACAGTTCCTTAGGGGTCCGGTAGATATCGTACTTGCTGAAGCAGACTGGGCAGTCCATGTCTGTTCCCTCAGGGTCTACAGCGTCTTGATTTGCAATGGATGGAGGCAGGTTATTTGTGGCTAGTGGCTTCTGTTGGTCTATGCACAGTTCTACCCCTCTGAGTCCGGTACCAGACCCAATGTCAGCTGCTTGTTCTGCAGAGGGAAGATCCACGCAGGGTGTTACAGCTGAGGCTTGTTTGGAAGCTGAATTTGGGTCCATATTGGATGAGCAGCACTCACAGGCCGGTTCCTCCCCAGCGATGGGAATGGGATCTGCTGAATCCATCATACTGGGCCAGTACAGAGCTCCAACGAGGCTGTCTCCTTTATTTCCCTCTGTATGCAAGTGGCGTACAAGCAGCTGGGAATAACCCGCTTCCCATTGGCCTGTTATGGCTATCATTGTATATTATCACTCAAGGCTCAATCATTAACCTGAAATGCGATAAGCCTTTATCAGAGCTGATTATGACCATGACTACTCCTGAGGAGCCGGCACAGGGGGAGGTTTTATACAGGATACGGGCTCTGCTTTCTCTTGAACCTACACGGGGTGTAACTGTAAGCACAATAAAAACTAAATAGATCGCATACAGATTAATCGCATATTAATGTCGCATTTTCAAGCATTGCTGACGAATATCACAAACATATATCAACTGGCAGGGTCTTTGCTTAGACCCCCATACTGAGCAAAGAGGGGAGGCAGAAAGATAAAGCCCATTGGTTGTTCTGCATTGAAAGCTGGATATATATCTGCATTAATAAATATCATTAATAAATTGGCTGCAGGCTATACGAGAAGCAACAGTGCCTGGTAGTCCAACACAGCTGATAGCACCTCCCCTTCCTCTACAGTAGGGGGCGTATTTATTAGTAATGGAGACAAACATCACCGTGATCAGCAGTTGGATTTGAATGGTCACTTACAGTGGATTGTTTCCGGATTTGCCCACCTACAGGCTAATTCAAATTTAATTAAAATCTAATTTGAATTAAAACTGCAGGTATATGGCCCATTGGACCGAGGACTGCATCAACAAGCCAACAGGAAAATCAAACCTGCCCAGTTGAGATATGG
Organism: Xenopus tropicalis; assembly: GCF_000004195.4. Lineage (NCBI taxonomy): Eukaryota > Metazoa > Chordata > Amphibia > Anura > Pipidae > Xenopus > Xenopus tropicalis. The sequence goes on along the minus strand of NC_030683.2, from coordinate 129,834,915 downwards.
ACAATTTTAGGCCAGATATCGGTGAGGTAGGCCTGTCCGTGGTGTCCGTACAAATCGGTCTTAAGGACCCAAATCGGCAGCTGAAATCTGCCCCTGTATGGCCACAAAGCAAAGATCTGATTGGTTGCTATGGGCAACATCCCCAGTGATGTTTATCTCCAGTGTTATTTAATACACCCCTTTGTGTTCATGCTATAAGCGTGTTGTACTAAACTTTTTTCACTTTGCCCCTTGTCTTCTGTGCCCTCATGGAAAGGGCATCCACTACCTACTAAATGGCACCCCCTGTGATTGCTCCCCCTATTGTTATTCCACTGTCGACTGATACTAAAGAACTGAAACCCAAGTTCCCCCATAGAGCAGGCAGGACTGGCTTTCTAAACATGGCGCCCAGATGGCACAGTTTTATGGTGTCCCTGGCTGGGACCCATGGGTGTATAAATCTGGGACCCGTGGGTGTATATATCTGGGACCCATGGGTGTATATATCTGGGACCCATGGGTGTATATATCTGGGACCCATGGGTGTCATTCTATAACTGCTCCCTGTGCCCGTAGGCAGATGGAAGTGACGCCAGACTGGGAGCACCCTAATCGCCTCACTCCATTTTACAGTTCCTTTCCGGAAAGATAAGTCTGATAGAGGCAGTAGGGCAGCAATTCCTCTCCGTGTGCTTCTGCAGATAACGTTACACGATAACAGCACCATTGTCTGCACTCTCTCCAACTGGAAATCATCCGCAGTATATTGTACGTGGGTGGGGCGGTTGGCCTAAGGGACACCCTGGTCACACACATGTTACCCATCCTGTATCCTGATAAAGGCTTGAGTTTGAGCCGAAACATTAAATAAAGATTTATATTGTTGTCTGTGTGGGCTGGGCTATATTGGACTACACTTGGTTTCCTGGTCAATCGGGCATTGTATATATATATATATAACATTGTTACTGTAGCCTTCTTTTCCTACTGTCACCATCTGTTGCTATCTTGTTCTGTTCATCTTGTCCTACTGTCTCCATATTGTCCTACTGTCTCCATCTTGCCCTACTGTCTCCATCTTGCCCTACTGTCTTCATATTGTCCTACTGTCTCCATATTGTCCTACTGTCTCCATCTTGCCCTACTGTCTCCATATTGTCCTACTGTCCCCATATTGTCCTTCTGTCTCCATATTGTCCTTCTGTCTCCATCTTGCCCTACTGTCCCCATATTGTCCTACTGTCTCCATCTTGTCCTACTGTCTCCATCTTGTCCTACTGTCTCCATCTTGTCCTACTGTCTCCATCTTGTCCTACTGTCTCAATCTTGTCCTACTGTCTTCATCTTGCCTTACTGTCTCCATCTTGTCCTACTGTCTCCATCTTGCTCTACCTTCTCCATCTTGCCCTACTGTCTCCATCTTGTCCTACTGTCTCCATCTTGCTCTACCTTCTCCATCTTGTCCTACTGTCTCCATCTTGTCCTACTGTCTCCATCTTGTCCTACTGTCTCAATCTTGTCCTACTGTCTTCATCTTGCCTTACTGTCTCCATCTTGCTCTACCTTCTCCATCTTGCCCTACTGTCTCCATCTTGTCCTACTGTCTCCATCTTGCTCTACCTTCTCCATCTTGCCCTACTGTCTCCATCTTTTCCTACTGTCTCCATCTTGCTCTACCTTCTCCATCTTGCCCTACTGTCTCCATCTTGTCCTACTGTCTCCATCTTGCCCTACTGTCTCCATCTTGTCCTACTGTCTCCATCTTGTCGTACTGTCTTCATCTTGCCCTACTGTCTCCATCTTGCCCTACTGTCTCCATCTTGCTCTACTGTCTCCATCTTGCCCTACTGTCTCCATCTTGTCCTACTGTCTCCATCTTGTCCTACTGTCTCCAACTTGTCCTACTGTCTCCATCCTGTCCTACTGTCTCCATCTTGCCCTACTGTCTCCATCTTGCCCTACTGTCTCCATCTTGCCCTACTGTCTCCATCTTGTCCTACTGTCTCCATCTTTCCCTACTGTCTCCATCTTGTCCTACTGTCTCTATCTTTCCCTACTGTCTCCATCTTGTCCTACTGTTTCTATCTTTCCCTACTGTCTCCATCTTGCCCTACTGTCTCCATCTTGTCCTACTGTCTCTATCTTTCCCTACTGTCTCCATCTTGCCCTACTGTCTCCACCTTGCCATCCTGTCCTACTGTCCCCATCTTGCCCTACTGTCTCCATCTTGTCCTACTGTCCCCATCTTGCCCTACTGTCTCCATCTTGCCCTACTGTCTCCATCTTGCCCTACTGTCTACAACTTGTCCTACTGTCTCCATCTTGCCCTACTGTCTCCATCTTGTCCTACTGTCTCTATCTTTCCCTACTGTCTCTATCTTGCCCTACTGTCTCCATCTTGTCCTACTGTCTCTATCTTGCCCTGCTGTCTCCATCTTGCCCTACTGTCTCCCTACTGTCTCCATCTTGCCCTACTGTCACCCTCTTGCCATTTTTCCCATCTTACTTTATTGTTTACATCTTGCCCTACTGTTACTATATTGCTGTACAGTCCAGGGGTGCATATGTGTCTTCTACCCAGAGTGAGTGAGACCAGATTGGTGTATAGACCATAATCGCCCTACTATCCTACCCTACCACAAAAGACAATTGTGCATTGTCTCTTTGCACCTCTGCCTGGGGCAGTTTTGAACCAGCACAAGATATAACCATGCATCTTGGAACCTGCCTATAGCCATGCAAGCACTAATAAGCACTGAGCTGCTGGGCTTTAGTAACAGTAATAAGTAATAAGAAATTGTTCCTTAGCTCCTATTGTGGAACCATAACCTGTCTCTACTCTGGCAGCGGTTGGGCAGAGGCCATTGTACTGAGACTGGGTGTTTTTTCAATATTTCAGGCTGTATTCTGTGATTTTCTGTTATCAGTATAATTGTAGCCTCACAGAGCAATAGGGTTTGGCTGCCGGGGTCACTGACCCCCATTTGAAAGCATCAAAGAGTCAGAAGAAAAAGGCAAATAATTCAAAAACTATAAAAAATAAACAATGGAGACCAATTGAATAGCTGCTTAGAACTGGCCATTCTATAACAATAAAATTTAACCCACCCCTTTAAACTCTAAATGCACATTTTCATAAATCTGCCCCTTAGTACCCAAAGTTTAGTGTAGAATGCTAGGGCTGTACCATTCCATCAGGGAGGGGTGTGCATGATTCAGCTGCTGTCTCCTTCCTGTAGGTAAATCCCCATCTTATAATAAGGAAATGATGGCCGGCCTCTGTACTAATGAGGAAATAACCTCCCTGCCCCAGGTGACTAATTACTCATTAACGGTATAATCATTAGCTGTATAACAGCACAGTCAGGGCCACCCAGGGGCAACGGGGAGGCACAATACTATCCAGGCAAAAATGGTATTAATGATGGGATGTCATACATTCTCCATCCACCCAAATGTCTCCATCCTCCCTAATGTCTCCATCCACCCAAATGTCTCCATCCTCCCTACTGTCTCCATCCTCCCTAATGTCTCCATCCTCCCTAATGTCTCCATCCACCCAAATGTCTCCATCCTCCCTACTGTCTCCATCCTCCCTACTGTCTCCATCCTCCCTAATGTCTCCATCCACCCAAATGTCTCCATCCTCCCTAATGTCTCCATCCACCCAAATGTCTCCATCCTCCCTACTGTCTCCATCCTCCCTAATGTCTCCATCCTCCCTAATGTCTCCATCCACCCTAATGTCTCCATCCACCCTACTGTCTCCATCCTCCCTAATGTCTCCATCCACCCTAATGTCTCCATCCACCCTAATGTCTCCATCCTCCCTAATGTCTCCATCCACCCTAATGTCTCCATCCACCCTAATGTCTCCATCCACCCTACTGTCTCCATCCACCCTAATGTCTCCATCCACCCTAATGTCTCCATCCACCCTACTGTCTCCATCCTTCCCACTGTCTCCATCCTCCCTAATGTCTCCATCTTGCCCTACTGTCTCCATCCTCCCTAATGTCTCCATCCTCCCTAATGTCTCCATCTTGCCCTACTGTCTCCATCCTCCCTAATGTCTCCATCCTCCCTAATGTCTCCATCTTGCCCTACTGTCTCCATCCTCCCTAATGTCTCCATCCTCCCTAATGTCTCCATCTTGCCCTACTGTCTCCATCCTCCCTAATGTCTCCATCCTCCCTAATGTCTCCATCTTGCCCTACTGTCTCCATCCTCCCTAATGTCTCCATCCTCCCTACTGTCTCCATCTTGCCCTACTGTCTCCATCCTCCCTAATGTCTCCATCCTCCCTAATGTCTCCATCCTCCCTAATGTCTCCATCCACCATAATGTCTCCATCCTCCCTAATGTCTCCATCCTCCCTACTGTCTCCATCTTGCCCTACTGTCTCCATCCACCCTACTGTCTCCATCTTGTCCTACTGTCTCCATCTTGCCCTACTGTCTCCATCCACCCTACTGTCTCCATCCTCCCTACTGTCTCCATCCTCCCTAATGTCTCCATCCTCCCTAATGTCTCCATCTTCTCCTACTGTCTCCATCCTCCCTACTGTCTCCATCTTCTCCTACTGTCTCCATCCTTCCTACTGTCTCCATCTTGCCCTACTGTCTCCATCTTGCCTTACTGTCTCCATCTTGTCCTACTGTCTCCATCTTGCCCTACTGTCTCCATCCTCCCTACTGTCTCCATCCTCCCTACTGTCTCCATCCTCCCTAATGTCTCCATCCTCCCTACTGTCTCCATCTTCTCCCACTGTCTCCATCCTCCCTACTGTCTCCATCTTGCCCTACTGTCTCCATCCACCCTACTGTCTCCATCCTCCCAACTGTCTCCATCCTCCCTAATGTCTCCATCCTCCCTACTGGCTCCATCTTCTCCTACTGTCTCCATCATCCCTACTGTCTCCATCTTCTCCTACTGTCTCCATCATCCCTACTGTCTCCATCTTCTCCTACTGTCTCCATCCTTCCTACTGTCTCCATCTTGCCCTACTGTCTCCATCCTCCCTAATGTCTCCATCCACCCTAATGTCTCCATCCTCCCTAATGTCTCCATCCACCCTAATGTCTCCATCCTCCCTAATGTCTCCATCCACCCTACTGTCTCCATCCTCCCTAATGTCTCCATCCTCCCTAATGTCTCCATCCTCCCTAATGTCTCCATCCTCCCTAATGTCTCCATCTTCTCCTACTGTCTCCATCCTTCCTACTGTCTCCATCTTGCCCTACTGTCTCCATCCTCCCTAATGTCTCCATCTACACTAATGTCTCCATCCACCCTAATGTCTCCATCCACCCTAATGTCTCCATCTTGCCCTACTGTCTCCATCCTCTCTAATGTCTCCATCCTCCCTAATGTCTCCATCCACCCTAATGTCTCCATCTTCTCCTACTGTCTCCATCCTTCCTACTGTCTCCATCTTGCCCTACTGTCTCCATCCTCCCTAATGTCTCCATCCACCCTAATGTCTCCATCCACCCTAATGTCTCCATCTTGCCCTACTGTCTCCATCCTCCCTAATGTCTCCATCCTCCCTAATGTCTCCATCTTGCCCTACTGTCTCCATCCTCCCTAATGGCTCCATCCTCCCTAATGTCTCCATCCACCCTACTGTTTCCATCCTCCTTAATGTCTCCATCCTCCCTAATGTCTCCATCCTCCCTAATGTCTCCATCCTCCCTAATGTCTCCATCCTCCCTAATGTCTCCATCCACCCTAATGTCTCCATATATCCACCATATAAAGGCACAAGGCTGCAGGCTGAGTTATACAGGGAACTCTGAGTATCACTCATGTATTATAAGGGATAATGTACCCCCTACTGTAAATGATAAGGATATTAGCAGTCACTGAGGGGTTCTGTGCCCATATAAAGGCACAAGGCTGCAGGCTGAGTTATACAGGGAACTCTGAGTATCACTCATGTATTATAAGGATAATGTACCCCCTACTGTAAATGAATAAGGATATTAGCAGTCACTGGAGGGGTTCTGTGCCCCCCATATAAAGGCACAAGGCTGCAGGCTGAGTTATACAGGGAACTCTGAGTATCACTCATGGTATTATAAGGGATTAATGTACCCCCTACTGTAAATGATAAGGATATTAGCAGTCACTGAGGGGTTCTGTGCCCCCCATATAAAGGCACAAGGCTGGCAGGCTGAGTTATACAGGGAACTCTGAGTATCAACTCACGTATTATAAGGGATAATGTACCCCCTACTGTAAATGATAAGGATATTAGCAGTCACTGAGGGGTTCTGTGCCCCCCATATAAAGGGCCACAAGGCTGCAGGCTGAGTTATACAGGGAACTCTGAGTATCCACTCATGTATTATAAGGGATAATGTACCCCCTACTGTAAATGATAAGGATATTAGCAGTCACTGAGGGGTTCTGTGCCCATATAAAGGCACAAGGCTGCAGGCTGAGTTATACAGGGAACTCTGAGTATCACTCATGTATTATAAGGGATAATGTACCCCCTACTGTAAATGATAAGGATATTAGCAGTCACTGAGGGGTGCAGGCTGAGTTACACGGGACAAGGAATGGTAAGTACCACTGGATTGCTCAGAAACACCCCCCTGTGTATAGCCCGGTACAATAACACGTGGTCCGTTGGTACCAAAGATGAAAAGTACACAGAGCAGTTCAATGTTTAATACTTATAACTAATAATGCAAATATAACAGTTCTGTATCCAAATCTGCTGGGAGAATCTGCTCTAATAGAAAAACAGGGCAATAAATAGAGTACAAAGTCCCCTATTAATAATTTAAGGTAATATACCTGCAGCGCCATAAACCCTGTGCCCCATCGGTCTGCTCCTTGCTGATATTTACAGATTGCTTATGAGTTTAATAATAACCCGGGCACGAGAGGAGACCCCCCAACTTGCAGCGCAGCAGTAAAGTGTGCCTGAGTCTGAGCTTTCAGCCAGCGCTACCCATTAGAACTGCTTTCAGCTAACCTATTGTTTCTCCTACTCCCATGTAACTGGAGGAGTCCCAAGCCGGACTTGGATTTCTTACTATTGAGTGCTATTCTGATACCTACTGGGAGCTGCTATCTTGCTCCCTTCCCATTGTTCTGTTGATTGGCTGCTGGGGGTGAGGGGGGGGGGGATATCACTCCAACTTGCAGCGCAGCAGTAAAGTGTGCCTGAGTCTGAGCTTTCAGCCAGCGCTACACATTAGAACTGCTTTCAGCTAACCTATTGTTTCTCCTACTCCCATGTAACTGGAGGAGTCCCAAGCCTGACTTGGAAGCGGTTACAGTAAGTGACAATAAAATGAATGGTATGAGAAGCACTCGGCGTATCAGTAACCAGGGGCCTAACTGCCTGCCATAAAGCAGAATATCCGAAGTGAAATTCCCAAGAAGGTACAAATAGTCCTGAGTCATAACCCGGCGCTGTACGTGCTGCAGGGAACAAGCACAATAATGTGCATCCGTGTTCAGTACATGCGTGTATGGGGCTGTATGAGCGGCAGGTTCCAAAGCCCAATGTACATTTTGTACTGAGGGTTCCTTGTGCCATTGACCCTTTAGGGCCCAGTTACCAACGGGATCAAGGTGCAAAGTGTCGCAAATCAGCATTTTATGCAGTGCAAGGAGTTGCCCCTGGTGTGCCCCAGTGTTGTAGGTGCAACAGCCAAGGGGTATTTATATGAGGGACCCATAGGCAGACACATTTCCATCAGCCCCTGCCCCAGTGAGCTTACAATCTAAGGTCCCTATCACATTCCCATCAGTCCCTGCCCCAGTGAGCTTACAATCTAAGGCCCCTATCCCATTCCCATCAGCCCCTGCCCCAGTGAGCTTACAATCTAAGGTCCCTATCACATTCCCATCAGCCCCTGCCCCAGTGAGCTTACAATCTAAGGTCCCTATCCCATTCCCATCAGTCCCTGCCCCAGTGAGCTTACACTCTAAGGTCCCTATCCCATTCCCATCAGTCCCTGCCCCAGTGAGCTTACAATCTAATGCCCCTATCCCATTCCCATCAGTCCCTGCCCCAGTGAGCTTACGATCTAAGGCCCCTATCCCATTCCCATCAGTCCCTGCCCCAGTGAGCTTACAATCTAAGGTCCCTATCCCATTCCCATCAGTCCCTGCCCCAGTGAGCTTACAATCTAAGCTCCCTATCACATTCCCATCAGTCCCTGCCCCAGTGAGCTTACAATCTAAGGCCCCTATCCCATTCCCATCAGTCCCTGCCCCAGTGAGCTTACAATCTAAGGCCCCTATCCCATTCCCATCAGTCCCTGCCCCAGTGAGCTACAATCTAAGGTCCCTATCCCATTCCATCAGCCCCTGCCCCAGTGAGCTTACAATCTAAGGTCCCTATCCCATTCCCATCAGCCCCTGCCCCAGTGAGCTTACAATCTAAGTCCCTATCCCATTCCCATCAGCCCCTGCCCCAGTGAGCTTACAATCTAAGGTCCCTATCCCATTCCCATCAGTCCCTGCCCCAGTGAGTTTACAATCTAAGGTCCCTATTCCATTCCATCAGCCCCTGCCCCAGTTGAGCTTACAATCTAAGGTCCCTATCCACATTCCCATTCCAGTCCCTGCCCCAGTGGAGCTTACAATCTAAGTCCTATCACATTCCCATCAGCCCCTGCCCCAGTGAGCTTACAATCTAAGGTCCCTATAACATTCCCATCAGTCCCTGCCCCAGTGAACTTACAATCTAAGGTCCCTATCACATTCCCATCAGTCCCTGCCCCAGTGAGCTTTACAATCTAAGGTCCCTATCACATTCCCCATCAGCCCCTGCCCCAGTGAGCTACAATCTAAGGTCCCTATCCCATTCCCATCAGCCCCTGCCCCAGTGAGCTTACAATCTAAGGTCCCTATCACATTCCATCAGCCCCTGCCCCAGTGAGCTTACAATCTAAGGTCCCTATCACATTCCCATCAGTCCCTGCCCCAGTGAGCTTACAATCTAAGGTCCCTATCACATTCCCATCAGCCCCTGCCCCAGTGAGCTTACAATCTAAGGTCCCTATCACATTCCGATCAGTCCCTGCCCCAGTGAGCTTACAATCTAAGGTCCCTATCCCATTCCCATCAGCCCCTGCCCAAGTGAGCTTACAATCTAAGGTCCCTATCCCATTCCCATCAGTCCCTGCCCCAGTGAGCTTACAATCTAAGGTCCCTATCCCATTCCCATCAGCCCCTGCCCCAGTGAGCTTACAATGTAAGGTCCCTATCCCATTCCCATCAGTCCCTGCCCCAGTGAGCTTACAATCTAAGGTCCCTATCACATTTCCATCAGTCCCTGCCCCAGTGAGCTTACAATCTAAGGTCCCTATCCCATTCCCATCAGTCCCTGCCCCTGTGAGCTTACAATCTAAGGTCCCTATCACATTCCCATCAGTCCCTGCCCCAGTGAGCTTACAATCTAAGGTCCCTATCCCATTCCCATCAGTCCCTGCCCCAGTGAGCTCACAATCTAAGGTCCCTATCCCATCAGCCCCTGCCCCAGTGAGCTTACAATCTAAGGTCCCTATCACATTCCCATCAGCCCCTGCCCCAGTGAGCTTACAATCTAATGTCCCTATCCCATTCCCATCAGTCCCTGCCCCAGAGAGCTTACAATCTAATGTCCCTATCCCATTCCCATCAGTCCCTGCCCCAGTGAGCTTACAATCTAAGGTCCCTATCACATTCCCATCAGTCCCTGCCCCAGTGGAGCTTACAATCTAAGGTCCCTATCCCATTCCCATCAGTCCCTGCCCCAGTGAGCTTACAATCTAAGGTCGGTATCACATTTACACACAGTAGGGCCAGTTTTTATTATGGCACAGCAGGAAGAGGAAATTAAATTTATAAAGGGAATACGTTTGTATGAAACGTACAGCATGGAATGTATATTTTATGCCCATGGGTGCCTGGCACCCGTATGTATGAGTCATGGAAGGCAATGAAGCAGTCTGTGCCAATGTGCCACTCTGTGTTACTCGCTGCCCAGCGCTGCTGCTGTATGTCCAGCTGTGTAATGAGTGGGTGAGGGAGGAAAGGCTAATTGATTGGGAATGGGGTAATGGAGCGGAAGGCTTCAATCTGTGGGAGGGGTTGGCAGGTTGTACTGTGCCACATGCTTGGCTTATAATTTCAGTACATTAATATAATCACACGGTGTGTGGGGGGGGGGGCTGGCTATCTGGGTCAGACTAACATATTACCCCTACCTTCCTGGAAATCTTAGCTGCCTGCTTGGTACCTGCACTCTCATGCCTCTAGGCCCTGCTAGGTGAGTGCCCCTCCCTGGCACAGCTGCTGGGGATTTGTAGTAATTATATTGGCATGTCTAGGGTTAATATGCCCATTATCCATTTAACTTAGGGATCATATTGGCATGTCTGGGGTTAGTATGCCCATTATCCATTTCATTTAGGGGTTATATTGGCATGTCTGGGGTTAGTATGCCCGTTATCCATTTAATCTAGGGTTATATTGGCATGTCTGGGGTTAGTATGCCCGCTATGCATTTAATTTCGGGGGTTATATTGGCATGTCTAGGGTTAATATGCCGTTATCCATTTAACTTAGGGATCATATTGGCATGTCTGGGGTTAGTATGCCTGTTATCCATTTGATTTAGGGATTATATTGGCATGTCTAGAGTTAATATTTTACTTAGGAATTATATTGGCATGTCTGGGGTTAGTATGCCCATTATTCATTTTACTTAGGGGTTATATTGGCATGTCTGGGGTTAGTATGCCCGTTATCCATTTGACTTAGTGATTATATTGGCATGTCTGGGGTTAGTATGCCCTTTATCTATTTGACTTAGGGATCATATTGGCATGTCTGAGGTTAGTATGCCCGTTATCCATTTGATTTAGGGATTATATTGGCATGTCTGGGGTTAGTATGCCCTTTATCCATTTGACTTAGGGATCATATTGGCATGTCTAGGGTTAATATGCCCGTTATCCATTTAACTTAGGGATCATATTGGCATGTCTGGGGTTAGTATGCCCATTATCCATTTTACTTAGGGATCATATTGGCATGTCTGGGGTTAGTATGTCCTTTATCCATTTGATTTAGGGATCATATTGGCATGTCTAGGGTTAATATGCCCATTATCCATTTAACTTAGGGATCATATTGGCATGTCTGGGGTTAGTATGCCCGTTATCCATTTTACTTAGGGATTATATTGCCATGTCTGGGGTTAGTATGCTCATTATCTGTTTTCTGTAGTAATTATACTGGCACGTGTGGGTAATGTTTTGGTAAATGTGTCTTATTTAAGGGTGTGTCCAAAAGTGGTTTGGATTCTCCAATCAGTGGGACCCAAGTGACAGGACAGGCATTTCAGATCCATACCAGAGAGCTGCAAAACACGCAGGTACATAGGTCCGACAGTAAAAACACAGAATTGTAGCAATGAATAAATGGCTGTTAGTGTCAGGGTAACGAAAGTCTGTAGTACAAATGGGAGGAAATCCTGTACATAATGATTCACAGAGGCACGATGGGGTGATGCGCCTCCCTGCGTGACTGCTCTATAGTAAGGATTCAGCCTGTAGGGAAGGGAGGATTCCAGCACGGGGCTTATATATAGTGTGAGTCACTTACCTGCCATAGGAAATGACTGCAATAACCCACGGTACTGGCGCTGATCCACTTCCAGCAAATCTCTCCTGTTATTTTTATGGCTGTTTTTATTGCTGCTGCTGCTAAATACAGTAACAGGCAGAAATGCACAGAAATAGGCAAATAAACGGATATTTTTGTTTCCAGAAAATGGAAGTTTGAACTTCACGCGGCCCTAAACGGACAGATATGGGAGGTTCATCAGGGGTTAATATGCTCATTAAAGGGGATCCTTTGTGATAGGGACTTTAGATTGTTTGCTCACTGGGGCAGGGACTGATGGGAATGTGATAGGGACCTTAGATTGTAAGCTCACTGGGGCAGGGACTGATGGGAATGTGATAGGGACCTTAGATTGTAAGCTCACTGGGGCAGGGACTGATGGGAATGGGATAGGGACCTTAGATTGTAAGCTCACTGGGGCAGGGACTGATGGGAATGTGATAGGGACCTTAGATTGTAAGCTCACTGGGGCAGGGACTGATGGGAATGTGATAGGGACCTTAGACTGTAAGCTCACTGGGGCAGGGGCTGATGGGAATGTTATAGGGACCTTAGATTGTAAGCTCACTGGGGCAGGGACTGATGGGAATGGGATAGGGACCTTAGATTGTAAGCTCACTGGGGCAGGGACTGATGGGAATGGGATAGGGACCTTAGATTGTAAGCTCACTGGGGCAGGGACTGATGGGAATGGGATAGGGACCTTAGATTGTAAGCTCACTGGGGAGGGACTGATGGGAATGGGATAGGGACCTTAGATTGTAAGCTCACTGGGGCAGGGACTGATGGAAATGGGATAGGGACCTTAGATTGTAAGCTCACTGGGGAGGGACTGATGGGAATGTGATAGGGACCTTAGATTGTAAGCTCACTGGGGCAGGGACTGATGGGAATGTGATAGGGACCTTAGATTGTAAGCTCACTGGGGCAGGGACTGATGGGAATGGGATAGGGACCTTAGATTGTAAGCTCACTGGGGCAGGGGCTGATGGGAATGTGATAGGGACCTTAGATTGTAAGCTCACTGGGGGCAGGGACTGATGGGAATGGGATAGGGCCCTTAGATTGTAAGCTCACTGGGGCAGGGGCTGATGGGAATGGGATAGGGACCTTAGATTGTAAGCTCACTGGGGCAGGGACTGATGGGAATGTGATAGGGACCTTAGATTGTAAGCTCACTGGGGCAGGGACTGATGGGAATGGGATAGGGACCTTAGATTGTAAGCTCACTGGGGCAGGGACTGATGGGAATGGGATAGGGACCTTAGATTGTAAGCTCACTGGGGCAGGGACTGATGGGAATGTGATAGGGACCTTAGATTGTAAGCTCACTGGGGCAGGGACTGATGGAATGGGATAGGGACCTTAGATTGGTAAGCTCACTGGGGCAGGGACTGATGGGAATGGGATAGGGACCTTAGATTGTAAGCTCACTGGGGCAGGGACTGATGGGAATGTGATAGGGACCTTAGATTGTAAGCTCACTGGGGCAGGGACTGATGGGAATGGGATAGGGACCTTAGATTGTAAGCTCACTGGGGCAGGGACTGATGGCAAAATTTGACAATCGCTGAACGCCATAGCCCAACCCCCAATGACGTCACGCCCTGTCCACTGAATTTGTTGCCCCGCCCCTTCCCAGGGAGCCGGATTTACTCACATCAGCTGGGATTCTCATTGGGGGATTTCTTGCATTTTAATGCAGTTTTATTGGGCAATATTGCTTTAAGAATACAGCCCTGATGTTGCTGGACTACAGCTCCCAGCATGCCTCACCCTTCATTCTCAGCCACTGTCTTGCTGCACTTATATCCTATGAGAATATGACCCACCCAGTCCCAGCCTAGACCATAGGATTTCCACTGTGATATGAATCTTGTAGAGTGTAAGCTCTTTTGGGCAGGGCTCTCTTCCCCTCCTGTATCGGTTACTGATTGCTTTATATGTTACTCCTTGTAGAGTGTAAGCTCTTTGGGGCAGGGCTCTCTTCCCCTCCTGTATCGGTTACTGATTGCTTTATATGTTACTCCTTGTAGAGTGTAAGCTCTTTTGGGCAGGGCTCCCTTCCCCTCCTGTATCGGTTATTGATTGCTTTATATGTTACTCCTTGTAGAGTGTAAGCTCTTTTGGGCAGGGCTCCCTTCCCCTCCTGTATCGGTTATTGATTGCTTTATATGTTACTCCTTGTAGAGTGTAAGCTCTTTGGGGCAGGGCTCCCTTCCCCTCCTGTATCGGTTACTGATTGCTTTATATGTTACTCCTTGTAGAGTGTAAGCTCTTTTGGGCAGGGCTCTCTTCCCCTCCTGTATCGGTTACTGATTGCTTTATATGTTACTCCTTGTAGAGTGTAAGCTCTTTTGGGCAGGGCTCTCTTCCCCTCCTGTATCGGTTACTGATTGCTTTATATGTTACTCCTTGTAGAGTGTAAGCTCTTTGGGGCAGGGCTCCCTTCCCCTCCTGTATCGGTTACTGATTGCTTTATATGTTACTCCTTGTAGAGTGTAAGCTCTTTTGGGCAGGGCTTCCTTCCCCTCCTGTATCGGTTACTGATTGCTTTATATGTTACTCCTTGTAGAGTGTAAGCTCTTTTGGGCAGGGGTCCCTTCCCCTCCTGTATCGGTTACTGATTGCTTTATATGTTACTCCTTGTAGAGTGTAAGCTCTTTGGGCAGGGCTCTCTTCCCCTCCTGTATCGGTTACTGATTGCTTTATATGTTACTCCTTGTAGAGTGTAAGCTCTTTTGGGCAGGGCTCCCTTCACCTCCTGTATCGGTTACTGATTGCTTTATATGTTACTCCTTGTAGAGTGTAAGCTCTTTGGGCAGGGCTCTCTTCCCCTCTTGTATCGGTTACTGATTGCTTTATATGTTACTCCTTGTTGAGTGTAAGCTCTTTTGGGGCAGGGCTCCCTTCCCCTCCTGTATCGGTTACTGATTGCTTTATATGTTACTCCTTGTAGAGTGTAAGCTCTTTTGGGCAGGGCTCTCTTCCCCTCTTGTATCGGTTACTGATTGCTTTATATGTTACTCCTTGTAGAGTGTAAGCTCTTTTGGGCAGGGCTCTCTTCCCCTCTTGTATCGGTTACTGATTGCTTTATATGTTACTCCTTGTAGAGTGTAAGCTCTTTGGGGCAGGGCTCCCTTCCCCTCCTGTATCGGTTACTGATTGCTTTATATGTTACTCCTTGTAGAGTGTAAGCTCTTTTGGGCAGGGCTCCCTTCCCCTCCTGTATCGGTTACTGATTGCTTTATATGTTACTCCTTGTAGAGTGTAAGCTCTTTTGGGCAGGGCTTCCTTCCCCTCCTGTATCGGTTACTGATTGCTTTATATGTTACTCCTTGTAGAGTGTAAGCTCTTTTGGGCAGGGGTCCCTTCCCCTCCTGTATCGGTTACTGATTGCTTTATATGTTACTCCTTGTAGAGTGTAAGCTCTTTGGGCAGGGCTCTCTTCCCCTCCTGTATCGGTTACTGATTGCTTTATATGTTACTCCTTGTAGAGTGTAAGCTCTTTTGGGCAGGGCTCCCTTCCCCTCCTGTATCGGTTACTGATTGCTTTATATGTTACTCCTTGTAGAGTGTAAGCTCTTTTGGGCAGGGCTCTCTTCCCCTCTTGTATCGGTTACTGATTGCTTTATATGTTACTCCTTGTTGAGTGTAAGCTCTTTTGGGCAGGGCTCCCTTCCCCTCCTGTATCGGTTACTGATTGCTTTATATGTTACTCCTTGTAGAGTGTAAGCTCTTTTGGGCAGGGCTCTCTTCCCCTCTTGTATCGGTTACTGATTGCTTTATATGTTACTCCTTGTAGAGTGTAAGCTCTTTTGGGCAGGGCTCCCTTCCCCTCCTGTATCGGTTACTGATTGCTTTATATGTTACTCCTTGTAGAGTGTAAGCTCTTTTGGGCAGGGCTCTCTTCCCCTCTTGTATCGGTTACTGATTGCTTTATATGTTACTCCTTGTTGAGTGTAAGCTCTTTTGGGCAGGGCTCCCTTCCCCTCCTGTATCGGTTACTGATTGCTTTATATGTTACTCCTTGTAGAGTGTAAGCTCTTTTGGGCAGGGCTCTCTTCCCCTCTTGTATCGGTTACTGATTGCTTTATATGTTACTCCTTGTAGAGTGTAGCTCTTTTGGGCAGGGCTCCCTTCCCCTCCTGTATCGGTTACTGATTGCTTTATATGTTACTCCTTGTAGAGTGTAGCTCTTTTGGGCAGGGCTCCCTTCCCCTCCTGTATCGGTTACTGATTGCTTTATATGTTACTCCTTGTAGAGTGTAAGCTCTTTTGGGCAGGGCTCTCTTCCCCTCCTGTATCGGTTACTGATTGCTTTATATGTTACTCCTTGTAGAGTGTAAGCTCTTTTGGGCAGGGCTCTCTTCCCCTCCTGTATCGGTTACTGATTGCTTTATATGTTACTCTGTATGCCCAATGTATGAAATGCAGTAATTCCTTGTAGAGTGTAAGCTCTTTTGGGCAGGGCTCCCTTCCCCTCTTGTATCGGTTACTGATTGCTTTATATGTTACTCTGTATGCCCAATGTATGTAACCCACTTATTGTATAGCGCTGCGGGATATGTTGGCGCTTTATAAATAAATGTTAATAATAATAATTTATATTCCACTGTTCTTATTGGAGCTAAAGACACACAGCTGGAGCCGCGGTTATTCAATGGGAATATGGTAGAACACTGCCATCTGCTGGACATTCAGTAGTACTCCCCAGCTGGCACTGCCAGGGTTAAGTCTAACGGAAACAGCACGGCAGAACCGACCTCTACTGTTATATATATATATATTATGTCTGATCCAATGCTTTATTATAAGAGGAAAATAAGATTAAAACAAGGTTCTGTCTCTGTAGGGGAATCGGTTCTCTGCCGACACTCGATGAGATCCCGGAATGATCCTTTTACAGATCCAGTTTCCCAGCAATTCGTATGGGCGGCGCCACAGAACTCTCCCCCAGTCACTGGGAACAGGATAAACATTTTGCCAGGATGTTCGGTTGGATCGGCCAATGGGAATTAGTTGCCCCTGAACGTTATATATGCTCATCCCATCTGCCTGTTCCACAACAGGGGCAAATACCCAATAGGGGCAAATACCGTGCCCCACCCCTTTCCTCCCCACCCACAGTCCTGCCCATACCCAACAGGGGCAAATGATTTCTTCAGGACTGTGCCCCACCCCTTTCCTCCCCACCCCCAGTCCTGCCCATATCCAACAGGGGCAAATGAGTTCTTCAGGACTGTGCCCCCCCCCTGTCCTCCCCACCCCCCATCCTGCCCATACCCAACAGGGGGCAAATGATTTCTTCAGGACTGTGCCCCACCCCTTTCCTCCCCAGTCCTTCCCATACCCAACAGGGGGCAAATGAGTTCTTCAGGACTGTGCCCCACCCCCAGTCCTGCCCATACCCAACAGGGGCAAATACCCAACAGGGGCAAATGATTTCTTCAGGACTGTGCCCCACCCCTTTCCTCCCCACCCCCAGTCCTGCCCATACCCAACAGGGGCAAATGATTTCTTCAGGACTGTGTGTGCCATACTCTGCCTTCCCTACCCTGCCTTTGTGTGTGCCATACTCTGCCTTCCCTACCCTGCCTGTGTGCCATACTCTGCCTTCCCTACCCTGCCTGTGTGTGCCATACTCTGCCTTCCCTACTCTGCCTGTGTGTGCCCATACTCTGCCTGCCCTACCCTGCCTGTGTGTGCCATACTCTGCCTGCCCTACCCTGCCTGTGTGTCCATACTCTGCCTGCCCTACCCTGCCTGTGTGTGCCATACTCTGCCTGCCCTACCCTGCCTGTGTGTGCCATACTCTGCCTTCCTACTCTGCCTGTGTGTGCCATACTCTGCCTGCCTGTGTGTGCCATACTCTGCCTTCCCTACCCTGCCTGTGTGTGCCATACTCTGCCTGCCCTACCCTGCCTGTGTGCCATACTCTGCCTGCCCTACTCTGCCTGTGTGCCATACTCTGCCTGCCCTACCCTGCCTGTGTGTGCCATACTCTGCTTGCCCTATGATGCCTGTGTGTGCCATACTCTGCCTGCCCTACCCTGCCTGTGTGCCATACTCTGCCTTCCCTACTCTGCCTGTGTGTGCCACACTCTGCCTGCCCTACCCTGCCTACAGTGACACAATGCTGGCACTGCTCCTACAGTCTGCACAATAACTATATATTAAAAAACTTTTTAATTGCAGTACCACCTCAGTATATGTTCTTTTTGTAGTGTGCAGGGATTATTTGTGGGTTTCTACTGCTCTTTGTGGGTTTCTACTGCTCCTGAGGTGTGAACAGGGGAACAATGTGGGTGATTACAGCCTGAGCCTGAGGTGTGAACATTGCAGGGGGGAACAATGCAGAGATTAAAAGGTGTGAACAACACAGGGGATTACTTATTTAACCAATACAGGGGGGTTACAGCCTGAATCTGAGGTGTGAGCAATGCAGGGGGGCAGTTAATCTCAGTACTGATACCATTTAATGCTTACTCAAAGGTAAGCCATCCAAGCAGCCAGACAGGTGGGGGGCCACACAGAGGGGGGTTGCAGGCCGCATGCGGCCCGCGGGCCGCCAGTTGGACAGCACTGCTGTAGAGCTTACAATCTAAATAGGGAATGACCATGAATTAGGCCAAATGGTTAGGAGCAGGAGGGCCCAATGACCACTGAGCCCACCAGCAGTTATTCTGGTACCCTGGGGGGGGCCAGTCAGACACTTGGGGGGCACTTGCAGTGGCAACACCCTAGTCCAATACTGGGTGGGGAGTATTAGGGCTCTAAAAGAAAGTACATGGAGCCCCTATACACAGGATTTCTATCTCTGGGAAGTATATGTGTCCCCTTTGTTCAGCCAATCAGTGACTTACAGACAGTCAGGGAGGGTAAACCCCTATACCTCCCAACTCTCCCAATTTTCGGGGAACAGTCCCTCTTTTGGCAGCTCAACCCGCAGTCCCAAAAGCCCCTCATTTCCCTTTGATCTCCTGCACTGAACCTA
Organism: Xenopus tropicalis; assembly: GCF_000004195.4. Lineage (NCBI taxonomy): Eukaryota > Metazoa > Chordata > Amphibia > Anura > Pipidae > Xenopus > Xenopus tropicalis. The sequence goes on along the minus strand of NC_030683.2, from coordinate 129,816,296 downwards.
AAAAAGATACAAATTTAATTAAATAAGTGGCTTTTGGCAGAGCCCAGAAATCTGAACGAGTGTCACCTGCACTTAGATACAGTGTTTCTTACATTTAATTAAATAAGGGGGCTTTTTGGCAGAGAGCCCAGAAATCTTAATGAGTGTCACCTGCACTTAGATACAGTGTTTCTAACATTTAATTAAATAAGGGGACTTTAGGCGGAGAGCCCAGAAAGGTAAAAAGCCCCCCTGCACTGAGATACAAGTGTAACTAATAAGCTAAACAGGTCTCTTGGGGGAACTGAGACTCACAGCTTAAAGGGCAACTTCACCTTCATTAGCAAAACTGTATTAACACATAAAACCCCCAGAAATGTGTTCAAACTTTCAATAACCTGCCAAATTTAGTCAAATGGGAGTGGAACTTAGGGGGTGTGGTCGCAAAAATGGGCGCGGCCACAAACATTTGCCATGGCATTTATTTTTGTCCCTCTTTCTGTTTTCAAAATGTTGGGAGGTATGCCCCATACACAGGATTTCTATCTCTGGGAGGTACATGTGTCCCCTGTGTTCAGCCAATCAGTGACTTACACACAGTCAGGGAGGGTAAACCCCCATTAGATGTTGGTGAGGGAAGTAGTAAAGTATTATAGACCTCCCAGTGTCATTATATCTCATCAGGATGGATAAAGAATTAATAATAAACCTTTAATCCAACAGCTCCTTCTCCATGATCACAAGCGGCCCCTCTGGTATCTCTCCCTAATCTCTATGATCCCCGCACCAGCATCACAGGGGGTTGGGCCGGGAGAGCGCAGCGGACTTTATCCCGGAAGTGTCATTTGTTGCTGAAGGGAACGCTGATCTGAGCGGCGGCGGCTGGCGGTACCTGCAGACTGGGAGTCATGTCCCGGAAGCAGTCGGTACGGAGCCGGCCCGGCAAGAAAGCCGAGTTAGAGCGGAAGAGAGACGAGAGGACGGCCCGCCGGGCAATGGCCAATGAGCGGAAAAACCGGGCTGCAGAGAATTCCGACGCCGAGGAATTTGTCAGTTTCGCGAACCAGCTTCAAGTTTTGGGTCTCAGGGTTCGGGAAGTGCCAGGAGACGGGTCAGTACCATAGCCCCCCAACTCGCTCCGCCATCTTACTGCTCTCATTGCTGAACATACAATAGTGTGTGGTAGCGCCGCCATCTTGGTGCTCTGATTGCCGAACATACAATAGTGTGTGGTAGCGCCGCCATCTTGGTGCGCTCTTTGCCGAACATACAAGATTGTGTGGTAGTGCCGCCATCTTGGTGCTCTGATTGCCGAACGTATAATATTGTGTGGTATCGCCGCCATCTTGGTGCTCTCATTGCCTAGCATAATAATGTGTGGTAGTGCCTCCATCTTGGTGCTCTCAATGCCGAACATACGATAGTGTGTGGTAGCGCCGCCATCTTGGTGCTCTCATTGCCGAACGTACAATATTGTGTGGTAGCGCCGCCATCTTGGTGCTCTCATTGCCGAACGTGTAATATTGTGTGGTAGCGCCGCCATCTTGGTGCTCTGATTGCCGAACATACAATATTGTGTGGTAGCGCCGCCATCTTGGTGCTCTCATTGCCGAACGTACAATATTGTGTGGTAGCGCCGCCATCTTGGTGCTCTCATTGCCGAACGTGTAATATTGTGTGGTAGCGCCGCCATCTTGGTGCTCTCATTGCCGAACGTGTAATATTGTGTGGTAGCGCCGCCATCTTGGTGCTCTCATCGCCGAACATACAATATTGTGTGGTAGCGCCGCCATCTTACTGCTCTCATTGCCGAACATACAATATTGTGTGGTAGTGTCGCCATCTTGGTGCTCTCATTGCCTCAATTGGAAACTGTCTAACTGACGTTTCATCTTCTATTACTAAACTATTGGCCTATTAATCCCTACAGTGTTTTACACTATAACACAGCAGCGCTAGTCTTGCCAGTCATTATGTACTTGTATAAATAAAGGACTTATTTTAAGCCTGCGAGTGGAGTTTGCTGTTGAATATTAGGTATAAGGGGCCCTTACAGCCTCTCTAGGAACCTATATCTATTGCTGTTATCTCTATAAATTGTTATATAATGCCGTCATCATCCCTGGAAATGATTTGTAGATGTTGTTTTAATTTACTATACGATAGAGGGGTCTGGAAACGTGGGAAATGGCACAGTGGACCAGGGACTCATAGTAACATAGTAAGTTGGGTTGAAAAAAGACATACGTCCATCACGTTCAACCATAATGCCTATATATAACCTGCCTAACTACAAGTTGATCCAAAGGAAGGCAAAACCCCCATCTGAAGCCTCTCTAATTTGCCTCAGAGGGGAAACAATTCCTTCCTGACTCACTACCATTTTTCAGCTATTATTTAAGGAAAACCGTGGGGCAGGTATTTCACAGGCTTCTATGAGCAGGGCCGGTCTAATAAACTGTGGGGCCATTTTGGCGGGGCCCCCTACACAAGGTGTTGCCGGCTGGCACAGGGTTCCAGGGCTGGGGGGGCAGATAGTCCCTGCCTCTCACTCTGTGACTGATGGTGTAACTTTGCCTTTTCACCTCTCTTTCTCTTGTTCCATTGGCCCCCAACATTTCATGGCACAATGTGGCCCCCAAGCACTGAGCACTGACACACCAAGTACACTATATACAGAGTGAGACAGGGATTATTGCCGCCCCCCCCCCCCGGCACACTATACACAGTGACAGACAGTGGGTACCCAGAGGTATGAATGCAGTGCCCAGAACAAATAACAGCATTATCAGGCAATCGGTTTTTTTTTTGGGGGGGGGGGGCTAATGGTCCCAATAGGTCCTTTTAGCCTAATGCTGGCCCTGTTTATCATTACAAACCTCAATGCCTATTGGTCAGGGAGATGCCCATTGGTCGGGCAGATTTCAGCTACCTGTTTGGGTCTTTCAGCCCATCTCTTTAATGGTCAGTAGTGCACAGAGCATGTTCCCCAGTGCTAAGTTCTAAGTTATAATTACAGAAACATAAAGTACTCTCTCTCTCTTCCCTTAGGAACTGCCTGTTCCGAGCCCTGGGTGACCAAATAGAAGGGCACTCCCGCAATCACTTAAGGCATCGTCACGAGACGGTGGAGTATATGATCAAACACCGGGATGACTTCGAGCCCTTTGTGGAGGATGATGTGCCTTTTGACCGACACGGTAATTACTGAAAGTGATTGGTTCTCTGAACTCCAGGAACAACGTTGCAAAACTGTCATTTCTCTCTGTCTCTGCAGTTGCCAATTTGGCCAAGTCTGGTACCTTTGCCGGCAACGATGCTATTGTGGCTTTTGCTCGGAATAACCAAGTCAATGTAGTAATACACCAGTTAAACAATCCTCTGTGGCATGTAAGTGATACAGTTTTTTTTAGCTCAGGCCCACTTAAACAATTATGGGCCCTTTTATTGGTGGTCAGCGGGTAATTCGATTGGTTGCACCCTGTGCGTACGTGTGATGTCAGTACGCACGGGACACAACCTTATAAAAGCGTGCATGCAGCGGTTAGCTGGGGACATAGCAGGAAGCAGGAGGATGCTGTGGGGAGCCGCAGGAGGATGCTGGGGGGGGAGCCGCAGGAAGCAGGAGGATGCTATGGGGGGGGGAGCTGGAGGATGCTGTGGGGGGGGAGCTGGAGGATGCTTGGGGGGGAGAGCTGGAGGATGCTTGGGGGGGCTGGAGGATGTAGGGGGAAGTGGGAGGAAGCAGCGGGGAGCGGGCCATAGTATGAGGAAACTGGGGGAGGACCAGCAATGTTTTAGGGGTCCCTGCCCTGGCACCAATGCAAAATGTATCCCCTGGCTACCAATGTTTTAGGGGGCCCTGGCTACTTGTCTGTGTGTCCTCTGTACTGATGGGAGGGGCTACTGGGGGAGGGGCCATTGATAAGTATAAAAGTCTCTCATTTCTTTGCCTTTTAGATCCGAGGGAGCGACAAGGCAGATTCACGGGAGCTGCACATCGCTTACCGATACGGCGAGCATTATGATAGCGTTCGGCGCATCAACGACAACGCAGAGATGCCAGCAAACCTACAGACAGAAGTGAGCTCGGCCAACAGGCACACGATTTATTGGTTATTTACTGTTATTGTAACTGTACATTTTTAGCTGTTTAGCTGTGCCAAAAATAGGCCCCCTATGTTGGTGAGTTTTTATGTATTAAAGGGGTTGTTCACCCTTTTAGAATGATGCAGAGAGTAAAATTCTGAGGCAGTTTGCAATTGGTCTTCATTTTTTATTATTTGTAGTTTTTTTTTAATTATTTCAGTTTTTGTTCAGCAGCTATTTTGTTGCTAGGATTGGAATTGCCTTAGCAACCAGGGTGTGGTTTGAATGACAGACTGATATATGAATAGGAGATGACCTGAATGGAATGATAAGTAAAAATAACAAACTGTAGCCTCACAGAGCAATAGTTTTTTGACTGCGGGGAGGCAGTGAGCCCTGTTTGAAAGCTGCAAAGAGTTGTTTTCTTGATGATTTTTCTGGTTACGTTGATTTCCAAAAAACACTGTACAGGTTGGTTAGTTAAATAGAATTTACCGTAGTGTCTGTGATAGGCTACTTACAGCACTGCAGAATTTTGGCACTATATAAATAAAACATAAGAATTATCATCTCTGGGCAATGTAAGCTTACAGGTTATTGGCTGAGCAGTTTGTGCATCATCCAGTTCTCACTCTTGCACTTTCAGATGCTTTCTAAAGACAAAGCAAACCAGAGGAGCAGGCAGAAGAAGCCCAGCGTATCCGACGACCGGTCAGAGCTACACGATGATGCTGTGCAGAAAGTGCGGAACGCCACTGGTTGTGCGGTGAGAATGACCCATATATGTATATGGGGATAATATAAGTCCCCGAGGAGTTCCTTATAATATATAGTGAATAAAGTGCCCCCTATTGTAACATATAGGGATATTATAAGTCCCCGAGGAGTTCCTTATATAGTGAATAAAGTGCCCCCTATTGTAACATATAGGGATATTATAAGCCCCCGAGGAGTTCCTTATAATATATAGTGAATAAAGTACCCCCTATTGTAACATATAGGGATATTATAAGCCCCCGAGGAGTTCCTTATAATATATAGTGAATAAAGTACCCCCTATTGTAACATATAGGGATATTATAAGCCCCCGAGGAGTTCCTTATAATATATAGTGAATAAAGTGCCCCCTATTGTAACATATAGGGATATTATAAGCCCCCGAGGAGTTCCTTATAATATATAGTGAATAAAGTACCCCCTATTGTAACATATAGGGATATTATAAGTCCCCGAGGAGTTCCTTATAATATATAGTGAATAAAGTACCCCCTATTGTAACATATAGGGATATTATAAGCCCCCGAGGAGTTCCTTATAATATATAGTGAATAAAGTGCCCCCTATTGTAACATATAGGGATATTATAAGTCCCCGAGGAGTTCCTTATAATATATAGTGAATAAAGTGCCCCCTATTGTAACATATAGGGATATTATAAGTCCCCGAGGAGTTCCTTATATAGTGAATAAAGTGCCCCCTATTGTAACATATAGGGATATTATAAGCCCCCGAGGAGTTCCTTATAATATATAGTGAATAAAGTACCCCCTATTGTAACATATAGGGATATTATAAGCCCCCGAGGAGTTCCTTATAATATATAGTGAATAAAGTACCCCCTATTGTAACATATAGGGATATTATAAGCCCCCGAGGAGTTCCTTATAATATATAGTGAATAAAGTGCCCCCTATTGTAACATATAGGGATATTATAAGCCCCCGAGGAGTTCCTTATAATATATAGTGAATAAAGTACCCCCTATTGTAACATATAGGGATATTATAAGTCCCGAGGAGTTCCTTATAATATATAGTGAATAAAGTACCCCCTATTGTAACATATAGGGATATTATAAGCCCCCGAGGAGTTCCTTATAATATATAGTGAATAAAGTGCCCCCTATTGTAACATATAGGGATATTATAAGCCCCCGAGGAGTTCCTTATAATATATAGTGAATAAAGTGCCCCCTATTGTAACATATAGGGATATTATAAGTCCCCGAGGAGTTCCTTATAATATATAGTGAATAAAGTGCCCCCTATTGTAACATATAGGGATATTATAAGTCACAGAGGAGTTCCTTATAATATATAGTGAATAAAGTACCCCCTATTGTAACATATAGGGATATTATAAGTCACAGAGGAGTTCCTTATAATATATAGTGAATAAAGTACCCCCTATTGTAACATATAGGGATATTATAAGTCACTGAGGAGTTCTATGACCATATAAAGGGACTTATAATATCCTCATATTTACAACAGGGGGTACTTTTATTATAATATAAGTTTTAGTGAGTCATGTGACAGAGATTATGTCACTATAACTAAGCACCATTTATAAGGATATAATCTACAGTTTGGTCCCATAGGAAAATGACCAAACTGTATACTATATATATATATATATATATATATTCGGCACTCACCAGTATCGGGCACAGGCTGGGTGCTGACAAAAATAATACATCAAACTCAACAGTAGAAAGCACTCACAGCTACAGCATCAATCAGGTCAGTGATTTATTTCAGCATACCATGCTGAAATAAATCACTGACCTGATTGATGCTGTAGCTGTGAGTGCTTTCTACTGTTGAGTTTGATATATATATATATATATATATATATATATATATATATATATATATATATATTCGGCTTAGCACAGATAAATGCAATGACAGGGGTTGCGTGTGGAGACTTTTTATTGGACTGGGCTAAAGTGCAGGTCACACCTAGTGATTATCTGAAACCCGAAACAGCTTCAAAACAGCTGAACATCCCCACATCAGTGTTTGCTCAGCAAGTCAGACCTATAGACTCTGAGATAATCTTATTGTTCTCCCCATCCTGATTACACAGGTCCATTAACTGCTTAGAGCCCACGTGTGTTGCTTTCCTGTGCGGCTCTTACCACATGTATGTATGTATGTATGTATGTATGTATTATGCACCACATGAGTTGCTTAGAATGACCATAACCTGCATGTAGTTGAGGATGATAAGGGAATTAGAAATGAAACAAGATGCTAACACTCTAATTTCTGCTGCCAGGATATCCCTCTCATACTGCAGAGCTTGGAGGCTGAGAGCTATGACATTGATTCCGCTATCCATTCCATATTACAGATAGAGGAGCTGAGGCTGATCGGTAGGTAATATGGTTATTAGCCTTGGTTTATGTAGCGTTAATATATTAAACATCTCCTTATAGACAACAGGGGTGTATTTATCAGTACTGGGCTAAATTGCACATGGGCAGTAACCCATAGCAACCAATCAAATTGTTCCATTCATTGTTCTAACTGCAGCTGGCTGAAAAGAGCAAATCATTTATTGGTTGCTATGGGTTACTGCCCAGTGTTGATAAATGAGCCCCACTGTTTATCCGTACCTCTAAGACCCTGACACATAAAAGCTTATGTTGAGTAAAATGCAATTGTCTTGGAAGGAAAAACTTCCTCCCTAGCAGAGAGACAGTGCCGACTTGCTTTATGTCACTGATTCTACATGTATCCTTTCCTGTTATCAGATAATGACAATTATCAAGACTGTGCCGCCGACGCCTCCAACTGTCCCTACTCATCGGGATCTCTGCATAGCAACGAATATGGCGAATCAGACTGTCTCGGGCAGGAGCAAAAGGAAAACTCCAACCTAGATGTGACTGAGAGGTGGACTGGGAATGCAGATCCAGGCCTCGCTGAAGGGGCCAGTGTAGATGCCAGGAGCACCACGCAAGAACATAAAGCCAGTAAAGAGCAACAAAAGGTAAAATGTCAGGTTCCCTCTGTGCCGTGCAGCAGGTGGATTTACTGAGATTTTGAGGTTGTTGGTGGTTGCTCTGATGCAGAATTTATGTGATCCCAGTGCAACATAGTGATAAAGACCAAAGTCCATCAAGTTCACCCTCTCTAAATGAACCCCAGTAAACTTATACTGACCTATCTATCCACTCCCATACAGACCCACACTGACCTATCTATCCACTCACATACAGACCCATACTGACCTATCTATCCACTCACATACAGACCCACACTGACCTATCTATCCACTCACATACAGACCCATACTGACCTATCTATACACTCACATACAGACCCATACTGACCTATCTATCCACTCCCATACAGACCCATACTGACCTATCCACTCACATACAGACCCATACTGACCTATCTATACACTCCCATACAGACCCACACTGACCTATCTATCCACTCACATACAGACCCATACTGACCTATCTATCCACTCCCATACAGACCCATACTGACCTATCTATCCACTCACATACAGACCCATACTGACCTATCCACTCACATACAGACCCACACTGACCTATCCACTCACATACAGACCCATACTGACCTATCTATCCACTCACATACAGACCCACACTGACCTATCTATCCACTCACATACAGACCCACACTGACCTATCCACTCACATACAGACCCACACTGACCTATCTATCCACTCACATACAGACCCATACTGACCTATCCACTCACATACAGACCCACACTGACCTATCCACTCACATACAGACCCATACTGACCTATCCACTCACATACAGACCCATACTGACCTATCTATCCACTCACATACAGACCCACACTGACCTATCTATCCACTCGCATACAGACCCATACTGACCTATCTATCCACTCACATACAGACCCATACTGACCTATCTATCCACTCACATACAGACCCATACTGACCTATCTATACACTCACATACAGACCCATACTGACCTATCCACTCACATACAGACCCACACTGACCTATCTATCCACTCACATACAGACCCATACTGACCTATCTATCCACTCACATACAGACCCATACTGACCTATCTATACACTCACATACAGACCCATACTGACCTATCCACTCACATACAGACCCATACTGACCTATCCACTCACATACAGACCCACCCTGACCTATCCACTCACATACAGACCCATACTGACCTATCTATCCACTCACATACAGACCCATACTGACCTATCTATACACTCGCATACAGACCCACACTGACCTATCCACTCACATACAGACCCACACTGACCTATCCACTCACATACAGACCCATACTGACCTATCCACTCACATACAGACCCACCCTGACCTATCCACTCACATACAGACCCATACTGACCTATCTATCCACTCACATACAGACCCATACTGACCTATCTATCCACTCACATACAGACCCACACTGACCTATCTATACACTCGCATACAGACCCACACTGACCTATCCACTCACATACAGACCCACACTGACCTATCCACTCACATACAGACCCACACTGACCTATCTATCCACTCACATACATAAACCATATATACCAACATCAATACTAACTGTAGATATTAGTATCACAATAGCTTTGGATATTCTGCTTGTTCCAGAAATCTTCCAAGCCCCTCTTATAGGCATTAACAGAATCTGCCCTCCCAATATCCCCCCACCATGAGGAACCCCCTAAGCTGCCTCTACTGAAAGTTTTGTGGGCCCTGTGGTGCAGGAAAAAAGATCCCCCACTGCCTGCCTATAATACCCTCTAATGTACTTGTACAAAAAAACCCCAACCCTGACAGTCTAACTTCATAGTTTTAAATAGTTTCGTAGTTTAATTGTCCATTCTTTTTCCCAGTTTAGTCTCTGCACTCTCTCCAGCTCATTAATATCCTTCTTAAGGACTGGAGCCCAAAACTGCCCCCCATACTTAAGGTGAAGCCTTACCAGGGACCTATAAAGGGGCAAAATTGTGTTTTCATCCCTTTAGTCAATGCCCTTTTTATACAAGACAGCACTTTATTTGCTTTAGTAGCCACAGAATGACACTGCCTGGAATTAGACAACCTGTTATCTACAAAAAACCCCAGATCCTTCTCCATTAAGGATACCCCCAACACACTCCCATTCAGTAGATAGCTTGCGTTTATATTATTTCTACTAAAGTGCATAACTTTGCATTTATCAACATTGAAGCTCTTTTTCCACCCCACTCTGTGTAATCTATCCTTAAGCCAGTTCTCTATCCAAGTACAAATATTATGTACCGTATCAAATGCTTTAGCAAATTCCAAGCTGATCACATCCACTGCCATCCCAGAGGTTCCTGCTCACCTTTTCATAAAAGACAAGATCTGTAAACCATCATGCTGTGAGTTTGTGCCAATGCTAATATTAATAATTTCCTTGAATTCCAGTTTATTGCTCTGCTGAGAGTAGTAATAGTCCCTAGTGAGTAACCAGTAATGGCTTCCCTGTTGTAGCCCTGACTTGCTGGGGTAGAGGCCTGCAGCGGGTTGGTTATACATGGGTATTACAGGCTGGTAAGGGTATGGGTGTTTAGATCATTTTGCTAAGCTTTTTGCAAATAGGCTTGGCTGCTTCCCCTCACATTTTGCTCACCCACAGGTCACTTCTAATTTATAATGATGATATTGTTTCTAATCTACGGATAGATTAGAAACAATATCATCATTACAGAAATAGACACAGCTCCCTTAGTGGTCTCTATGCTGGGCTAGTGTGCCCTGTTCTACCCTTATACCCAGTGTGCCAACTAATGTTCCTTGCCCAGCAGATCAAACACATGAATGTAAACTACAATTCCCAGCATTCCTCAGCAACTAAGCAGAGGGCAACTATGGACTACAGTCCCCCAACCGCAAGGTGGACATAGTGACTGTCCCTACTGTAGGGTGTTGGATACGGTTATATTGGGCAGGAAAACAGGGTCGGACTGGGGGGTGCAGGGCCCACCGGGGCTACGGCCTTAGGGGCCCCTGCTGCTGCCTTCACACCCCCCGCAGGGCCCCCACCACCTGTCCTACCACCTTCCTGCCAGGCAAAGTTTTCCCCCAAAAAGTTCAGTGTAATGAATGCAACAAAGCTGAGTTTTGCTTTACTCCCCAGCTGAGCAACAAGCAGAGGAAAGACCAACAGCGGCAGCAGAAGAAGAAGCGGCAGGAGGAGCGCCACCGCCAGAAAGTGCAGGAGAGCAGGGGGAAAGTGGCGCAGAACAACAGGCAAGAGGCTGAGGCAGAAAACTCGCAGGTCACCATGGTAAAGGCTTTTGAAGCGCTAAACATCTGAGGATCCAATCGGACTTGGTTTAGTTGGACTGAATTACCCAGAATTCCGTTCTGCAGCGAGCGTATTTACTTGTCTGCCTCATTCCCAAGCCTGTGGTGCCTGCACCCTGCGGTATTATCCATGAGAGACTATACGAGACTCGCCATGCATGCTGGGACAGCATGGGGGCCCTCCGCCTTGCACTTTGCAATAACCCTACACGGTTTGATAATTTATATTTTTAAATAAAAGAATAATTTTTCTATTGCTGATGCGCTGGCAGTGCTGAGCCTCCAGTAACAGAAGGGATAACCTTCCCAACCGCCTTCTGCGAAAGTCTCATGTAGAGACGAGCGTAACTCTAGGGGCCCTAGGAGAGAATCCAGCGCTGATTAATAGCTGCCTATTGGCCCTTTCTAACGCCCACACAACTGATGTCTGGCTAAAAATCAGCCAATAGCTATTGGGCTATAGGAGTGTTGATGCGGCCCCCTCCCTAAAGCCTCCCATTACAATCTTATTGTTGATCCATTGGGTCCACTTATTGGATCTTCCCGATTTGGCTCGGCACATTTGTGCACCATTCAGGTAAGGATCGACTCGTTTGGCATATGGTTTGGATCTCAAGCTGACCATACACGGTAAGAGCGGATCTCTTCCCCCCCCCCCGATATGCCCACCTAAGATGCCCAATGTTGGTTTACAATGATGGGAATAGGAGTAGATGGTCCTCGATGGGAAAATCAAACTTGCCCGATTTTCAGTCAGATATCGGTTATATCAACATAGGCAAATATATGTATGTTGCCCCATGTAAGAATATACCCCCTGTACTACTGTCTCTGGGCCGGCGGACTACCAGGGAAAAACCCGGTTGTCCCCGCTGGCCCACACTCCCTCTCCCGATGCGCCTAAGGTAAGAATGAAGGTTGCTCGCTAAGGGGAGGGGGTTGGCTGGGTGGCAGGGGCCCCTGGGGTAGAGGGAGAAGTCTCCAGAGTAACCCCTTGCTTTAGGCAAATCAGATGGATTTGGTAGCCCATATGGCTAATCTCCTAGAAAGCACTTAATACTTTTAAAAATTGGCAGCATTAATGCCCCCTGTATTGCCACCCCCATTGCCACCACAAGCCCCGCCTTTCCGCCACTCTCTGTATAAATTAGCATTGCTGGTGCTCACCAGCATGGAGACCTCAGACTGTCTGGGGCAGTCTCTTTCATTCCGACAGTGTCACTCTCGCTGGAGGCTGAAAATAATTCCCTCTGTTGGCGGATACGGCTAAAGCCCCCCGAGGAATTAAAGGTCAGGGCTCAGCAAGGAAATACATGTTAAATCAAAGGCAAAGCTAAAAGCGGTTTGTTCCACATTGGGAAGAGGGGGGTAATCGGAGGATTTGCTCGGAGATATAAAGTCCCTCGGGGGATGAAGAGAAATCTCCCTGCAGCAAAATGAATTTATTTACAATTCAATATTATAAGCGCAGTTCCTTTCTGTGCAGCTAGGGGGAGACCTGATTTAGCAAAGCTCCATATGTTTCACTGATGGTTCCTACCAATATGATACCAAACATTCTCTTCTTTTCCAGCGCTGAGAAGCTTTGCCCCAGTCATTCAGGGGTTAAAGATTTGGATGGTTCTGTCATTGAGCTCTAACCCCCAATTGGGAGTTCAAGCGCATCAGGTGGAGGCAGACGTGTGTAGCAAGGCAAGTGATGTACTACACATATACATGTTCTATCTTGTGTCATGCAGCCATCAAACTACAACTCCCATCATTCCCTGACAACCTTTGGCTGGAACATGCCATTGCCGGATATAATTAGTTTGCCCTTTGCTGCTCTGTGGCATCTCGTTCAGGATTCCCATTAACTCCCTGACACTGCTGGTAACCTTGGCAACTCCTTATTCTCAGGCCCCCTCGCCTCCCCTCGTATCCAATCCCTGAGATCAAACAAGATCTGCAGGATTTGCTGGGGTTCCATTCTCTCTCCTACTGTAACCCCTTAACTGGTGTCTGGGATTATCCCCCTGTATCCAGACATTGTCACGTGACACATATACTCGCTACAGGTACTGTTCTGCAGCCCCCCTTAAGGACCTCTGAAGGCATAATATACCCCCTATTATAAACTATAAGGATATTAGCAGGGATAATGTACCCCCTACTGTAAATGATAAGGATATTAGCAGTCACTGAGGGGTTCTGTGCCCCCCATATAAAGGCACAAGGCAGCAGGCTGAGTTATACAGGGAACTCTGAGTATCACTCATGTATTATAAGGGATAATGTACCCCCTACTGTAAATGATAAGGATATTAGCAGTCACTGAGGGGTTCTGTGCCCCCCATATAAAGGCACAAGGCTGCAGGCTGAGTTATACAGGGAACTCTGAGTATCACTCATGTATTATAAGGGATAATGTACCCCCTACTGTAAATGATAAGGATATTAGGGCTGTGCTTTGTAACCTTAATCCCTACTGACTTGAATTAACAAATGATTTCCTTTATTGAGCAGATGACTTTTCCTTAATTACAAAGTACAAACACAGAACAAGCAAGCAAGTGTCCCACAATAAAATTACGGCGGGCAGCACTAACACTCGGGGGCGGGCAGCACTAACACTCGGGGGCGGGCAGCACTAACACTCGGGGGCGGGCAGCACTAACACTCGGGGGCGGGCAGCACTAACACTCGGGGGCGGTTCCCACACACTTGTGTCTCCCATACACTCTGTACTGCCAGCCGTATTTATCATTGTGTTGCTTAAAGCAGAGCGCCGCCTCCCGGTCGCACTCACAGGCCTGCTGGGCGCACTCACTGTTCTCTGTAGAATCTGTTGGAAACAAAAAGACATTGTATAGAGAACATGATATGTATTAGTTACTGTCACAGCACTGGCTGGTCATGGGGCCCAGCATGCATTGCAGTTGGAGCACCCATGAAATAGCCAGGCTTAAGCAAGCGTCAGGCCTACTGGCCATATACGATGAGCTGCACTGTAATCACCAGCTGAGTGTAAGCTCTGTGCTCTAGAGTCAAATGATTACTTACTGCAGGTCACAGTTCCATTCACGAAGTGGAAGTCGTAACGTTTCCATTTAGGGTTACACCCCATGTTGGCCGTTCGGCCAAAGCAGCAGTCGTGTACATGGCAGCACCTACAGGGAGGGACGGGGTGTCATTCTGTCAATAAATGCCTGTACATGGGTGGGGGAGACAGCACAGAGATAGAGAGGGGGTGGGGCTGTGGCAGAGGGGGTATTGGGTATGGGGCAGGGCCACCATCAGTAACAAGGGCTACTGCAGTCAGGGGCCCTATGATGGAGGGGGGCCCAACATGGTAAAAAGTGATTTAGGTCTTTAGAAAGGGGCAGGAGTGGGCAGGGTGTGGGTGGGCCATGGGTGGAGTTTGGGGAATTATTGGGATGTGGATAGGGCAAAACCCTGCACTGGAGAGAGCAGGTGAAGGTAAGAATTTGACTAGTGAGGAGGCAGAGAGGGTCATGGATGTGGGGAAGGGGTGGGAGGAGACGGGGGTGGATGTGAGGAAGGGGTGGGAGGAGACGGGGGTGGATGTGAGGAAGGGGTGGGAGGAGACGGGGGTGGATCTGAGGAAGGGGTGGGAGGAGACGGGGGTGGATGCGAGGAAGGGGTGGGAGGAGACGGGGGTGGATCCGAGGAAGGGGTGGGAGGAGACGGGGGTGGATCCGAGGAAGGGGTGGGAGGAGACGGGGGTGGATCCGAGGAAGGGGTGGGAGGAGACGGGGGTGGATCCGAGGAAGGGGTGGGAGGAGACTGGATATAATGGGTATATACTTCAGGGTCTTTCAGCCCAAAGCTGTCCAAGTGGTAGCTGAACTACAACAGGGGACGAATGGGACTTGCAGTAAAACAACCAATGGAAGGGCTGCAAATTGGACATCCCTCTCCCTGCTCCCCATCCCCCCCCACTCCCTGCTCCCCATCCCCATCCCCATCCCCAAATGCAGGTTCTGACTCCCCTGCTGACAGTATAAGAGAACCAAGCTGGACAACTGCTGGCTCCACTCACCAATCAATTTCATCTGTAGGGGGGCCCTGCCCTCCGAACCCACAGTGACAGCCATAGAAAGCATAACTTCGTATTGGTGCTCTCCTTGTGACCAATAGGATCATGTGTCCGAATTCCAACAGGCTTCCTTGGGTCCCTATAAGAACTGCAGGAAATGAAATACAGTGAATATACAGAGAAGGAATGTTCTGGGCACACAATAAGCTGTACCCCCATACTGTAATGTCTAAGGGAAACACTATGGCACCTCCTACCCATATGTATAAATACAAATATACAGAGAAGGAATGTTCTGGGCACACAATAAGCTGTACCCCCATACTGTACTGTCTAAGGGAAACCCTATGGCACCCCCTACCCATATGTATAAATACAAATATACAGAGAAGGAATGTTCTGGGCACACAATAAGCTGTACCCCCATACTGTACTGTCTAAGGGAAACACTATGGCACCCCCTACCCATATGTATAAATACAAATATACAGAGAGGGAATGTTCTGGGCACACAATAAGCTGTACCCCCATACTGTACTGTCTAAGGGAAACACTATGGCACCCCCTACCCATATGTATAAATACAAATATACAGAGAAGGAATGTTCTGGGCACACAATAAGCTGTACCCCCCATACTGTACTGTCTAAGGGAAACACTATGGCACCCCCTACCCATATGTATAAATACAAATATACAGAGAAGGAATGTTCTGGGCACACAATAAGCTGTACCCCCATACTGTACTGTCTAAGGGAAACACTATGGCACCTCCTACCCATATGTATAAATACAAATATACAGAGAAGGAATGTTCTGGGCACACAATAAGCTGTACCCCCATACTGTACTGTCTAAGGCAGGGGTGTCGAACTCAATCAGAGAAGGGGCCAAAATCTAAAATCCAGCCTAAATCGCGGGCTGAATGGTTTACTGAACAGTCATAAACTGACAACGTTAACCAGAAATGTGAATTTAAAATGAGTGAGTACCCCTCCATAGACAGTAGCCCCCACACACAGTGCCCCCAATTGCCCCCATAGAAAGTACCCCCAATTGCCCCCATAAACAGTACCCTCCATAGACAGTAGCCCCCACACAAAGTGCCCCCAATTGCCTCATACACAGTATCCCCCATAGACAGTAGACCCCACACACAGTGCCCACATAGAAAGTACCCCCAATTGCCCCCATAAACAGTGCCCCCAATTGCCCCCATAAACAGTACCCTCCATAGACAGTAGCCCCCACACAAAGTGCCCCCAATTGCCTCATACACAGTACCCCCCATAGACAGTAGCCCCCACACAAAGTGCCCCCAATTGCCTCATACACAGTACCCCCCATAGACAGTAGCCCCCACACAAAGTGCCCCCAATTGCCTCATACACAGTACCCCCCATAGACAGTAGCCAGCCCGCACACACAGAGCCCCCACAGAAAGTACCCCCAACAGACCTGTGATGTCGGCGGCTCCTTCTGTCTTATGCTGCGGCAACAGGCACTACTATAAGGTTGCGCCTCGTCGCTGACGTGTGACGTCATACACACGGGCGCAACCTTATAAAAGGGCCTGTTGCCGCAGCATAAGACAGAAGGAGCCACTGGCGAAGACTTAGGGAGCGGCGGTACTGCGCATGCGTAATAGATTGGCGCAAGATCACAAGCCTCCTATGACAGCGCAGTGCGGGCCACATTGCAAGGCCTGGCGGGCCGGATTTGGCCCGCGGGCCTTGTGTTTGACATGAGTGGTCTAAGGGAAACACTAAGGCACCCCCTACCCATATGTATAAATACACATATACAGAGAAGGAATGCTCTGGGCACACAATAAGCTGTACCCCCATACTGTACTGTCTAAGGGAAACACTATGGCACCCCCTACCCATATGTATAAATACACATATACAGAGAGGGAATGTTCTGGGCACACAATAAGCTGTACCCCCATACTGTACTGTCTAAGGGAAACACTATGGCACCCCCTACCCATATGTATAAATACAAATATACAGAGAAGGAATGTTCTGGGCACACAATAAGCTGTACCCCCATACTGTACTGTCTAAGGGAAACACTATGGCACCCCTACCCATATGTATAAATACACATATACAGAGAAGGAATGTTCTGGGCACACAATAAGCTGTACCCCCATACTGTACTGTCTAAGGGAAACACTATGGCACCCCCTACCCATATGTATAAATACAAATATACAGAGAAGGAATGTTCTGGGCACACAATAAGCTATACCCCCATACTGTACTGTCTAAGGGAAACACTATGGCACCCCCTACCCATATGTATAAATACAAATATACAGAGAGGGAATGTTCTGGGCACACAATAAGCTGTACCCCCATACTGTACTGTCTAAGGGAAACACTATGGCACCCCCTACCCATATGTATAAATACAAATATACAGAGAAGGAATGTTCTGGGCACACAATAAGCTGTACCCCCATACTGTACTGTCTAAGGGAAACACTATGGCACCCCCTACCCATATGTATAAATACAAATATACAGAGAAGGAATGTTCTGGGCACACAATAAGCTGTACCCCCATACTGTACTGTCTAAGGGAAACACTATGGCACCCCCTACCCATATGTATAAATACAAATATAC
This sequence comes from Xenopus tropicalis, assembly GCF_000004195.4. Taxonomy (NCBI): domain Eukaryota; kingdom Metazoa; phylum Chordata; class Amphibia; order Anura; family Pipidae; genus Xenopus; species Xenopus tropicalis. The sequence continues at coordinate 129,798,422 of NC_030683.2, read as the reverse complement.
AGAGAGGGAATGTTCTGGGCACACAATAAGCTGTACCCCCATACTGTACTGTCTAAGGGAAACACTATGGCACCCCCTACCCATATGTATAAATACAAATATACAGAGAAGGAATGTTCTGGGCACACAATAAGCTGTGGTATAAGGAGAATATACTTTGTGTTCATTAGTCAGTGCCAAAATATGGGGATTTTTATCCAGTGTCCCAATCCCAGCATTGCTGAAACCTATCAATAAAAAAGATGATATTTTGCCCTGTCTTTATATAAAACACTGTATCTCACAGAAATTTCATGTTGGTGCCACTCACCTAAGCACACGGAGAGGAGGAGGAGGAGAAGCCAAGCTGCCATCTGTGGCTGTAACTGGGAATGAAACCAGAAGGCACAATGAGCTGCCTGTACCTGTGAGCTTACACTTTATTTTAGCACAGGGGGGATTAAAGGGGAACTCCACGCAAAATTGTTATTTGTCTAATTAAAGAAGATGCCATTCTAACCAACTCCCCAATATCCATTCATCCCTCATTCTCACTGGGTTTATAGTTATGTGTAACTGTCACTGTGTCTGTCCCCTTCCCTGCACTGCTGGTTCTGACTCCTGATACAACTCCCCAATATCCATTCATCCCTCATTCTCACTGGGTTTATAGTTATGTGTAACTGTCACTGTGTCTGTCCCTTTCCCTTCCCTGCACTGCTGGTTCTGACTCCTGATACAACTCCCCAATACCCATTCATTCCTCATTCTCACTGGGTTTATAGTTATGTGTAACTGTCACTGTGTCTGTCCCTTTCCCTTCCCTGCACTGCTGGTTCTGACTCCTGATACAACTCCCCAATACCCATTCATTCCTCATTCTCACTGGGTTTATAGTTATGTGTAACTGTCACTGTGTCTGTCCCTTTCCCTTCTCTGCACTGCTGGTTCTGACTCCTGATACAACTCCCCAATATCCATTCATTCCTCATTCTCACTGGGTTTATAGTTATGTGTAACTGTCACTGTGTCTGTCCCTTTCCCTTCCCTGCACTGCTGGTTCTGACTCCTGATACAACTCCCCAATACCCATTCATTCCTCATTCTCACTGGGTTTATAGTTATGTGTAACTGTCACTGTGTCTGTCCCTTTCCCTTCCCTGCACTGCTGGTTCTGACTCCTGATACAACTCCCCAATATCCATTCATCCCTCATTCTCACTGGGTTTATAGTTATGTGTAACTGTCACTGTGTCTGTCCCTTTCCCTTCCCTGCACTGCTGGTTCTGACTCCTGATACAACTCCCCAATATCCATTCATCCCTCATTCTCACTGGGTTTATAGTTATGTGTAACTGTCACTGTGTCTGTCCCTTTCCCTTCCCTGCACTGCTGGTTCTGACTCCTGATACAACTCCCCAATATCCATTCATTCCTCATTCTCACTGGGTTTATAGTTATGTGTAACTGTCACTGTGTCTGTCCCTTTCCCTTCCCTGCACTGCTGGTTCTGACTCCTGATACAACTCCCCAATACCCATTCATTCCTCATTCTCACTGGGTTTATAGTTATGTGTAACTGTCACTGTGTCTGTCCCTTTCCCTTCCCTGCACTGCTGGTTCTGACTCCTGATACAACTCCCCAATATCCATTCATTCCTCATTCTCACTGGGTTTATAGTTATGTGTAACTGTCACTGTGTCTGTCCCTTTCCCTTCCCTTCCCTGCACTGCTGGTTCTGACTCCTGATACAACTCCCCAATATCCATTCATTCTCACTGGGTTTATAGTTATGTGTAACTGTCACTGTGTCTTTCCCTTTCCCTTCCCTGCACTGCTGGTTCTGACTCCTGATACAACTCCCCAATATCCATTCATTCTCACTGGGTTTATAGTTATGTGTAACTGTCACTGTGTCTGTCCCTTTCCCTTCCCTGCACTGCTGGTTCTGACTCCTGATACAACTCCCCAATATCCATTCATCCCTCATTCTCACTGGGTTTATAGTTATGTGTAACTGTCACTGTGTCTGTCCCTTTCCCTTCCCTTCCCTGCACTGCTGGTTCTGACTCCTGATACAACTCCCCAATATCCATTCATTCTCACTGGGTTTATAGTTATGTGTAACTGTCACTGTGTCTGTCCCTTCCCCTTCCCTGCACTGCTGGTTCTGACTCCTGATACAACTCCCCAATATCCATTCATTCCTCATTCTCACTGGGTTTATAGTTATTGTCTTTGTGTCTGTCCCTTTAATGTCTTCCTATTCTTTAGCTGCCTCTCTTTAAACAGGGACACTGGTTATACAGTCAGTGGCCCCAAACTAACCAACAAATCAATCAGAACCTCCTACCTGAGCTCTGGGATTTACCAGTCGGCTGCCACTGTGAGTCTTCAGCAGCTCAACTTTCTGATGCTTTAATATAATTTACATGGGTGTGGGCCTCTGTATGTCAAAACCAGAAATGTTTACTCCCTCCCTGTCCCACCCCTAATCAGGCAATTGCCCAATTCCCACGGAGAGTTTCCATATCGGTCTCAAAATTAGAAATATGAATGGGAGAAAACAATGTTGAAAAAAAATTATATTTGTATTTATACATATGGGTAAAATGTGCCATAGTTTTTTCCCTTAGACAGTACAGTATGGGGGTACAGCTTATTGTGTGCCCAGAACATTCCCTCTCTGTATATTTGTATTTATACATATGGGTAGGGGGTGCCATAGTGTTTCCCTTAGACAGTACAGTATGGGGGTACAGCTTATTGTGTGCCCAGAACATTCCCTCTCTGTATATTTGTATTTATACATATGGGTAGGGGGTGCCATAGTGTTTCCCTTAGACAGTACAGTATGGGGGTACAGCTTATTGTGTGCCCAGAGCATTCCCTCTCTGTATATTTGTATTTATACATATGGGTAGGGGGTGCCATAGTGTTTCCCTTAGACAGTACAGTATGGGGGTACAGCTTATTGCGTGCCCAGAACATTCCCTCTCTGTATATTTGTATTTATACATATGGGTAGGGGGTGCCATAGTGTTTCCCTTAGACAGTACAGTATGGGGGTACAGCTTATTGTGTGCCCAGAACATTCCCTCTCTGTATATTTGTATTTATACATATGGGTAGGGGGTGCCATAGTGTTTCCCTTAGACAGTACAGTATGGGGGTACAGCTTATTGTGTGCCCAGAACATTCCCTCTCTGTATATTTGTATTTATACATATGGGTAGGGGGTGCCATAGTGTTTCCCTTAGACAGTACAGTATGGGGGTACAGCTTATTGTGTGCCCAGAACATTCCTTCTCTGTATATTTGTATTTATACATATGGGTAGGGGGTGCCATAGTGTTTCCCTTAGACAGTACAGTATGGGGGTACAGCTTATTGTGTGCCCAGAACATTCCTTCTCTGTATATTTGTATTTATACATATGGGTAGGGGGTGCCATAGTGTTTCCCTTAGACAATACAGTATGGGGGTACAACTTATGCTTATTGTGTGCCCAGAACATTCCTTCTCTGTATATTTGTATTTATACATATGGGTAGGGGGTGCCATAGTGTTTCCCTTAGACAATACAGTATGGGGGTACAGCTTATTGTGTGCCCAGAACATTCCCTCTCTGTATATTTGTATTTATACATATGGGTAGGGGGTGCCATATTGTTTAACCTATGATTACATTTTGTGCCAGGTCTACCCATAGTAACAAATGAAATGTTTGCTTTCAGACCACTACACTGCCTGCCATGATTTCTGTAGGCTGCCCCCTGATAGGAAAATCATTTGAAATAGCCATTTTGGTTTCGGTTCCTTCTGATGTTTGAAAGAATTTCCTCAGAATGTTCCATGTTAGCATGTTGGGGGGGGGGGGGTATGAATATGAAACCAACGCTTCCACCCTGGGCAGCAGCATCGCCAGACACGGCACTAATATACCCACCATATACAAACAGGCCCCCCAAGCTGACATTTAGCTGCCTCCCCCAGTTGGGCCCACAGGGAACAGCCAGTCACGGCTCAGCTGACAGACGGACACAGTGGCTAATTTGGCCACCAAAGTTGTTTAACCTGATTTTTAATTCAGTTGCTTTTTTTGGGGGGGCAGGATGACATTTAGTTTAACTGTATCTCGTTAGGAGAATGGGAACTGCACACCGAGGTTAATTACCGCTTAATTAGGATTCTGAGCTCTGGTTCTGGAAAGATCTAGAATAACTGCATTTAAAGAGCAAAACAGTTTTAAAGGAACAGTAACACCAAAAATGAAAGTGTATAAAAGTAATTACAAAATAATGTACTGTTGCTCTGCACTGGTACAGCTGGGGTGTTTGCTACAGAAACCCTACTATAGTTTATATAAATACCCCGCTGTGTAGCCCCGGGGGCAGCCATTCCTGCACTGGTACAGCTGGGGTGTTTGCTACAGAAACCCTACTATAGTTTATATAAATACCCCGCTGTGTAGCCCCGGGGGCAGCCATTCCTGCACTGGTACAGCTGGGGTGTTTGCTACAGAAACCCTACTATAGTTTATATAAATACCCCGCTGTGTAGCCCCGGGGGCAGCCGTTCCTGCACTGGTACAGCTGGGGTGTTTGCTACAGAAACCCTACTATAGTTTATATAAATACCCCGCTGTTTAGCCCCGGGGGCAGCCATTCCTGCACTGGTACAGCTGGGGTGTTTGCTACAGAAACCCTACTATAGTATATATAAATACCCCGCTGTGTAGCCCCGGGGGCAGCCATTCCTGCACTGGTACAGCTGGGGTGTTTGCTACAGAAACCCTACTATAGTTTATATAAATACCCCGCTGTGTAGCCCGGGGGCAGCCATTCCTGCACTGGTACAGCTGGGGTGTTTGCTACAGAAACCCTACTATAGTTTATATAAATACCCCGCTGTGTAGCCCCGGGGGCAGCCATTCCTGCACTGGTACAGCTGGGGTGTTTGCTACAGAAACCCTACTATAGTTTATATAAATACCCCGCTGTGTAGCCCCGGGGGCAGCCATTCCTGCACCGGTACAGCTGGGGTGTTTGCTACAGAAACCCTACTATAGTTTATATAAATACCCCGCTGTGTAGCCCCGGGGGCAGCCATTCCTGCACCGGTACAGCTGGGATGTTTGCTACAGAAACCCTACTATAGTTTATATAAATACCCTGCTGTGTAGCCCCGGGGGCAGCCGTTCCTGCACTGGTACAGCTGGGGTGTTTGCTACAGAAACCCTACTATAGTTTATATAAATACCCCGCTGTGTAGCCCCGGGGGCAGCCATTCCTGCACTGGTACAGCTGGGGTGTTTGCTACAGAAACCCTACTATAGTTTATATAAATACCCCGCTGTGTAGCCCCGGGGGCAGCCGTTCAAGCTGGAAAAAAGGAGAAAAGGCACAGGTTACATAGCAGATAACTAGTAGATAAGCCCCATATAATGTGGGGTTGTCTGTTATCTGCTAAGTAACCTGGGCCTTTTTTCCAGCTTGAATGGCTGCCCCCGGGGCTACACAGCGGGGTATTTATATAAACTATAGTAGGGTTTCTGTAGCAAACACCCCAGCTGTACCAGTGCAGGAATGGCTGCCCCCGGGGCTACACAGCGGGGTATTTATATAAACTATAGTAGGGTTTCTGTAGCAAACACCCCAGCTGTACCAGTGCAGGAACGGCTGCCCCCGGGGCTACACAGCGGGGTATTTATATAAACTATAGTAGGGTTTCTGTAGCAAACACCCCAGCTGTACCGGTGCAGGAATGGCTGCCCCCGGGGCTACACAGCGGGGTATTTATATAAACTATAGTAGGGTTTCTGTAGCAAACACCCCAGCTGTACCGGTGCAGGAACGGCTGCCCCCGGGGCTACACAGCGGGGTATTTATATAAACTATAGTAGGGTTTCTGTAGCAAACACCCCAGCTGTACCAGTGCAGGAATGGCTGCCCCCGGGGCTACACAGCGGGGTATTTATATAAACTATAGTAGGGTTTCTGTAGCAAACACCCCAGCTGTACCAGTGCAGGAATGGCTGCCCCCGGGGCCTACACAGCGGGGTATTTATATAAACTATAGTAGGGTTTCTGTAGCAAACACCCCAGCTGTACCAGTGCAGGAATGGCTGCCCCCGGGGCTACACAGCGGGGTATTTATATAAACTATAGTAGGGTTTCTGTAGCAAACATCCCAGCTGTACCAGTGCAGGAATGGCTGCCCCCGGGGCTACACAGCGGGGTATTTATATAAACTATAGTAGGGTTTCTGTAGCAAACATCCCAGCTGTACCAGTGCAGGAATGGCTGCCCCGGGGCTACACAGCGGGGTATTTATATAAACTATAGTAGGGTTTCTGTAGCAAACACCCCAGCTGTACCAGTGCAGGAATGGCTGCCCCCGGGGCTACACAGCGGGGTATTTATATAAACTATAGTAGGGTTTCTGTAGCAAACACCCCAGCTGTACCAGTGCAGGAATGGCTGCCCCCGGGGCTACACAGCGGGGTATTTATAAAACTATAGTAGGGTTTCTGTAGCAAACACCCCAGCTGTACCAGTGCAGGAATGGCTGCCCCCGGGGCTACACAGCGGGGTATTTATATAAACTATAGTAGGGTTTCTGTAGCAAACACCCCAGCTGTACCAGTGCAGGAATGGCTGCCCCCGGGGCTACACAGCGGGGTATTTATATAGTAGCTTTTCTGTAGCAAAAACACTTTTTTTTGCAGAGCAACAGCGCATTATGTTTTAATTACTTTAAAACAATGTTGGATCTGCACAGACCGGTGAGTTGGGCAAACGAGATTCATGGAATCATGGAGTTTATGCACTTGAGGTTAACAGGTTTGCAGCATGCCATAAAGACAGAACAATGAGATTCTAGCTATCTGTATAACAGAGCATTCTGTCACAGTGGCACAGACCCTATCTGATCCCCCCATTGTAAGCAGCAGTCCTGCCCTGCTTTATGGCTGAGATTCTAGCTATCTGTATAACAGAGCATTCTGTCACAGTGGCACAGACCCTATCTGATCCCCCCCATTGTAAGCAGCAGTCCTGCCCTGCTTTATGGCTGAGATTCTAGCTATCTGTATAACAGAGCATTCTGTCACAGTGGCACAGACCCTATCTGATCCCCCCCATTGTAAGCAGCAGTCCTGCCCTGCTTTATGGCTGAGATTCTAGCTATCTGTATAACAGAGCATTCTGTCACAGTGGCACAGATCCTATCTGATCCCCCCCATTGTAAGCAGCAGTCCTGCCCTGCTTTATGGCTGAGATTCTAGCTATCTGTATAACAGAGCATTCTGTCACAGTGGCACAGATCCTATCTGATCCCCCCCCATTGTAAGCAGCAGTCCTGCCCTGCTTTATGGCTGAGATTCTAGCTATCTGTATAACAGAGCATTCTGTCACAGTGGCACAGATCCTATCTGATCCCCCCCCATTGTAAGCAGCAGTCCTGCCCTGCTTTATGGCTGAGATTCTAGCTATCTGTATAACAGAGCATTCTGTCACAGTGGCACAGATCCTATCTGATCCCCCCCCATTGTAAGCAGCAGTCCTGCCCTGCTTTATGGCTGAGATTCTAGCTATCTGTATAACAGAGCATTCTGTCACAGTGGCACAGACCCTATCTGATCCCCCCATTGTAAGCAGCAGTCCTGCCCTGCTTTATGGCTGAGATTCTAGCTATCTGTATAACAGAGCATTCTGTCACAGTGGCACAGATCCTATCTGATCCCCCCATTGTAAGCAGCAGTCCTGCCCTGCTTTATGGCTGAGATTCTAGCTATCTGTATAACAGAGCATTCTGTCACAGTGGCACAGATCCTATCTGATCCCCCCCCCCCCCCCCCCATTGTAAGCAGCAGTCCTGCCCTGCTTTATGGCTGAGATTCTAGCTATCTGTATAACAGAGCATTCTGTCACAGTGGCACAGATCCTATCTGATCCACCCCCATTGTAAGCAGCAGTCCTGCCCTGCTTTATGGCTGAGATTCTAGCTATCTGTATAACAGAGCATTCTGTCACAGTGGCACAGATCCTATCTGATCCCCCCATTGTAAGCAGCAGTCCTGCCCTGCTTTATGGCTGAGATTCTAGCTATCTGTATAACAGAGCATTCTGTCACAGTGGCACAGATCCTATCTGATCCCCCCATTGTAAGCAGCAGTCCTGCCCTGCTTTATGGCTGAGATTCTAGCTATCTGTATAACAGAGCATTCTGTCACAGTGGCACAGATCCTATCTGATCCCCCCCCCATTGTAAGCAGCAGTCCTGCCCTGCTTTATGGCTGAGATTCTAGCTATCTGTATAACAGAGCATTCTGTCACAGTGGCACAGATCCTATCTGATCCCCCCATTGTAAGCAGCAGTCCTGCCCTGCTTTATGGCTGAGATTCTAGCTATCTGTATAACAGAGCATTCTGTCACAGTGGCAGTGATTGGTTACGGGTATTTGTTTAGTATTTTGTTTGTGATATCCGTCCAGGGCAATTAAGACGGATAATAATATATGTGTTGCTAATATTGCTTGCCTGTTGTTTCTGCAGGTAATGTAAGGGGAGATGGCCTTATCCCCAACTAACATAAATATCCCCAGGAGCGGAGACCCCCTATGTAGAATGCATCTCACAAGACCTAAATCTGCCAAAGGCCGTACCCGGACCAACCCAGTGGATGCTTCCCATAGTGTCGAGGCCTATTCCAACCACGTGCCGTCTCCTTCTCCGAGGGTTCCCGCCAGCCGCCCGGCTTCTCGAATCAGCCCAGAGGATGTCCCCGAACTTCTGCATCAGATTCCGTGCCGGCCGCCGTCCTCCTCCCTCAACCGATACAAGGTGCTGCCCTCCATCAGGATGTCGGGGGCTGCCGACCAGCGGGCAGACGACGAGGAACTGGCCCAGCACACAAGCACCCTGAGGCTGGGAGGCGACTCGCAAGGACGGCAAATGAAAGCACTTTATCGCGACCAGACTCAGACTGTGCAACACAATAGGGAGGCATCCCAGGAACAGAAGCCTCAGGGCATTTTCAACCATTCTGCCCACGGGAACCTACCGGAACCCTCAGACCAACAGCCCCCTCTGCTGCTGGCCATTAGATCCCACACCGGCCAAAGGTTTGAGCGGTATTTCCGGCCCACAGACACCCTACTAACTGTCCTGGCTGCGGCCGAGGAGCAAACCGGGGTTTCCTGTAAGGACTGTAGCGTTGAGTCTATGGAGGTGCCTCGAAGGAGCTTCCCCATCCTAAGCTGGACCCTGCAGCAATGTGGCATCCCCAACAAGTCTGTTCTGTGTATCCACCAACTGGAACTGGACTGAGGAAAAGAACCCTGTCAGTACCGGGGATACTATTCATTCTACTGCAGGTCCCAAGTCGCCAGTCGGCCAGCTCTGTGCCCAGTGTTGTCATCTGTCAGCCCCTTAACTGGATCAGAACCCTGGCAGGTAGAGTTTATGGGCTCCAGCCGTAACCAATCATTTCCTTTCTCACCCCGGGGTGAGAAACACACATTTTATAATTATATATATAATATTTACTAATTGTACAGTGTATAACCTTATATTCTGCCTTAATATATTGGGCCAACTGCTGTGTATTCCAACTGATGATAGTCACTTGCTTTATGTGGACTTGGTCTGTTTAGCTCTCTGTCTGTCCTGCTAAGGTCTTATCCCACTGGGGATCTCTCCTGCCCTGATTGGATAAACCTGCCTCTATAGAGGAGAATATGCCACTATGCATACACTTAGCTGTCTGCAGAATTGTTTTATTTGTATTAAAATAGTTAGATATTCAAAAACAAAACTAGGCTAGAGGAAACTAGGCTATATATATATATATATATATATATATATATTACACATACATATATACATACACATATATATATATTTTTTTTTTTTTTTTAGGCTTTGCTTACCCTTTAAGTCACTTGCTACTAACATTGGAGAGACAGTCAGTTACAATACACAAGAGTGTAAAAAGCCAAGTAATACCAAGCTCCTGTTTGTATTCTGGTTCTGGATCCGCTGGGGCTGTAAGACAAAGTATTATGCCAAGAGTGCCAGATACTAAGTAGGAATTGCCCCCGGGGCAAAGCTTCTCTGCGACCATAACCAACCCCAATGTACTCCTTACTGGGCATGCTCAGAGCAGGGTATAGTATTAAATACACATTACTGGTGCATCCACTTACAGTTCATTCATGCATCCAATGGAAGGTGCTGCAATGCCTGTTGCTGCCCATTGGCCGATTATGCAGTTAGTCACAGCCTGATCCCGGTAGGGCTTGGCCATCTGCTTTCAGTCTGTTTCTCGGTGGTTGTTGCCAACTTTCGTAATAGGAAAAAAAAAGCAGAGTTTTGGCCGTGTTCCTGGTACCACTTGGTGCCGTTGGACTCATTTGGAGATTAATTTCCCAAATTCTACCCCCAAACATCTCAGGCTGGAGCTCGGCGACTGCTCCGGTCATTGGGTTCCGTTCAGTTGAATTGGTGCCATCGCAGGAGGTAAAAGGAAACCTGCGCCGTCGGGTCCAACACCATTATAAGCAGATGGACCTGCAGGGAGGCAGCCGCTACTGAAAGCCAGATTGGCCGGCCCTCCTGCCGGTGCCGTCTGAGCATGCCGATTTGCTGTGCCGTGTGTTCGTTTTGTGCCTGTCCTGTAATATTGCACTTCATAGTCAAATAAACACCAAATTGTATCTTTATTATAATCATGAAGTCATGTGACTCATTCCACCACCATTTTGGCAAAAGTGTGAGCTCTCTTTGGCACAACCTTAGGGTGTATTATAGGGATACAGATCAGAAGGTGAAGATATCCACACTTTAAAATTTGCCAGGGCTCCAGCCTCTCTTAAAGGGGAAGTAAACCCAACCATAACGCTGCCCCACTGCGCCCCCTAGTTTTGCTGAAAACCATAATTCTAGATGCAAGGAAATTCCCCAATGAGAATTCTACTGAGCAACAATGTGAGTGTAAGTGCAAGAGAAGTGACCAATGAGAATGCTGATTCCCTGTGTCAGGCCCCTTGCTGGTACCTTACATATAGAGATAATGATGGCATTTTCCCCTCATTATATGGCACAGGAATCAGACATGGGGATAAAGGGACAGACTTGTTCAGTGCTGGGAAACTGTGCTTATTGCTCCCAACTCCAATTGCAGGAACAGAGAACAGGGAGCCGGATTTACTCACATCAGCTGGGATTCTCATTGGGGGATTTCTTGCATTTTAATGCAGTTTTATTGGGCAATATTGCTTTAAGAATACAGCCCTGATGTTGCTGGACTACAGCTCCCAGCATGCCTCCCCCTTCATTATATGTTACATTATTCTGGGATTTGTAGTCCGGCAACAGCGGAGTAACGTTTGGCTGAGCAGCGAGATACCCGTGTCACAGCATTTCTATCCTTACTGACCTCTCTGCAATAAAAGAGATGCATGCTGGGTTTAATATTACCTATTTTACAGGGTCTACTTCCCCTTTAATCACTGGCACGGTAAAGCAAAGCAAATCAAGATAGTGGTAGAACGCAGATTGTTTATTGAAACACAAGCAGATACAGCACAGGAGCAGCAGATCCAACCCTCCCGCAAATTACCCCCCCCCCACGCAGAAAGGAGCCTCCCGTGCCTATTTCCTGTCTGTTTTTAAAGTAATTAAAAGAGTCCACATTTCCTAAAACTTTAGGCAAATCCGAAAAACAACCTACTTTGTTATTTTTTTTACTTGGTAAAAGGACTGGTGCTTCCGTCTCGAAGCAACGCATTGAAAACAAAGCGATTAAAATGCTGAATCAGCAAGGAAGTCTGGCTGTGTATGTGGGAGGGGTCAATAAAATAGCAAAGGACTGCCCCCCACCCACCCAGCACCCCACAAGGTCCCCCACAGCATTACACCTAGTGTCCTTACACTCCATTGGGACAAATCACACATCCACGCGGGGGAGCCGGTATTCAAGCAATTAACTCTTTAAAATAAAATGGCTAATTTTATGAGCAGAGGCAGAATTCTTAGAATAAATGAGAGTCCAGGGAGCTGAAGAAATTCAAAATATTAAAAAAAAAAATTAGAAGCAGCAATAAAACATCTATTCCACCCCCCCCCTGCATTTATAATGCGCCGTCTGCGCTCTGACCAATTGGATACTTGTTCAGCCTCTGATTGGGTGGAGGGAAGCCAAGTGATGACTGGGAATTTTTTTTTTAAAAAAACACAAAGTTCACACCCGGGTCCCCCCCTTCCCAGGGAGCTCCTGTAAGAAAACAAGGCGACTGGTGTGTGTTGTGGGTGTTGGGCCGAACAGAACCAGAGTCCATTTCATGTCAGAGAAAGGAGACGCCGATCCGTTTCACTTGCTGATTTTCTCAATTTCATCCATGTCGTCTGTGTCGAGTTGTGCGATCTTTTTACCTGCAACGGCGGGACACAGACCATTAGGTACAAATAAGTATAAATAGGTTTAATTATTTTACTTTTTGTTCCACAGTTCTCCAGTTTGGAATTTCAGCCGTTATCTGGTTGCTCGGGTCAAATTTACCTTAGTAACCAGGGAGCGGTTTGAGATCGTGACCGATATATGAATAGGAGAGGGGCTGAATAGAAAGATAAGGAATAAAAAGTAACTATAACAATAAAACTGGAGCCTCACAGAGCAATAGGGTTTGGCTGCCGGGGTCAGTGACCCCCATTTGAAAGTTGGAAAGAGTTGCTAGGGTCCAAATGACCTTAGCAACCAGGGAGTGGTTTGGATGAGGGACTGGTATATGAATAGGAGAGGGGCTGAATAGAAAGATAAGGAATAAAAAGTAACAACAACAATAAAACTGCAGCCTCACAGAGCAATAGGGTTTGGCTGCCGGGGTCAGTGACCCCCATTTGAATGTTGGGAAGAGGAAGGCACCCTAAGGACCCTACGTTTTATTAAATGCACCACTTCCTCTATAGACCGGCTTCTTAACCATGGGTCCCCAGACATGCGGCTCCCAGCATGCCTTAACTGTAAGCTGAGGAATACTGGCAGTAGTAGTCAAGCCTGGGGCCCAGGATTAAAGGGGATATAAACCCAACCATAACGCTGCCCCATTGCGCCCCCTAGTGTTGCTATAGTCATAATTCTAGATGCAAGGAAATTCCCCAATGAGAATTCTACTGAGCAACAATGTGACTGTAAGTGCAAGAGAAGTGACCAATGAGAATGCTGATTCCCTGTGTCAGGCCCCTTGCTGGTACCTTACATATAGAGATAATGATGGCATTTTCCCCTCATTATATGGCACAGGAATCAGACATGGGGATAAAGGGACAGACTTGTTCAGTGCTGGGAAACTGTGCTTATTGCTCCCAACTCCAATTGCAGGAACAGAGAACAGGGAGCCGGATTTACTCACATCAGCTGGGATTCTCATTGGGGGATTTCTTGCATTTTAATGCCGTTTTATTGGGCAATATTGCTTTAAGAATACAGCCCTGATGTTGCTGGACTACAGCTCCCAGCATGCCTCACCCTTCATTATATGTTACATTATTCTGGGATTTGTAGTCCGGCAACGTGAGCCCACACGAGGGGATTGGTCAAATATAGGATCTCGGCCAGATCAGGCCCGGAGCCACAACCAGCAGTAATGTAAAGGGCAGATACTCACTGAAGTGCTGCTGGATTCGCTGGAGAATTTGCATGCTGTGGTCACCGTCAACCATATTGATGGCCAACCCTCGCTTGCCGAAGCGCCCCGTGCGGCCGATTCTGTGGAGGTAGGTCTCGTTGTCCGGGTTGCCGTCCTTGTCCACGGGAAGGTCAAAGTTAATAACGACGGACACTTGTTCCACGTCGATACCTGGAGCGAAGGCACAGAACAGAAGAAGGAATTATAGGCGATGTCATTGGCCACAGACTAGTAGGATCTGTTACAAATAAACGTTTTATTGGTTCTTTAAGTTCCCACCTCTGGCGCACACGTTGGTTGTGACCAGCACTTTCTCTTTGCCCTCTCGGAACCGATCAATGACAGCTGCCCTCTGCTCCACCATCATCTCTCCGCTCAGCAGCGCCACCTGGTGGCCTTCTTTGTACAGCTCGCCGGCCAACCACGACGCAGTCTTCCTGGTCTGTACAACAATTAATAGGGACCAATTAAATCAGATAACGGCCCTGCATACTAAATGTAAAGGGGCAGATTATAGTGCAATGTATAAAGTCCGTAACTGCCTGTGGGCGGCAGGATACAGTGTTGCCGGGTATGTAGAACTTGGCCACAAACAGGGTTAAAGGGCAAACGTGCCCTATTTAGAGAAAGGTCCTTGGGTCTAGGCTTTCTCCCCACAGTCTAAAATGCACCAGTGGCCCCACAGATTTCAGGGTGCTGCATAAAGGATATTAAGGGACATATTAAACCCCCCCCCCCGCCCCGCTCCCCTCACTCACATGGCAGAAGATCATGGCCTGCGCGATGGTTATGGAGCCGTAGATGTTGCACAGAGCTCGGAACTTATCCTCGCGGCTATGGCACTCGACGTAGTACTGCTTGATGGTGTCCAGAGTCTCCTCCTCCCGCTTCAGCTTGATGATGTTGGGTTCCGGCACAACCTTCTGGGCAAATCGCCACACCGATTCTTCAAAAGTAGCGGAGAAGAGAAGCATCTGGCAGTCCCGGGGCAGCATCCTGCAGGGCAGCAAATACACACAAGGGTTACTTTTGCCCCCGGCCAGGGTCGGACTGGGCTGCCGGGGTACCGGGAAAATACCCGGTGGGCCCTGCACCCCCAGTCTGCCCCTGGCGGTTGATATGCCCTATAGGGGGACATTCTATTCAAAGGGGAAGTTCACCTTTATGTTAACTTTTAGTATATTATAGAATGGCCAACTCTTAGCAATTTTTTTTTAATTGGTCTTTGTTTTTTTCCCCCCCCATTTAGTTTTTTTTTTTTTTTTTATAATTATTTGCCTTTTTCTTGTAACTTTTTCCAGCTTTCAAACTGGGGTCACTGACCCCGACAGCCAAAAATGATTGCTCTGTGAGGCTACAATGTTATTACTGATACAGTTTGTGAATTATTTTTCTCTCCCATTGATATCCCAATTTCTCATTAAAACCACTGCCTGGTTGCTAAGGTAAATAGGACCATGGCAACCAGATACCTGCTGAAATTCCAAACTGGAGAGACGCTGAACAAAATAATTTGAAAAACCACAGAAAATGAAGACCAATTGCAATTTGTCTCAGACTATCGAGCTCTGCATCATACTAAAAGTTAATCTGAACCTCTTTTAATAGAGCGCAATGACAAGTCTATGTAGGCCGAGGTAGGTACCCCATTGGTTAGGAAGACAACCAATTGGATTCAGGAGCCCCAGGAAATGACATCGTTTCAGATAAAGCCCCAGGGGAAGCTGGGGTGGCACTAGGCATGCAGGGGAGTTTGTTGTAGAGGGGGTGGGGGTAGAACCGACAGGCAGAATCTCATTAAATACCCCCCCTGCTGGAGAAGCAAATGAAGAAAATGAAAGATCCGCCAAAGCCCATTTCTCACTCACTTCTGGATGCGGATGCTCTGATCCTGGTGTCCCTGAGTGGCGATCATCACGTCTGCTTCATCGAGCACAAACACCTTAATCTTCTTGGGATCAATAAACCTGAGTTTGGAGCACCAGTCGAGCACCGTTCCCGGCGTGCCGATAACAATATGCTCTGGAATCTTCTGCCCGCGCTCCACTGCCGAGACATTAAAGGCACCGGGTGAACTTTCAAAAGATGAACATCAAACAGCTTTGGGGGGGGGGGGGATGCTGAAGTCACTGCTGTGCCCAGAGGGGCAGCTTGTAGCCACTATAGCTCAGTATGAGCATGGGGGGGGAGCAATACTCACATTTCTTTCCTCGCACAGCGTAGGCCAGTTTGATATTGGAGAACTGCCCCATTTGTTCAATAACCTTCCCAGTCTGCAGAGCCAGCTCGTAGGTTGGTGAGAGGCACAAGCACTGATAAAGGAAGAGGCAACAAGTCAGAAGCTGCCATGGAAGGGTATAACCTCACCCAATGCCATATAAGCTTACAGATACTTCAAGGGGAACTAAACCCCCTTCCCTTGGCTTTCCACTGCTAAAACCTCCATTACTTATAGGGATATTTATGGGGCAACTTCTATTTCTAAATGACACTGTTACACAGCAAATAATTCCCTCTGCCATTTAACCTTTTATTCTTGTACCAACAAATGTATTTGTAGCTGTAATATTGGTGTGTAGGCGCCATCTCAGTGCCTTGTGCCTGAGTCTGAGCTTTCAGCCAGCGCTACACATTAGAACTGCTTTCAGCTAACCTATTGTTTCTCCTACTCCCATGTAACTGGAGGAGTCCCAAGCCGGACTTGGATTTCTTACTATTGAGTGCTATTCTGATACCTACTGGGAGCTGCTATCTTGCTCCCTTCCCATTGTTCTGCTGATTGGCTGCTGGGGGTGAGGGGGGGGGGATTTCACTCCAACTTGCAGCGCAGCAGTAAAGTGTGCCTGAGTCTGAGCTTTCAGAAGGAGACGGCGCTACACATTAGAACTGCTTTCAGCTAACCTATTGTTTCTCCTACTCCCATGTAACTGGAGGAGTCCCAAGCCGGACTTGGATTTCTTACTATTGAGTGCTATTCTGATACCTACTGGGAGCTGCTATCTTGCTCCCTTCCCATTGTTCTGCTGATCGGCTGCTGGGGGGGAGGGGGGGATATCACTCCAACTTGCAGCGCAGCAGTAAAGTGTGCCTGAGTCTGATCTTTCAGAAGGAGCCAGAGCTACATATTAAATAATAAAAGTCAGGCCAAGAGACCGCTTCTCACCTGTGGGTATTTGTTTGCAGGATCCACTCGGCTCAGCATGGCAAGGACAAAGGCAGCAGTTTTACCTGTTCCCGACTGAGACTGGGCAATGAGGTTCTGAGACCTGGGAGGAAAGAAAAAAAAAAAAAGGTTGATAAAGTTCTGGTTTTTAGGATCTAAGTGAATAAGTTGAGACTGTTGCTAGGCAATAAGGTAGGGGGTCTTTGCTTCTATACATACTTGTACAGTTTCCATATGATAAAGGGTGAGTTGTGGGGAGGGAAGGTGGGGGAACAAGTTAGATTAAATGACTACTTCCCCTTTAGTAGCCCTGGTGGGCCGAGTAAATCAATGGGTTTAATACGTACGGCTCGGCCAGCATCATTGGCAAAGCATTCTCCTGGATCTTGGAGGGCCTGTTGAATCCCATGGCATACACACCTTTGAGCAGCTCTGGCTTCCTAGAAGGACATAGAGGAGATCGGCTCAGCAGGAACGAATAGAAAATGCATAAGAACATACAGATACGGTCAGCTCTTGCACCAGGACATGCAGGCGGAGTACAGGTATGGAATCTGTTATCTGGAAACCAGTTACCCAGAAAGCTCTGAATTACAGGAAGGCCATTTCCCATTGACCCCATTATATGCTAATAATTCTAATCTTTAAAACAAAACAGTTCCTGTACTTGATCCCAACTAAGATATAATTACCCCTTATTGGGGGCAGAACAGCCCTATTGGGTTTATTTAATGGTTAAATGATTCCCTTTTCTCTGTAATAATAAAACAGTACCTGTACTTGATCCCAACTAAGATATAATTACCCCTTATTGGGGCAGAACAGCCCTATTGGGTTTATTTCATGGTTAAATGATTCCCTTTTCTCTGTAATAATAAAACAGTACCTGTACTTGATCCCAACTAAGATATAATTACCCCTTATTGGGGGCAGAACAGCCCTATTGGGTTTATTTAATGGTTAAATGATTCCCTTTTCTCTGTAATAATAAAACAGTTCCTGTACTTGATCCCAACTAAGATATAATTACCCCTTATTGGGGGCAGAACAGCCCTATTGGGTTTATTTAATGGTTAAATGATTCCCTTTTCTCTGTAATAATAAAACAGTACCTGTACTTGATCCCAACTAAGATATAATTACCCCTTATTGGGGCAGAACAGCCCTATTGGGTTTATTTCATGGTTAAATGATTCCCTTTTCTCTGTAATAATAAAACAGTACCTGTACTTGATCCCAACTAAGATATAATTACCCCTTATTGGGGGCAGAACAGCCCTATTGGGTTTATTTAATGGTTAAATGATTTTGGTAGACTTAAGGTATGGAGATCCAAATTACGGAAAGATCCCTTATCAGGAAAACCCCAGGTCCCAAGCATTCTGCATAATGGGTTCCATACCTGTATTACTTCCCCTTTAGCCATTCCCTTATACAGGAATAGTGTTTAAAGGGGAAGGCATGACTGTATTGCCTTAAGATGCCCTTTATATACTGACATGGGTACAGAGGAACTTTGGGGCTATAGAATATAAATTTAGGGAGAGCGGAACTTCCCGCTGCGGCAAAGCCCCACTCACAAGAGACCCCCAAAAGCAGGTGGCCAGTTATAAAAACTAAAGAGCAACATGAAGTCGGTCTCTGGCGGTGCCTGGGCGCGCTCAGACAGACCCGGCTCCTTGGATGCAGTTGCCGTGGATACGCAGACGAGGGATTTGTCTAGGAAATTTAATTAGTGGCTGGTACTGTGCTCTCTCGCACATCATCGTCTCGTACGGAGGGTGCACTGTTGCGCCAGAAGGGAGGAAGAGTGATCCGGCATCTCCTGTAATTAATTAATTGGCAGAAAATGCTAAAGAGAAGTCCCCTCGTTATTGGCTCAGAACTTACAGTCTCAGCTCCTCAAACGACTTGACGGAGTACAGGGGAGAATTTGGATCCCTCTGCAGAACCTCCACCTGGTTGGTGTTGCTGACCAGATTATTGCGAATGAGTTTGTTGAGCAGCGATTGGGCGGCTTTGTCCTCTGCGGGGGGGAGAGAAGGGGGGGGTATTAGCATTTAAACAGTATATTTTCCCACTGCTACCTACTGCCCCTTACCCTCACTAGCACGTTGCACCAGGCTTCAACAATAAGATTTGATGTTCCTGGCAACCTATCAACATGCAGCATCGTATGGTTCTGCTGAACTACACATCCCAGCAGCCCTTTGCTCCCTTCTGGGAGACCAAGCCGACCGGGTTGCCTAGGGTACCTGGTTGGCTGGGCCTGGCGCTGGTCACAGTTACGCCACTTCTATACCCACATGAGTCTCACACCTGGCACACAGGTCAGACTAGCATCACAGCACCCCAAAAACCAACCAACACCCACAAACTCATACAAAACTTGCTGCCGCTACTCTCATACTTACGCTGGCGATGAGAGATGCCAAGCACTCTAGTAAATAAAGGGTTAAGGCAGTGATCCCCAACCAGTGGCTTTGGGGCAACATGTTGCTCCCCAACCCCTTGGATGTTGCTCTCAGTGCCCCCAAACCAGGGAGTTATTTTTGACTTGGGGGCAAGTTTTGGTTGAATAAAAACAAGATTTCCTACCAAATAAACCCCCTGTAAGCTGATAGAGTGCATAGAGGCCCCTAATAGCCAATCACAGCCCTTATTTGGCACCTCCATGAACTTTTATGGTGCTTGTGTTGCTCCCCAAGTCTTTTTACATTTGACTGTGGCTTAAGAAAGGAGCAGAGTTCAGGACTGGCACGTCCCGAGTGGCATGGGGGTGTAGTTCTGCTGCTCCTGTTCCACCAAGGCACAAACCAACATCTCCTTAGATTTGTCGGCTGCATCAATGCCTCTTTGCTCACAGAGGTTGATGAGCATCTCCTTGGTTTCCCTCTTGTATAATGCTGCCATCTTGCAACACTTACCGAAATAAAAAAGGTACAAAAAGAGAATAAGGAGGGAAGGGAAAAATAGTCTGCACTGAGTTTGTCCTTTTTTCCTCCTCGGAAGGGTTCACAGTCCTTCAGTGCAAGGTTTAGTTACTTAATCCAAGCATTAAGGCTCTAAATAAAAAGATATCACCGCTGCCAAGCAACTTGTTACGATTACGAAACTTCTAGACCCACGTGGCGCGGCTGCCTAGCGGGTCCCCTGCTCAGTCTCACACCTGGCGGCACAGCACCCCCAATACCAACCAACACTCACAAACTCATACACAACTTGCTGCCCCCACTCTCATACTTCTTACACTGGCGATGAGACACGCCAAGCACTCGAGTAGTAAAAGTATAACAAAAAGGACATAAAAAAAATAACTAAAAAGTAGTCCTTCTGTTCCTGGAGGCAAGGGGAAAGCAACGGGACGAACTTACAATCAAAATTGGTCTTCCAAAGTAAATCCCATGTTTAGTCAGAAGAGCTGACTATCTCAATTTGCAGGGGCATCAGATAACTGGACACCCCCCCCCCCTCCCTTAATGCACAAATAAGCACTCACCCCAAATCCCCCCTAACTGGCCTTCAGGCTGGGCCCCCTTAGCCCATAACAAGGTTACAGATATATAGAAACATTGGGGTAACAGTCACCCCGCTATAGTTCCAGGGGTACCCAGGGCACAAATAAGCACTCACCCCAAATCCCCCCCTAACTGGCCTTCAGGCTGGGCCCCCTTAGCCCATAACAAGGTTACAGATATATAGAAACATTGGGGTAACAGTCACCCTGCTATAGTTCCAGGGGTACCCAGGGCACAAATAAGCACTCACCCCAAATCCCCCCCTAACTGGCCTTCAGGCTGGGCCCCCTTAGCCCATAACAAGGTTACAGATATATAGAAACATTGGGGTAACAGTCACCCTGCTATAGTTCCAGGGGTACCCAGGGCACAAATAAGCACTCACCCCAAATCCCCCCTAACTGGCCTTCAGGCTGGGCCCCCTTAGCCCATAACAAGGTTACAGATATATAGAAACATTGGGGTAACAGTCACCCCGCTATAGTTCCAGGGGTACCCAGGGCACAAATAAGCACTCACCCCAAATCCCCCCCTAACTGGCCTTCAGGCTGGGCCCCCTTAGCCCATAACAAGGTTACAGATATATAGAAACATTGGGGTAACAGTCACCCCGCTATAGTTCCAGGGGTACCCAGGGCACAAATAAGCACTCACCCCAAATCCCCCCCTAACTGGCCTTCAGGCTGGGCCCCCTTAGCCCATAACAAGGTTACAGATATATAGAAACATTGGGGTAACAGTCACCCCGCTATAGTTCCAGGGGTACCCAGGGCACAAATAAGCACTCACCCCAAATCCCCCCCTAACTGGCCTTCAGGCTGGGCCCCCTTAGCCCATAACAAGGTTACAGATATATAGAAACATTGGGGTAACAGTCACCCCACTATAGTTCCAGGGGTACCCAGGGCACAAATAAGCACTCACCCCAAATCCCCCCCTAACTGGCCTTCAGGCTGGGCCCCCTTAGCCCATAACAAGGTTACAGATATATAGAAACATTGGGGTAACAGTCACCCCCCCGCACTCACCTTTATCATCATCCTCCGACTTCCCTCCATCTTTGCTGGGAATCTGCTCCGCACTCTCCGGTTCCTCTGTGCCTGACGGAACAAGAATCACATTAATGGAATGAAGAGTAAATGCAAGTGGATTTTACCAAGCAGCTTCGCTCAGGACTGAACCATTTTGCAGGGGTTGGGGGGGGGGGGTCAGCTTCATACTTACATACTTAGTGCAGCCCCTGCTGGGTTGGCATCTTGTTGGCTAATCAGAACACTGCATGAAGCGGAGCCCAACAGGATGGGGACACTGGCTGCCAACCATTATAGACAAATGTGTGCAGGTAACACACTGGGATGCTCAAGGGCAAACAGTAGGAACACGACTCTCACTTACCGTTGCTCTCCGGCTTTGGCTTCTCGGCTTTTTCTCCTTTCAGGTTTAACTTGCCGAACTGTGATCAAGAAGGGGCAGAATTATTGGGGGCAGTTTAGCCAGCAGCAGGATCCCGGCCAACCTATCCCCTTACTGTATGGAGGTGCGTGCCCAGACGCCCATACACCAAGCTGCATTCGGACTTCTATTGGGCAGTACTGACAGGACAGCCAAGTGTCAGCTTATCAGAAAGGGGGCGGGGCATCCAGATTCTCGGTAAGGGAACACACGGGGTCAATACGCAGCAATTTAAAAGAATGAAAGCAAAACTGACTTAGTATTTTATAGAATAGTCAATTCTAAATCAACTTTTCAATTGGTCTTTATCATTTATTTCCTAGAGATTTTACATTATTTGCCTTTTTCTGCCTCTTTGCAGCTTTCAAATGGGGGTCACTGACCCCGGCAGCCAAACCCTATGGCTCTGTGAGGCTCCAGTTTTATTGTCATTTTAATTACTTATTTTTCTGTCCAGGTCCTCTCCTATTCATATACCAGTCACTCATTGTGACCACTCCCTAGTTGCTAAGGTAATTTGGACCCTAGCAACAGTTTCCACACACTCTTCCTGGGGCCCTCAACCACTCTCTCTCTCTGGCACAGAGACTAGTGAGAGCCCATCCAATAGATTTGAGTGGAATTCAATGGTGGGCACGTTGGCATGGTAACAGAATGCGATGGCTGAAACATTTACTTCCTGGTCTGAATAAGGATTTGCCCTTAGATACAAGATGAAGAGATTAACCCCAGACCTCCTGGGGCAAGTTGACCCCCCCGAGAGTAACATGTGAGTTACCCACAGGAACTTTAACCCCCTGCCCCGTGTATTTCTGCACACAAATCTAGGAGCAGTTTACAAAGATGGCATTGTGCTACCTTCTCCGATCCAACTAGAGCATTTATGAACTACAACTCCCAGCAGGCTTGCTCACATACATGCCTATTGCCCGATTAATATAGGGCTGAGAGCCCCTAGCCCCTGCATTAGTGCCCCAAGAACCGGCAGCAATGCCATCATCTGCCCAGGGCACTGCAATACCAGGAGACACTAGGCCACATTTACACCAGCAACTGGATTCTGCCCGGGGCAAATGAATCAGCCCCAGGGGTAAAGTCAGGGTACAGAGAGTACAAATAAACATTTACACGGGACTGAGCCAGCAAGAGTAAGTTTGGCTTATTCACTGGGGAATGGAGAGGTCTGAAGTGGGACCTGGGGCAGTACTGGGATCTATAAGGACCAGAACAGAACCAGTTGGGCCTGGTCCCATTCAGAAGCAACGCATTGGGAATGTTACATGTGCCTTTAGCTGCATATAAAGGTGGGGTAGCGGTGCCGCCAAGCTACAGTACAGAGATGTAAGGGCCAGGGGCAATGATTGCAAAGCTGCGCCAGAAGGGCAAAAGAATGTAAGGGCGGCGGGCAGTGGGGGGAAACCATGTATAGAAACCAACAGGGCAGTGTGCCAGTACCGAAACAGGGAGCAGGAGAGGGAATGATGCCAGAGGGGCAGCAGAGAGAGGGAGGGGGCAGCAGGGCCAGAGGGAGGGAGAGGGCAGCAGGGCCAGAGGGGCAGCAGAGAGAGGGAGGGGGCAGCAGGGCCAGAGGGAGGGAGAGGGCAGCAGGGCCAGAGGGGCAGCAGAGAGAGGGAGGGGGCAGCAGAGAGAGGGCAGAGAGCACGGCGCTAGGGGTAGACATAAGCTGCGCCGGGGGGGATATATAGAGTATGGGGGGGGGGGATATATATATATAGAGTATGGGGGGGGAGGATATATAGAGTATGGGGGGGGGAGGATATATAGAGTATGGGGGGGGAGGATATATAGAGTATGGGGGGGGAGGATATATAGAGTATGGGGGGGGGGAGGATATATAGAGTATGGGGGGGGATATATATATATAGTATGGGGGGGGGATATATAGAGTATGGGGGGGGGGATATATAGAGTATGGGGGGGGATATATATATATAGTATGGGGGGGATATATAGAGTATGGGGGGGGGAGGATATATAGAGTATGGGGGGGAGGATATATAGAGTATGGGGGGGGGAGGATATATAGAGTATGGGGGGGGGAGGATATATAGAGTATGGGGGGGGGGAGGATATATAGAGTATGGGGGGGGGGAGGATATATAGAGTATGGGGGGGGGGAGGATATATAGAGTATGGGGGGGGGAGGATATATAGAGTATGGGGGGGGAGGATATATAGAGTATGGGGGGGGGAGGATATATAGAGTATGGGGGGGGGTATATATAGAGTATGGGGGGGGGAGGATATATAGAGTATGGGGGGGGAGGATATATAGAGTATGGGGGGGTAGGATATATAGAGTATGGGGGGGGGAGGATATATAGAGTATGGGGGGGGGAGGATATATAGAGTATGGGGGGGAGGATATATAGAGTATGGGGGGGGGTATATATAGAGTATGGGGGGGATATATAGAGTATGGGGGGGGGAGGATATATAGAGTATGGGGGGGAGGATATATAGAGTATGGGGGGGGTATATATAGAGTATGGGGGGGGATATATAGAGTATGGGGGGGGGAGGATATATAGAGTATGGGGGGTAGGATATATAGAGTATGGGGGGGGGAGGATATATAGAGTATGGGGGGGGGAGGATATATAGAGTATGGGGGGGGAGGATATATAGAGTATGGGGGGGGGTATATATAGAGTATGGGGGGGGATATATAGAGTATGGGGGGGGGAGGATATATAGAGTATGGGGGGGGAGGATATATAGAGTATGGGGGGGGGTATATATAGAGTATGGGGGGGGATATATAGAGTATGGGGGGGGGGGAGTAACCGACAAGCCTGCCGGGGGCACCAATATCGGCGTTTCCCCAAGAAAGAACTTTTTGCGGCCCGTTGGGAGAGAGGGGGGGGGGGGAGAGGGGGGGGGGAGAGAGGGGGGGGGGGGGGGAGAGAGGGGGGGGGGGAGAGAGGGGGGGGGGAGAGGGGCCTGTGAGTGTGACTCACGCCATGTGCCCGGCACACAAACCCCAGGGAACAGGGGGCTCCATGCCCGATACCCCAGCAGCCCCCCTCCCGCTCTCACCGTTTCAGCCGCGGCCTCTTGTTCATCCACCGCCAGAGCCCAGGAGTCAGTGGCCATCGTGCCGGGAACTCACCGAGCCGGAAGCTGCAGCCAAACAGAAGCACAGAAAGAATTCCTCCCCAACAGCCAATCAGCACACGGAGAAGTAGGGAGGAGGCGCGGCCGGGGTGTTTAATAGCCGCTCGGGCGGAAAAGGCGGCAGAGAATTTCTGTTCCGGGCTCAGTGCGTTCCGGAACTCACAGGGGGTGGGGGAAGGTGTAGGGGCTCCGGGTCGGACAGGATTTCGGTGGCACTGATCCAATTCCGACTTATACTTGCCCAGGCTGCCTGGCTGTACTTGCCTTTACTCTCAGGGCAAACTGGCTGTTCCTGCTGAACTGTCTCCCTCAGGCTATAGATCCATACAGGGATCCCTTCAGTACCCCAGCTGTACTGCCATAGATCCATACAGGGATCCCTTCAGTACACCAGCTGTACTGCCATAGATCCATACAGGAATCCCTTCAGTACCCCAGCTGTACTGCCATAGATCCATACAGGGATCCCTTCAGTACTGCAGCTGTACTGCCATAGATCCATACAGGGATCCCTTCAGTACCGCAGCTGTACTGCCATAGATCCGTACAGGGATCCCTTCAGTACCGCAGCTGTACTGCCATAGATCCATACAGGGATCCCTTCAGTACCGCAGCTGTACTGCCATAGATCCATACAGGGATCCCTTCAGTACCGCAGCTGTACTGCCATAGATCCGTACAGGGATCCCTTCAGTACCGCAGCTGTACTGCCATAGATCCATACAGGGATCCCTTCAGTACCGCAGCTGTACTGCCATAGATCCATACAGGGATCCTTCGGTACCCCAGCTGTACTGCCATAGATCCATACAGGGATCCCTCAGTACCGCAGCTGTATTGCCATAGATCCGTACAGGGATCCCTTCAGTACCGCCAGCTGTATTGCCATAGATCCGTACAGGGATCCCTTCAGTACCGCCAGCTGTATTGCCATAGATCTATACAGGGATCCCTCAGTACCGCAGCTGTATTGCCATAGATCTATACAGGGGATCCCTTCAGTACCGCAGCTGTACTGCCATAGATCCATACAGGGATCCCTTCAGTACCGCAGCTGTACTGCCATAGATCCATACAGGGATCCCTTCAGTACCCCAGCTGTACTGCCATAGATCCATACAGGGATCCCTTCAGTACCGCAGCTGTACTGCCATAGATCCATACAGGGATCCCTTCAGTACCGCAGCTGTACTGCCATAGATCCATACAGGGATCCCTTCAGTACCGCAGCTGTACTGCCATAGATCCATACAGGGATCCCTTCAGTACCGCAGCTGTATTGCCATAGATCCAAACAGGGATCCCTTCAGTACCGCAGCTGTACTGCCATAGATCCATACAGGGATCCCTTCAGTACCGCAGCTGTACTGCCATAGATCCATACAGGGATCCCTTCAGTACCGCAGCTGTACTGCCATAGATCCATACAGGGATCCCTTCAGTACCACAGCTGTATTGCCATAGATCCGTACAGGGATCCCTTCAGTACCGCAGCTGTACTGCCATAGATCCATACAGGGATCCCTTCAGTACCGCAGCTGTACTGCCATAGATCTATACAGGGATCCCTTCAGTACCGCAGCTGTATTGCCATAGATCCGTACAGGGATCCCTTCAGTACCGCAGCTGTACTGCCATAGATCTATACAGGGATCCCTTCAGTACCGCAGCTGTACTGCCATAGATCTATACAGGGATCCCTTCAGTACCCCAGCTGTACTGCCATAGATCTATACAGGGATCCCTTCAGTACCGCAGCTGTATTGCCATAGATCCGTACAGGGATCCCTTCAGTACCGCAGCTGTACTGCCATAGATCTATACAGGGATCCCTTCAGTACCGCAGCTGTACTGCCATAGATCCGTACAGGGATCCCTTCAGTACCGCAGCTGTACTGCCATAGATCCATACAGGGATCCCTTCAGTACCCCAGCTGTACTGCCATAGATCCATACAGGGATCCCTTCAGAACCGCCATATATTATATTGCACATTTCTGTGGGTCCCTGTGTTACTGCCCCCCCATAGCTGGGAAATGGGGTGCCCCTCCTTAGTAACACATTTCAATAATTTTCAAATAAGTCCCAAGTCCAACAGAACACACACTCAGTCACTCAGTACAGCGCCGGGCCCATACATCGCTCCGCACTGATCCCTCCCCTGGGAAATCCTTCTCAATCAGCTCTTTATGGATTCTTCTCCGGCGCCAGGAGATCTGCCCCCCCTGTAGGTAAGTGTGTTTAATGCCCCAGTTATTGAGAGCTGGGGAGTCAAACACTTGCCCTTTGTAACCAATGACTTTCTTTCCTCACCAGTGACTGTCTCTTTATCCCGGGGTGACAGGGCAGCTCTGTGTGGCACTGGGTTGGGGGGGGCCCAGGGGGGTCAGGGAAATACATGGGGGGGGGAATTCACACAAGTGTCTGTAAGTACTCAGTTCACAGTGTTGGTTGCCAAATTTGATTGATTTTAAGAAAACCCAGTGAGAATGAGGGATGAATGGATATTGGGGAGTTGTATCAGGAGTCAGAACCAGCAGTGCAGGGAAGGGAAAGGGACAGACACAGTGACAGTTACACATAACTATAAACCCAGTGAGAATGAGGAATGAATGGATATTGGGGAGTTGTATCAGGAGTCAGAACCAGCAGTGCAGGGAAGGGAAAGGGACAGACACAGTGACAGTTACACATAACTATAAACCCAGTGAGAATGAGGGATGAATGGATATTGGGGAGTTGTATCAGGAGTCAGAACCAGCAGTGCAGGGAAGGGAAAGGGACAGACACAGTGACAGTTACACATAACTATAAACCCAGTGAGAATGAGGGATGAATGGGTTTTGGGGAGTTGTATCAGGAGTCAGAACCAGCAGTGCAGGGAAGGGAAAGGGACAGACACAGTGACAGTTACACATAACTATAAACCCAGTGAGAATGAGGAATGAATGGGTATTGGGGAGTTGTATCAGGAGTCAGAACCAGCAGTGCAGGGAAGGGAAAGGGACAGGCACAGTGACAGTTACACATAACTATAAACCCAGTGAGAATGAGGGATGAATGGGTATTGGGGAGTTGTATCAGGAGTCAGAACCAGCAGTGCAGGGAAGGGAAAGGGACAGGCACAGTGACAGTTACACATAACTATAAACCCAGTGAGAATGAGGAATGAATGGATATTGGGGAGTTGTATCAGGAGTCAGAACCAGCAGTGCAGGGAAGGGAAAGGGACAGACACAGTGACAGTTACACATAACTATAAACCCAGTGAGAATGAGGAATGAATGGATATTGGGGAGTTGTATCAGGAGTCAGAACCAGCAGTGCAGGGAAGGGAAAGGGACAGACACAGTGACAGTTACACATAACTATAAACCCAGTGAGAATGAGGAATGAATGGATATTGGGGAGTTGTATCAGGAGTCAGAACCAGCAGTGCAGGGAAGGGAAAGGGACAGACACAGTGACAGTTACACATAACTATAAACCCAGTGAGAATGAGGAATGAATGGATATTGGGGAGTTGTATCAGGAGTCAGAACCAG
Source organism: Xenopus tropicalis (assembly GCF_000004195.4). NCBI lineage: Eukaryota > Metazoa > Chordata > Amphibia > Anura > Pipidae > Xenopus > Xenopus tropicalis. The sequence goes on along the minus strand of NC_030683.2, from coordinate 129,769,936 downwards.
CAGTGCAGGGAAGGGGAAGGGACAGACACAGTGACAGTTACACATAACTATAAACCCAGTGAGAATGAGGGATGAATGGATATTGGGGAGTTGTATCAGGAGTCAGAACCAGCAGTGCAGGGAAGGGAAAGGGACAGACACAGTGACAGTTACACATAACTATAAACCCAGTGAGAATGAGGAATGAATGGATATTGGGGAGTTGTATCAGGAGTCAGAACCAGCAGTGCAGGGAAGGGAAAGGGACAGACACAGTGACAGTTACACATAACTATAAATCCAGTGAGAATGAGGAATGAATGGATATTGGGGAGTTGTATCAGGAGTCAGAACCAGCAGTGCAGGGAAGGGAAAGGGACAGACACAGTGACAGTTACACATAACTATAAACCCAGTGAGAATGAGGAATGAATGGGTATTGGGGAGTTGTATCAGGAGTCAGAACCAGCAGTGCAGGGAAGGGAAAGGGACAGACACAGTGACAGTTACACATAACTATAAACCCAGTGAGAATGAGGGATGAATGGATAATGGGGAGTTGTATCAGGAGTCAGAACCAGCAGTGCAGGGAAGGGAAAGGGACAGACACAGTGACAGTTACACATAACTATAAACCCAGTGAGAATGAGGAATGAATGGGGATATTGGGGAGTTGTATCAGGAGTCAGAACCAGCAGTGCAGGGAAGGGAAAGGGACAGACACAGTGACAGTTACACATAACTATAAACCCAGTGAGAATGAGGGATGAATGGGTATTGGGGAGTTGTATCAGGAGTCAGAACCAGCAGTGCAGGGAAGGGAAAGGGACAGACACAGTGACAGTTACACATAACAATGAATGGATATTGGGAAATAACAGGATTTGGGTTCAGTTCCCCTTTAGACACCAAGGACAAATAAAGGGAAAAGAGAACATTCTGGATAAAAACAACGTTATTAAATGAAATTCCCCATTAATGTGAATATTCTGAGCCGAGTTCCGTCAGGGCGACGCTTTCATGTTCCGGGGGTCGGATTATATCGCAGCCCCGGGCAGTGAAGCTGCTATTAGCGCTGCTTTTATCTGCTCTCCCACTAATTACCCCTCCGCCTTCCTTTACACTTAGGAGCAGACTAATTACTGCCAACAGACGGAGGTGGCACGGTGCCGTGTTGCCCTGATCCCAGTAAGGTTAGAAATAGCTGCCCCCTCTGTGCCCCAGAGAGTTGGTTTACCCCAAGGGAAGCTCCTTAGGTGCCTCAGAGCTGCAAGAGGAATGTACCAACTGCAGGGGGCAGCATTTTGCATGCAACGGCCTTACCAGGGCTTATTGATCTGATTGGTAGGAGGTTCTGCATGACCCCGCCCACAGACTCTGCCCATATCTGACCACTAATGGGCTTCTGCGACCGACATCTGACCTAAAATCAGCCAGATCAAGATTGGGCAGGTTTGATTTTCCATCAGATCTGGGACTGCCCTCGGTCTGTTCCTGCTGAATTGTGCTTAGTACAGGGGAATCCCTATGTGCCATAGTTTTATGGTATCTCTCTGTACAGGCTATGAGCAAACTTAGGGGGCTGTTCCTGCTGAATTGTGCTTAGTACAGGGGAATCCCTATGTGCCATAGTTTAATGGTATCTCTCTGTACAGGCTATGAGCAAACGTAGGGGGCTGTTCCTGCTGAATTGTGCTTAGTACAGGGGAATCCCTATGTGCCATAGTTTAATGGTATCTCTCTGTACAGGCTATGAGCAAACTTAGGGGGCTGTTCCTGCTGAATTGTGCTTAGTACAGGGGAATCCCTATGTGCCATAGTTTTATGGTATCTCTCTGTACAGGCTATGGGCAAACTTAGGGGGCTGTTCCTGCTGAATTGTGCTTAGTACAGGGGAATCCCTATGTGCCATAGTTTTATGGTATCTCTCTGTACAGGCTATGAGCAAACTTAGGGGGCTGTTCCTGCTGAATTGTGCTTAGTACAGGGGAATCCCTATGTGCCATAGTTTTATGGTATCTCTCTGTACAGGCTATGGGCAAACTTAGGGGGCTGTTCCTGCTGAATTGTGCTTAGTACAGGGGAATCCCTATGTGCCATAGTTTTATGGTATCTCTCTGTACAGGCTATGAGCAAACTTAGGGGGCTGTTCCTGCTGAATTGTGCTTAGTACAGGGGAATCCCTATGTGCCATAGTTTTATGGTATCTCTCTGTACAGGCTATGAGCAAACTTAGGGGGCTGTTCCTGCTGAATTGTGCTTAGTACAGGGGAATCCCTATGTGCCATAGCTTAATAATAAATGGACTATAAGAGGGCAATGTATATCTGATACAGTTGTCGGGCCGACCTGCCGCTGCAAAGGAAGATTTTGGAGGTTTAATGAGACGTTGCTTCTGGAATGATTCCTTCAGGAAAAGGTTACTCCCAGAATTCCTGTGGGCAGAGTCCTGTCAGGAGATATAATTGGGCCTAGAATGTGTCATAGAATCTCTGCCATAAAGCGAGGAAGGAGCGACAGTCAGGTGAGTAGTGGGAGTGACTTTTATTAACAGTTAATACATGATATTCTGGTAATGGGCAGGGCTGCCATCAGTATTAATGGGGCCCTTACTGCTTCAGTGGGTTTTTAGCCCACCGGTCACCCTGGCCCTTTGGGTGGGAGATAAAATGAGGTCCCCTGATCTATCCCCACCCATCATCCATTTAACCACACCCCCTTCACAGCCCACAATTTGCTCTTTTCCATCTGGGGGCTTCTCTTTGCCAATGGCTCCTGGGGCAGTGCCCCCCCTGGTGGCAGCTCAGATAATGACACCCTTGTATTGATTCTGTTGCGGGGCATTTATAGTAGGGCCATGAATCTGCAGTGGTAACAGGAAGGAATTGCCACTGCTGGGGTAACTGCGAGACCCCCCCGCACCCTCAGAGCTGTGTAACCAGCAGAGAATAATAAACAAATATATCAATCTATTTCCGAATTCCCAGACATAAAGGGTTTGGTTCCCTGCCGCTCCCGCTGTGAAGTGCACTCCAGCGACATCGCTGCCTCACAAAAGCACAACGACAGCCATTGTGGCTACTGAATAAAAGCCTGTGTTGTGCGACTCACCTTGAGAATCTGTGGCAGAGAGAGACGCTTCCGCTGAGAGACATACGGATAATAGCGAGAGTTTAGCAGGAAAGGGCTGCCAAGGTTAGACTGGTAAATACAGCGCAGGGTTTCCTGTTATACAATGAAACTATGGCACGTAGGGATTCCCCTGTACTAAGCACAATTCAGCAGGAACAGCCCCCTAAGTTTGCTCATAGCCTATACAGAGAGATACCATAAAACTATGGCACATAGGGATTCCCCTGTACTAAGCACAATTCAGCAGGAACAGCCCCCTAAGTTTGCTCATAGCCTGTACAGAGAGATACCATAAAACAATGGCACATAGGGATTCCCCTGTACTAAGCACAATTCAGCAGGAACAGCCCCCTAAGTTTGCTCATAGCCTGTACTGAGAGATACCATAAAACTATGGCACATAGGGATTCCCCTGTACTAAGCACAATTCAGCAGGAACAGCCCCCTAAGTTTGCTCATAGCCTGTACAGAGAGATACCATAAAACTATGGCACATAGGGATTCCCCTGTACTAAGCACAATTCAGCAGGAACAGCCCCCTAAGTTTGCCCATAGCCTGTACAGAGAGATACCATAAAACTATGGCACATAGGGATTCCCCTGTACTAAGTACAATTCAGCAGGAACGGCCCCCTAAGTTTGCTCATAGCCTGTACAGAGAGATACCATAAAACTATGGCACATAGGGATTCCCCTGTACTAAGCACAATTCAGCAGGAACAGCCCCCTAAGTTTGCTCATAGCCTGTACAGAGAGATACCATAAAACTATGGCACATAGGGATTCCCCTGTACTAAGCACAATTCAGCAGGAACAGCCCCCTAAGTTTGCTCATAGCCTGTACAGAGAGATACCATAAAACTATGGCACATAGGGATTCCCCTGTACTAAGCACAATTCAGCAGGAACAGCCCCCTAAGTTTGCTCATAGCCTGTACAGAGAGATACCATAAAACTATGGCACATAGGGATTCCCCTGTACTAAGCACAATTCAGCAGGAACAGCCCCCTAAGTTTGCTCATAGCCTGTACAGAGAGATACCATAAAACTATGGCACATAGGGATTCCCCTGTACTAAGCACAATTCAGCAGGAACAGCCCCCTAAGTTTGCCCATAGCCTGTACAGAGAGATACCATAAAACTATGGCACATAGGGATTCCCCTGTACTAAGCACAATTCAGCAGGAACAGCCCCCTAAGTTTGCTCATAGCCTGTACAGAGAGATACCATAAAACTATGGCACATAGGGATTCCCCTGTACTAAGCACAATTCAGCAGGGACAGCCCCCTAAGTTTGCTCATAGCCTGTACAGAGATACCATAAAACTATGGCACATAGGGATTCCCCTGTGGAAAATGGACAGAGGAGGACAAGATGGAGACTATTGGACATACCCCTACAGAAATAGGGGTTGGTAGCACTAGGTAGGTACCTAATATATAGGGGCAGAGACAGGGGAAAGTGTTGGAAGGGTTACTGCCTGCTCTGCTCTCATTTCCCTACAGAAATAGGGGTTGGTAGCACTAGGTAGGTACCTAATATATAGGGGCAGAGACAGGGGAAAGTGTTGGAAGGGTTACTGCCTGCCCTGCTCTCATTTCCCTACAGAAATAGGGGTTGGTAGCACTAGGTAGGTACCTAATATATAGGGGCAGAGACAGGGGAAAGTGTTGGAAGGGTTACTGCCTGCCCTGCTCTCATTTCCCTACAGAAATAGGGGTTGGTAGCACTAGGTAGGTACCTAATATATAGGGGCAGAGACAGGGGAAAGTGTTGGAAGGGTTACTGCCTGCCCTGCTCTCATTTCCCTACAGAAATAGGGGTTGGTAGCACTAGGTAGGTACCTAATATATAGGGGCAGAGACAGGGGAAAGTGTTGGAAGGGTTACTGCCTGCCCTGCTCTCATTTCCCTACAGAAATAGGGGTTGGTAGCACTAGGTAGGTACCTAATATATAGGGGCAGAGACAGGGGAAAGTGTTGGAAGGGTTACTGCCTGCTCTGCTCTCATTTCCCTACAGAAATAGGGGTTGGTAGCACTAGGTAGGTACCTAATATATAGGAAATAAATACAGAAATAGAGACTTCAGTTGTTCCAAGATGTTTGTCTAGAGAAAGATTGTGTATAATAAGGATAATGTGTATAATAAGGATAATGTGTATAATAAGGATAATGTGTATAGAGGTGACGCCGGGGCAGACTAATAATAAGAGGTCGCACAGTGATACCCTCGGCCAGTGAGAGTGAATTTCCGGCAGTGGATGCGCAGGTCGGTCAGTGCTTTGGTTCATCTATGAGGAAATGAGAAGTGGGGGGGGGGGGGGGGGGGGCTGTAGGTTTGCAGTTTATTGGCAGTTTATTGGCCCCTCTGTGCTGTTTCCTATTAGCACAGGAGGCAGTGAGAGGGAATGTGCAGCTGATGTGATTATGAGATTTGTACTAGAAATCCAATGGGTCCGGCACAAACCTACGTGCATTTCACTTCTATTTACAAAGGTCCTTGTGTCCCTGCACCCAGTCAGCCTCTCCCATCAACTGCACCCAGTCAGCCTCTCCCATCAACTGCACCCAGTCAGCCTCTCCCATCAACTGCACCCAGTCAGCCTCTCCCATCAACTGCACCCAGTCAGCCTCTCCCATCAACTGCACCCAGTCAGCCTCTCCCATCAACTGCACCCAGTCAGCCTCTCCCATCAACTGCACCCAGTCAGCCTCTCCCATCAACTGCACCCAGTCAGCCTCTCCCATCAACTGCACCCAGTCAGCCTCTCCCATCAACTGCACCCAAGGTGCAAAACCTTAACACGTGCTACTCACCCTCCTGTCTCCATCTCGCCCTACTGTCTCCATCTTGCCCTACTGTCTCCATCTTGCCCTACTGTCTCCATCTTGTCCTACTGTCTCCATCCTGCCCTACTGTCTCCATCTTGCCCTACTGTCTCCATCTTGTCCTACTGTCTCCATCTTGCCCTACTGTCTCCATCTTGTCCTACTGTCTCCATCTTGCCCTACTGTCTCCATCTTGTCCTACTGTCTCCACCTTGTCCTACTGTCCCCATCTTGTCCTACTGTCTCCACCTTGTCCTACTATCTCCATCTTGCCCTACTGTCTCCATCTTGTCCTACTGTCTCCACCTTGTCCTACTATCTCCATCTTGCCCTACTGTCTCCATCTTGTCCTACTGTCTCCATCTTGCCCTACTGTCTCCATCTTGCCCTACTGTCTCCATCTTGCCCTACTGTCTCCATCTTGCCCTACTGTCTCCATCTTGCCCTACTGTCTCCATCTTGCCCTACTGTCTCCATCTTGTCCTACTGTCCCCATCTTGCCCTACTGTCTCCATCTTGTCCTGCTGTCTCCATCTTGTCCTACTGTCTCCATCTTGTCTTACTGTCTCCATCTTGTCCTACTGTCACCATCTTGCCCTACTGTCTCCATCTTGCCCTACTGTCTCCATCTTGTCCTACTGTCTCCATCTTGTCCTGCTGTCTCCATCTTGTCCTGCTGTCTCCATCTTGTCCTACTGTCTCCATCTTGTCTTACTGTCTCCATCTTGTCCTGCTGTCTCCATTTTGTCCTACTGTCCCCATCTTGTCCTACTGTCTCCATCTTGTCCTGCTGTCTCCATCTTGTCCTGCTGTCTCCATCTTGTCTTACTGTCTCCATCTTGTCCTGCTGTCTCCATTTTGTCCTACTGTCCCCATCTTGTCCTGCTGTCTCCATCTTGCCCTACTGTCCCCATCTTGCCCTACTGTCTCCATCTTGCCCTACTGTCTCCATCTTGTCTTACTGTCTCCATCTTGTCCTACTGTCTCCATCTTGTCTTACTGTCTCCATCTTGTCCTACTGTCTCCATCTTGTCTTACTGTCTCCATCTTGCCCTACTGTCCCCATCTTGGAGAGGGAGACTGAGCTGCTCAGAGAAATAATGTTGAGCCCTGGAAATAGTTTTCCTGTAAAAAATCTGAATAGAGAAGAGGGAGAGGCTGAGCGCAGTGCCACGGGGCCCCAGCGGGGGCAACACTGTATGTCACACTATAAACACCTGCAATAATGAGAGTCACAGTGGCCAAACAAGACTGCCAAATGCCAAGCCTACTCTCCCCCAGATCTAACTCCCAATAGCTGGCTGGCAGTTGCGGTTCTACATCATCAGTAGGGCTACATATTGCGAATCCCTGACATATATACTCAGATATGTACTTTTATCTGAAGGGCCCCCCTAATGCCTACGGGCTAATCACCCACCCTAAAATTATCCCTAAGGGTTTATCAGAGGGTTATTTCCCTTTGATTTAACTTTTAGTTTGATATAGAGAGTAATATTCTGAGCCTGTGTCAGCGGAACACCCTGTAATATAAAGTCCCGATGTTCTAATACAGGTATGGGATCCCTTATCCAGAAACCTGTTATCCAGAAAGCTCCAAATTACGGAAAGCCCGTCTCCCACAGACTCCATTTTAATCAAATAATTCACATTTTTAAAAATGATTCCCTTTTCTCTGTAATAATAAAACAGTACCTGTACTTGATCCCAACTAAGATATAATTACCCCTTATTGGGGCAGAACAGCCCTATTGGGTTTATTTAATGGTTAAATGATTCCCTTTTCTCTGTAATAATAAAACAGTACCTGTACTTGATCCCAACTAAGATATAATTACCCCTTATTGGGGCAGAACAGCCCTATTGGGTTTATTAATATTTTATAAATTTTTTTGTAGACTTAAGGTATGGAGATCCAAATTGCGGAAAGACCCCTTATCCGGAATACCCTTGGTCCCCAGCATTCTGGATAACGGGTTCTGTACCTGTATATAGATTAATCCTATGCATTTACAACTCCCTGCACCCTCTGTGCCCAGATCCCGGGCAGCCCCCCCACAGTCTGCAGCAAAGAAACGTAAACAAATTGATCGTTTCCCTCCTCGTCTGGTCGGAGGATCCCGCTCCCACCTTGTGTCGAACTTAATCATTTCTTATGACTTCCTATTGACTGTCACATGTCAGGGTAGTTTTAATCACCTCCCCAGATGGAGTATTGTGGGGGGGGGGGGGGGGGGACGGTGCTGAGGAAGGGGGGGTAGAGATGGATCAGTCTGTGTACAAGGGGTTTCTATGGCAACCTATCTGGCTAAACAAGCAGCTCTGCCTAATGATGGTCACCCAAAGTACCATGGCAATGGGAGTGAGGGGTAGCGGCTTCCCAGCAGCCCCAGCAGCAGCCGCCGGGGGGACGAGAGAGAGAGGAGCGGCAGTCTCAGCTCTCTCAGGCACGGAGCTGTCTCTTCCTAAAGACTTGGGAGTCCCTGTGACGGAGACTTGAGATCTCTAAAGGGACACTTAGATCCTTCCCAGTGTGACCTACAGGGGGGGGGGTAATTATTTCTCTCCCAGAGACACAGGGGGGGCTTTAGTGATCTGGGCAGGGGACCCCTAGGTGCCACTTGTTGCAATAAGATCCACCTTCTCCCCTTCCCTGTGTGTCAGAAGGAAACAAACAGGCGGCTCTGCCTTCAGCGTTGGCTTGTGTTCCAGCTCAGGGGGCAACCCAGCAGCCTTGGCTTCCAGCTCAGGGGGCAACCCAGCTTTCCTGCCCCCCGTCAGGGTAACAGCGGAGGGAAGGTGAGTGATCTGCTCAGGTTTCTTCTTGTTCCTTTTGTGTCGTGTAAATGTGATTCGTTGTTGTCTGTTGGGGGCATCAGGGGCCCCTCTGGCACAGCAGGGGTTAATAGGCAGGGGTGTTGCTGAGCCAGGGGGGGGGCTTTATTCTAGTCCATAGGCTTTGGCTGCTCTCCGAGGTGCTGAAATGCCGGAGGAATTTGGCAGTGGAATCCGGCACCGTCCCCCCCCCCCCCCCCTTCCTTGGGTGGAATGTATGAAATGGAAAGGCTTTGTAATTAGCGCTAACGAGATGGGGTAGAATTGGCCGATGTATAGAGATATAACCACTGGCCGGAGTGTTAAGCAGAGTTGGGTAAAGCTCCCTGTGTGTTACAGCCCAGCACTTTGCATTGGATTCCAGGGATCAGGATGGCACTGAGCACCCCTGGGTGCCCCTTCTTACTGCCTGGGGGGTTAATTAGGGGCCACACTGCCACTTGTGAGTCCCTGCAATGGCTGCCAATGGAGCGAGTCCGGGGGGCTCTTGGCTACCAGCCTGTTAGTGAATGAGCCCATAAATCTCCATTCAGCGTCAGTCCCTGGCAGCCCCCCCCCCCCCGGCTCCTCACACAGGGAATTCTAATTATTTATCCACCTTGATTGTATTCCCTGGGTATTTGGGAACTGCTATTATTGTAAGGACTGGCATTATTATAGGGACTGGTATTATTATAAGAACTGGTTTTATTATAAGGACTGGCTTTATTATAAGGACTGGTATTATTATAAGAACTGGTTTTATTATAAGGACTGGCTTTATTATAAGAACTGGTTTTATTATAAGGACTGGTATTATTATAAGGACTGGCTTTATTATAAGGACTGGTATCATTGTAGGGACTGGTATTATTTTAGGGACTGGTATTATTTTAGGGACTGGTATTGTTATAGGGCCTAGTATAATTGTAAGGACTGGTATCATTATAGGGACTGGTATCATTGTAGGGACTGGTATTATTATAGGGCCTAGTATAATTGTAAGGACTGGTATTATTTTAGGGACTGGTATTGTTATAGGGCCTAGTATAATTGTAAGGACTGGTATTATTTTAGGGACTGGTATTGTTATAGGGCCTAGTATAATTGTAAGGACTGGTATTATTTTAGGGACTGGTATTGTTATAGGGCCTAGTATAATTGTAAGGACTGGTATCATTATAGGGACTGGTATCATTATAGGGACTGGTATCATTATAGGGACTGGTATCATTATAGGGACTGGTATTGTTATAGGGCCTAGTATAATTGTAAGGACTGGTATTATTTTAGGGACTGGTATTGTTATAGGGCCTAGTATAATTGTAAGGACTGGTATTATTTTAGGGACTGGTATTGTTATAGGGCCTAGTATAATTGTAAGGACTGGTATCATTATAGGGACTGGTATCATTATAGGGACTGGTATCATTATAGGGACTGGTATTATTTTAGGGACTGGTATTATTATAGGGACCGGTATAATTATAAGGACCGGTATTATTGTAGGGACTGGTATCACTGTGGGGTTGGAAGGGTCTGTGCTAACTAATATTTAGGCAGGTTATATATAGGCATTATGGTTGAACATGATGGACGTATGTCTTTTTTCAACCCAACTTACTATGTTACTATGTTACCGGATACCTCTGTACATAAAGCACCAACATACGCCGCAGCACTGCGCTGCAGGATCACTGGCAGAACAGACTATTTGGCTCAGGGGCAGAAATACTTTGGGCAGGGGCACAGGCCTGGGCCGGTAGGTGGCTAGCATTTGGGCAAGTGGAAATCAACACCAAACTGCTGTAAAAGTTTTCTTCGCGTTCAAGTGAACAGGAAGTGCCGCCGGCACGTTCAGCCGGGAAATGTGGCAGAAGCCTCGGAGAGAAAGGCAGGGGCTGATCCCCTGCACTATGGGGTATTTATTGTCTTTGTAAAGGGCCACAGCCCCTTGGCATTGTGGGTAAGGCTGGGAAAAATATGTTGCCCTGACCAAGAACAGAAAGTTTTTGGCCCATACAGTGGCGCTTTTTGTATCAAGCTCATTATCAGGGGCGATTTGAGGGAAGGACAGACGACTCCACTGCCTAAATGTGGCCATTAAAAGGGCCAATAAAAACCAGCTGGGCCAGTAACTACTGAGCAGGCACATTAATGTGGCAATGGGCTTGCACTGGCCTCCATTATGGTCTGATCACTGGCCCAGTATTGGGGGGGGGGGCAAATGGGGCAAATAAACCTTTCCATGTCAGCTGATCTTGCTGAGTTTGCCCTAGGAGCTTACAGCCTCCCCCTGTATGACCATTCCAAGTTACACTCCCCCCTGCCCATACTGTGTCCTGCCCAGACCTGCCCCCCTGCCCCGCCCTGGCTGGGGGTATAATTATGGGTTACTCCTAACAGACACTGGAGGTCTGTGCCCACAAGGTTGTTGCCCAGGTGAAGCTGGGGCAGTTATGATTCGAGTAGTAGTGGGGTTTGTAGAAGTAGGCGGGGCTTACACCAAACAAGGTGTGGTCACGTTGGATTAGGGGCGTGGTTTAAAACATATTATTACTACATTGGTTCAGCATTCCTGGCGTTTATCTTAGGGCCTACAACTCCCAGCATTCAAGCTGGGGCCCCCAACCAGACCCGTGGCCCAGTATACCCATTATACCCCATTCCTAGTTATTATTTCCCCCCCCCCCCCGGCGCAGGCAGACAGCCAACGTAAACACACATTAACGTATCTGCCGCAACCTGTAATTATTCCCTAGATCTAATTACAGGTTCCCGGGAATCGGAGAAACAATAAAGGAAACACGGAAAGAAAGTCTGATTTTTTTTTTAAAGGGCAAATTAACCCAAAGATTCAATTTTAAAACCAAATGGGCACCCACGGGGCCCCCTAGTGTTAGGGCCACATATATTGTTGGGTTGAACGAAGGTCTGAACTTGATGATTTGCGTTCGGTCTCAGCTGCTAGAATGTTCCTGGGCAGCGTTGCTATGGGGACAAGATGCTGTTTGTGGGTCGAGTTCCCCTTTAATGATATTTACGTGTTATTTCCTCACTGGGGGGGGGAGCAGCTCCAGTTTTTTTTACCCCCCCCCGGACCCACAAATCCCCCAGCAGATGGCGCCTTGTTTGCATTTCTCACTGCCTGAACCCTGATGCCCCCCCTGTGGGTAACTGGGGGGAAACGTAGCAGCTTGTTAGTGATGAGCGGCGCTGACCCATTTGTGCTGTCGGGCCTGGAGCTGTCTGGGGTCACATCCGACTTCCGCAAATAGTCTGTTATTCGGATCTTAAGGGATTTGGGGAAGGACAGAAAGGAGACTGGGAAAAACCAGCTCTGTCTATAGAGATATATGTAATATTCTGTATATGTAGAGCAACAGGCACAGAGATACAGGTATAGGACCCGTTATCCAGAATGCTCGGGACTAAGGGTATTCTGGATTAAACCCAATAGGGCTGTTCTGCCCCCAATAAGGGGTAATTATATCTTAGTTGGGATCAAGTACAGGTACTGTTTTATTATTACAGAGAAAAGGGAATCATTTAACCATTAAATAAACCCAATAGGGCTGTTCTGCCCCAATAAGGGGTAATTATATCTTAGTTGGGATCAAGTACAGGTACTGTTTTATTATTACAGAGAAAAGGGAACCATTTAACCATGAAATAAACCCAATAGGGCTGTTCTGCCCCAATAAGGGGTAATTATATCTTAGTTGGGATCAAGTACAGGTACTGTTTTATTATTACAGAGAAAAGGGAATCATTTAACCATTAAATAAACCCAATAGGACTGTTCTGCCCCAATAAGGGGTAATTATATCTTAGTTGGGATCAAGTACAGGTACTGTTTTATTATTACAGAGAAAAGGGAATCATTTAACCATTAAATAAACCCAATAGGGCTGTTCTGCCCCAATAAGGGGTAATTATATCTTAGTTGGGATCAAGTACAGGTACTGTTTTATTATTACAGAGAAAAGGGAACCATTTAACCATGAAATAAACCCAATAGGGCTGTTCTGCCCCAATAAGGGGTAATTATATCTTAGTTGGGATCAAGTACAGGTACTGTTTTATTATTACAGAGAAAAGGGAATCATTTAACCATGAAATAAACCCAATAGGACTGTTCTGCCCCAATAAGGGGTAATTATATCTTAGTTGGGATCAAGTACAGGTACTGTTTTATTATTACAGAGAAAAAGGAAATCATTTTTAAAAATGTGAATTATTTGATTACAATGGAGTCTATGGGGGGCAGGCTTTCCGTAATTCGGATCTTTCTGGATAACGGGTTTCCGGATACCTGTATTTATTGGGCATATAAAACTGAAGTGTGGCAGCCCCTGCCAGGCCATTACTGGCATTGCCAAGGCATTCTGGGAGAAATCTCAGTGGGTCCTCCCACCCCAGTACTGGCCATCTATATAGAGCCACTAGCCCCCGGCCTGCTCGCTGCCTGCCACCTGTTGCCGAGCTGTCAGCTGTCGGCCTGGTTGTTCATGGGGGGGTCATGGCGGCCATTGGAGCAGGTTCTTCAGTGGGGCCCCAGGTACCCCATACTGGGAGTCGCAGGGAGTTGCACCGTATCCAAATCTCCCAGTGTTGGCAGGGAAGGGGTTAACGGTATGCGGGTCCCGGCCGGGGAGTGTATATTGCAGTGAGCGCGGTGTAATTGCACAATTAATCGGATTTTCGAGACTGCGCAAACACTCATTTATTCTCTCGCTTCCTCCGAGCCCAAAGCCAACAGGGCAAAGCGCAAATACATTCAGGTTTTATTCTACAGATCGGGGGCTCTGTGTTCCGGAATTGCTTTTATATGGTTCCATATTGGCCGATCTGCCCCAGTGGGACCGGTACTGCCAGATACAGTAACCACCAACCAAATTAATCTACTTTCCTTTTCCTCGTTCTTTCATCCCTTAGTGTATGTCTCGGTGAGGAAGGGGTTAATTCTTTGCACCTTGCGCCCAGTCCAGCAGAGCAGACGGAACCAGTGGACCAGAACTAAAGGGCAAGTGAGCCCTCAAGTCTCTCGCTATGGCCCCATCCCCTCACTGCATTAAATGGGGAAAATGAAATATATCCATGCCCCTCCCTAACTTGCCCCCCATTCTCCCACAATGCAACTGGAGTAGAGACGGTGAAATGAATTCAAAGAGCCCCATGGATCCCTTTCTACCCTGGGTATTGGGGTTAAATTTGCTAAATGTAATGGCACCCCAACCCCCTGTTTCCCATTGCTTTCCCATTGCCCCTGTGCTGCCCCCCGACTCCCAGCTGCCCTTGTCTCTCATTTACATTAGGAATTTGCCCCCCTCTATGACTGACTTACTGCCCCCCCAGTGCCACTCCCAGGATGGTCAGGCTTTAACCCCTTACCTGCTGTGGCTCCTAAGTTCTTTCGGTACCAGGTGGCTCAAAGGAGCCACTGGGGAAAGGGTTAATTGTACCATCTCGTTTAACCAATTTGATGCTGGTGCTGCAGGTTTACATTACAGAGGGCCACAGACTGGGTTGGATTGGGCCATTGGGGCCCAGAACCGATCCCTGCTGGGCGCTCCGGGGCCCCCAGATCCCCCTCTCCGGATGTGCCATAGGGGCATGTGTACTAAGATTGGAGATAAATATCACCGGTGATGTTGCTTATAGCAACCAATCAGTAATTAGATTTGAACAATCACCAAAAGCAAAAATCTGATTGGTTGCTACGGGCAACATCACTGATGATATTTATCTCCAGTCTTAGTAAACATGCCTGGAGGGGGTGATTTGGGTTGGCAGCGGGGGCCCGGGAGGGGTGTGAGGAACACGGCAGGGCCCATACAACGGCCCATATAGCCACCATTTTAGTTTGATTGTTTGGCCCTAGGGCCAAAGGATTGAATTAGCCCAATAATGCCCACGATAGGTGGGAATATGGGTAGATGGTCCGCTTGTTTGGCGAGGTCAGACCGTGTATGGCCACCTTTAGCCAGAAGAGCTGACTATTTATCACAGTTTGCAGGGGCATCAGATAACTGGACACTCCCCCTCCCATAACAATGGGCGTGGCCATTAGCAGTACACAGTGTGGGTTCTATATATTCTCCTGTGTGTATGGACCGGGCCCATAATATAATGCCCAGAACTCCTTAGGGGAGAGATGATATTAAATGAATCGGTTATGATTTATCCAACTGCTTTTATACAGACTAATATGTGAGTGTAAGCTCTTTGGGGCAGGGCTCTCTTCCCCTCCTGTATCGGTTATTGGTTGTAATCCACTTATTGTACAGCGCTGCGGGATATGTTGGCGCTTTATAAATTAATAATAATATTAATAATAATACAGAATGCTTAGTAGGTTCGGAGCTTTTGCAGCAGTGCAGTTTCTCTGTGATTTTAGCCCAGACTTTCCTTTGCGGTTCTGTATAGCTCCATGCTCCCCCTAGTGGCAGAATGTGTAATTAAATATTTTATGTTCCGAAACAGGGGCCAGAAAAGAGCAACTAAATTAATAAAGGTAATTAAGGATCTCAGTTACGAAGACAGGGTCTGGGCAGGATTTGTGTTGGGATCGGGGGTTATAAATAATGTATAAAGGAATGATACAATGATGTCTCCCCCATAGAGAGATTTCTTACCCACTTGCAGTTTTTATTTGCCCTTTGGGGAAACTCGGCCTCTCTGTGATGTCACCGAAGGGCAAATCAATGAGCTGATTGCATAGAAATGCGGGAAAGATTATTAATAGCGCCGAGTAACGAGAGCGGCTAATGAAACGCTGCCGCCATGGAGAGGCAACTGGGGAAAAATCAAGGTTAAATGGAATATTACGAAGGGCAAATTGGAGGCTATCTGGGCCCTTGGCTCATTTCGACAGCAAAAAAAATCTTTTGCATCCACACGGGGGGCCCAATTATATGGCAGGTCATGTGTTGCACGAAATGCAGAAAATAGAACAATGGGGAAACACTATGGCACCCCCTACCCATATGTATAAATACAAATATACAGAGAAGGAATGTTCTGGGCACACAATAAGCTGTACCCCCATACTGTACTGTCTAAGGGAAACACTATGGCACCCCCTACCCATATGTATAAATACAAATATACAGAGAAGGAATGTTCTGGGCACACAATAAGCTGTACCCCCATACTGTACTGTCTAAGGGAAACACTATGGCACCCCCTACCCATATGTATAAATACAAATATACAGAGAAGGAATGTTCTGGGCACACAATAAGCTGTACCCCCATACTGTACTGTCTAAGGGAAACACTCTGGCACCTCCTACCCATATGTATAAATACAAATATACAGAGAAGGAATGTTCTGGGCACACAATAAGCTGTACCCCCATACTGTACTGTCTAAGGGAAACACTATGGCACCCCTACCCATATGTATAAATACAAATATACATAGAAGGAATGTTCTGGGCACACAATAAGCTGTACCCCCATACTGTACTGTCTAAGGGAAACACTATGGCACCCCCTACCCATATGTATAAATACAAATATACAGAGAAGGAATGTTCTGGGCACACAATAAGCTGTACCCCCATACTGTACTGTCTAAGGGAAACACTATGGCACCCCCTATCCATATGTATAAATACAAATATACAGAGAAGGAATGTTCTGGGCACACAATAAGCTGTACCCCCATACTGTACTGTCTAAGGGAAACACTATGGCACCTCCTACCCATATGTATAAATACAAATATACAGAGAAGGAATGTTCTGGGCACACAATAAGCTGTACCCCCATACTGTACTGTCTAAGGGAAACACTATGGCACCCCCTACCCATATGTATAAATACAAATATACAGAGAAGGAATGTTCTGGGCACACAATAAGCTGTACCCCCATACTGTACTGTCTAAGGGAAACACTATGGCACCTCCTACCCATATGTATAAATACAAATATACAGAGAGGGAATGTTCTGGGCACACAGGGCAGGACTGGCGGATTCAGAGTAATACAGTACCTATATGTATGTAAGTAGGCAGTTATTAAGAAATAAATCTAAATGCTAATGACAGGGGGGGGAAGAGACTTTGCCGGGAGGAGAATGTTCTGATTTCATTATAAGAAGAGAGAAGAGAAAGTCTATTAATTCCCTGTCCCCACTGACACTCTCGGGGTCTCTATGGAGGAGCATTGGGGTGACCCAGAGCGCTCCATTAATAACAGTCACTTGCAGTCTCTGCCCGTCTCAGTTCTAGATCATATTGGATTCTGGGGTCGGGAACCTTTCCGTCTGTTCTAAAGCGGAACCTGCTCTGAGCAAATATATAATATATAATGTTCCTTCCCAGCGAGTGACAAAGGGAAAAGCCCTGCGGAGTTACAGAAACTGCCCCCCTATATCATGTGACTTGTGTTCAGGGCCGGAACTAGTGGGAGGGGCAATGGTCGGGGGGCACATACCTCTTTCCCCTACCCCCAGTACGGACCCATGTACCCCCTTTCTACCCACCTTAACTTCTTAACACTCGGGGGGGGGGGGCAGTGGGCGGTCTGGCTAACTGGGTTGCCTAGGGCCCCGGCCAGCTTGGCCTGGTGCTGGTTCTTATACATTCCCAGGCTGGGTCGGACCCAGACCCGATCCCTATGGTGCTCCCCTGGGCGCTGGTGTCCCTCCCCATCGCCTTATTTCACTTACTCAGGGGAGGACGTTGGGCAGGTAGTGGGGGGTTAGGGGGGCGCAGCGGGGAACCCTGTGGGGGGACGCGGTGGGGGCACCTTGGGGGGCACCCCCCCAGTCCGACCCTGTTCCCAGGTGTCTCCCATAGTCCCTTAGTTTTCCTGACTTTTGCTTCAAGCCCCCCCTATATTTGGTATTCTGTACAGACCTTGCTTTGTGCCTGGGATTATTTAACCTTTATGAGCGATACCTGCACTTAGATACAGTGTTTCTCACATTTAATTAAATAAGTGGCTTTTGGCAGAGAGCCCAGAAATCTTAATGAGTGTCGCTTGCACTTAGATACAGTGTTTCTCACATTTAATTAAATTAGTAGCTTTTGGCAGAGAGCCCAGAAATCTTAATGAGCTTCACCTGCACTTAGATGCAGTGTTTCTCACATTTAATTAAATAAGTAGCTTTTGGCAGAGAACCCAGAAATCTTAAAGAGCGTCACCTGCACTTAGATGCAGTGTTTCTCACATTTAATTAAATAAGTAGCTTTTGGCAGAGAACCCAGAAATCTTAATGAGCTTCACCTGCACTTAGATACAGTGTTTCTCACATTTAATTAAATAAGTAGCTTTTGGCAGAGAGCCCAGAAATCTTAATGAGCTTCACCTGCACTTAGATACATTGTTTCTCACATTTAATTAAATTAGTAGCTTTTGGCAGAGAGCCCAGAAATCTTAATGAGTGTTGCTTGCACTTAGATACAGTGTTTCTCACATTTAATTAAATAAGTAGCTTTTGGCAGAGAACCCAGAAATCTTAAAGAGCATCACCTGCACTTAGATACAGTGTTTCTCACATTTAATTAAATAAATAGCTTTTGGCAGAGAGCCCAGAAATCTTAATGAGCATTACCTGCACTTAGATACAGTGTTTCTCACATTTAATTAAATAAGTGGGCTTTTGGCAGAGAACCCAGAAATCTTAAAGAGCATCACCTGCACTTAGATACAGTGTTTCTCACATTTAATTATATAAGTAGCTTTATATAGTAGTCAACTTTAAGTATGATTCTGAGACAATTTGCAATTGGTCTTATTTTTTTATTCAATCAATCAATTTCTGTTCAGCAGTGTTTCAGTTTGGAGTTTCAGCAGCTACCTGGTTGCTAGGGTGCAATTTACCTTAGTACCTTAGTAACCAGGGAGTGGTTTGAATGAGAGACAGGTATATGAATAGGGGAGGGGCTGAATAGAAAGATAAGGAATAAAAAGTAACAATAACAATAAAACTGGAGCCTCACAGAGCAATAGGGTTTGGCTGCCGGGGTCAGTGACCCCCATTTGAAAGCTGCAAAGAGAAGAAAAAGGCAAATAATTCAAAAACTATAAGAAATAAATAATGAAGACCAATTGAAAAGTCGCTTAGAATTGTCCAATTTATTAAATACTAAGGGGCAGATTCACTAAAACTTCTCATTTTCTTTTATATTCAAATTTGACGAAACAAATTTTCCCAAATGCCCGATATTTACTAAAAAAGTCGTTGCGAGAAAAGTCGCAAAAACCTCAACTTTTCCGAATTGTCAGTTCGATAAAGTTGTGATTTTCAGACAAAATCCAATGGAGACAAAAAGAAAGAAGTTGAAGGGGCGGGGCTTCTGCCATTGGCTCCTACAGGAACTCGGCGGCCAATTGTCCGATTCGGATTTTTAGCTGTTTAGACAATAAAAATCCATTAGATTTAAAATTTCCTTTTTTTATCTCAGATTTCACTGAGAATGATGAAAACATGGAATCTCGGGTTCGAGCTGCGGAGAAAATGTTCTATCGATAGATTAGACATAAAGTAGGCGGGCCTGTGACATAAAGTAGGCAGGCCTGTGAAATAAAGTAGGCGGGCCTGTGACATAAAGTAGGTGGGCCTATGACATAAAGTAGGCAGGCCTGTGACATAAAGTAGGGGGCCTGTGACATAAAGTAGGCAGGCCTGTGAAATAAAGTAGGCAGGCCTGTGAAATAAAGTAGGCGGGCCTGTGAAATAAAGTAGGCAGGCCTGTGAAATAAAGTAGGCGGGCCTGTGACATAAAGTAGGTGGGCCTGTGACATAAAGTAGGCAGGCCTGTGAAATAAAGTAGGCGGGCCTGTGACATAAAGTAGGCGGGCCTGTGACATAAAGTAGGCAGGCCTGTGAAATAAAGTAGGCGGGCCTGTGACATAAAGTAGGTGGGCCTATGACATAAAGTAGGCAGGCCTGTGACATAAAGTAGGGGGCCTGTGACATAAAGTAGGCGGGCCTGTGACATAAAGTAGGTGGGCCTGTGACATAAAGTAGGCGGGCCTGTGACATAAAGTAGGCGGGCCTGTGACATAAAGTAGGTGGGCCTATGACATAAAGTAGGCGGGCCTGTGACATAAAGTAGGGGGCCTGTGACATAAAGTAGGCGGGCCTGTGACATAAAGTAGGTGGGCCTGTGACATAAAGTAGGCGGGCCTGTGACATAAAGTAGGCGGGCCTGTGACATAAAGTAGGTGGGCCTGTGACATAAAGTAGGTGGGCCTGTGACATAAAGTAGGCGGGCCTGTGACTTAAAATGGGCAGAGCTATGATACAGGGGGCAGTGCCATCCCAGTGACTGGCGCCGATAACAACGTCAGAGAGAGAGGTTCCTATTAACATGGAAATGTATTGCTGGGAAGAGTCTGATCCCTACCCAGGTGCCCAAGTGCCCGACTTACCATGTCATAGAGTGCGAAATATATGGCAGGAGCCAATCATTTTGTGTATCTGTGCGTGCGACTGTAGGGTGACAATAGGGTGACTGTAGGGCCACTGTAGGGTGACTGTAGGACCACTGAATGGTGACTGTAGGACCACTGAATGGTGACTGTAGGGCCACTGTAGGGTGACTGTAGGGCCACTGAAGGGTGACTGTAGGACCACTGTAGGGTGACAGTAGGGCCACTGTAGGGTGACTGTAGGACCACTGTAGGGTGACTGTAGGGCCACTGTAGGGCAACTGTAGGGTGACTGTAGGGCCACTGTAGGGCCACTGTAGGGCAACTGTAGGGTGACTGTAGGACCACTGTAGGGTGACAGTAGGGCCACTGTAGGGTGACTGTAGGACCACTGTAGGGTGACTGTAGGGCCACTGTAGGGTGACTGTAGGGTGACTGTAGGGCCACTGTAGGGTGACTGTAGGGGGACTATAGGGCGACTGTAGGGCCACTATAGGGTGACTGTAGAACCAGTATAGGACGATTGTAGGGCGACTGTAGGGCGATTGTAGGGTGACTGTAGGACCAGTATAGGACGATTGTAGGGCGACTATAGGGTGACTGTAGGACCACTGTAGGGTGACTGTAGGGCCACTGTAGGGTGACTGTAGGGCCACTGTAGGGTGACAGTAGGGCCACTGTAGGGTGACAGTAGGGTGACTGTAGGGCCACTAAAGGGCGACTGTAGTGTGACTGTAGGGCCAGTATAGGACGATTGTAGGGTGACTGTAGGACCACTGTAGGGTGACTGTAGGACCACTGTAGGGTGACTGTAGGACCAGTATAGGACGATTGTAGGGTGACTGTAGGACCAGTATAGGACGATTGTAGGGTGACTGTAGGACCACTGTAGGGTGACTGTAGGACCACTGTAGGGTGACTGTAGGGCCACTGTAGGGTGACAGTAGGGCCACTGTAGGGTGACTGTAGGGCCACTGTAGGGTGACAGTAGGGCCACTATAGGGTGACAGTAGGGCCACTGTAGGGTGACAGTAGGGCCACTATAGGGTGACTGTAGGGCCACTGTAGGGTGACAGTAGGGCCACTGTAGGGTGACTGTAGGGCCACTGTAGGGTGACTGTAGGGCCACTATAGGGCGATTGTAGGGCGACTGTAGGGCGACAGTAGGGTGACTGTAGGGCCACTGTAGGGTGACTGTAGGGCCACTGTAGGGGGACTGTAGGGTCACTATAGGGCGACTGTAGGGTGACTGTAGGGCGACAGTAGGGTGACTGTAGGGCCACTGTAGGGTGACTGTAGGGCCACTATAGGGCGACTGTAGGGCCACTATAGGGCGATTGTAGGGCGACTGTAGGGCGACAGTAGGGTGACTGAGCTAAATATCCCTCTGATTCTGAGAGACTCCCCAGCGAGAGATTCCACTGACCTACCCACCCTGAGGGGTGACTGTTACCCCAATGTTTCTATATATCTGTAACCTTGTTATGGGCTAAGGGGGCCCAGCCTGAAGGCCAGTTAGGGGGGGATTTGGGGTGAGTGCTTATTTGTGCCCTGGGTACCCCTGGAACTATAGCGGGGTGACTGTTACCCCAATGTTTCTATATATCTGTAACCTTGTTATGGGCTAAGGGGGCCCAGCCTGAAGGCCAGTTAGGGGGGGATTTGGGGTGAGTGCTTATTTGTGCCCTGGGTACCCCTGGAACTATAGCGGGGTGACTGTTACCCCAATGTTTCTATATATCTGTAACCTTGTTATGGGCTAAGGGGGCCCAGCCTGAAGACCAGTTAGGGGGGGATTTGGGGTGAGTGCTTATTTGTGCCCTGGGTACCCCTGGAACTATAGCAGGGTGACTGTTACCCCAATGTTTCTATATATCTGTAACCTTGTTATGGGCTAAGGGGGCCCAGCCTGAAGGCCAGTTAGGGGGGATTTGGGGTGAGTGCTTATTTGTGCCCTGGGTACCCCTGGAACTATAGCGGGGTGACTGTTACCCCAATGTTTCTATATATCTGTAACCTTGTTATGGGCTAAGGGGGCCCAGCCTGAAGGCCAGTTAGGGGGGGATTTGGGGTGAGTGCTTATTTGTGCCCTGGGTGCCCCTGGAACTATAGCGGGGTGACTGTTACCCCAATGTTTCTATATATCTGTAACCTTGTTATGGGCTAAGGGGGCCCAGCCTGAAGGCCAGTTAGGGGGGGATTTGGGGTGAGTGCTTATTTGTGCCCTGGGTGCCCCTGGAACTATAGCGGGGTGACTGTTACCCCAATGTTTCTATATATCTGTAACCTTGTTATGGGCTAAGGGGGCCCAGCCTGAGGGCCAGTTAGGGTACTATTTGTGCCCTGGGTAGCCCAGTGATGCCCCTGGGGGCAGTTCTGCGGGGCAGGAGGAGGAGTTTGCAGCTTGTTGGTAATTTTCAAACAGAACATTATCAGTTATTTTCTAAATCATCTTTTAAGGGATCCTGAAATGTCAGGATGTGGGGGCTGCGGCGCTGAGACCCCCCTATCGGAGTGAATGGATCTGTTTGACCTTTGAGAGGTTCTGTTCCTCGGGAACCGTTAGTAAATGAGCGCTAATAAAAGTGATTCTTGTTGCTCGCCGGGGGGGCTGATTTACAAGCAGATGTTCC
The DNA here is from genome assembly GCF_000004195.4 of Xenopus tropicalis. Lineage (NCBI taxonomy): Eukaryota > Metazoa > Chordata > Amphibia > Anura > Pipidae > Xenopus > Xenopus tropicalis. The sequence goes on along the minus strand of NC_030683.2, from coordinate 129,747,153 downwards.
TCGCTGCGGAATCATGTCAATAAGCCCGGGCCCCGGGGGTTTGGGCAAGAAAAAATATCTCACTCCTTATCTGCACATTGGGATTTTATTGAATTCTAAAGGTTCTTTCTAATAATAGCATCGGCCGGATTTAGTTAGTGGGGGGGGGGGGCAAAACAGACTTTATTGCTCTCCTTTATTTGTATAAAGAGCCAGACAGCCCATTAACTCTTGTTCAACTACTAAGACTTGGTTGTTGCCCTTCTGTCTCCATCTTACCCTACTGTCTCCATCTTGCCCTACTGTCTCCATCTTGCCCTACTGTCTCCATCTTGCCCTACTGTCTCCATCTTGCCCTACTGTCTCCATCTTGCCCTACTGTCTCCATTATGTCCTACTGTCTCCATCTTGTCCTACTGTCCCCATCTTGTCCTACTGTCTCCATCTTGTCCTACTGTCTCCATCTTGCCCTACTGTCTCCATCATGTCCTACTGTCTCCATCTTGTCCTACTGTCTCCATCTTGTCCTACTGTCTCCATTTTGCCCTACTGTCTCCATCTTGCCCTACTGTCTCCATCTTGCCCTACTGTCCCTATCTTGCCCTACTGTCTCCATCTTGCCCTACTGTCTCCATTATGTCCTACTGTCTCCATCTTGTCCTACTGTCCCCATCTTGTCCTACTGTCTCCATCTTGCCCTACTGTCTCCATTATGTCCTACTGTCTCCATCTTGCCCTACTGTCCCCATCTTGCCCTACTGTCTCCATCTTGCCCTACTGTCTCCATTATGTCCTACTGTCTCCATCTTGCCCTACTGTCTCCATTTTGCCCTACTGTCTCCATCTTGCCCTACTGTCCACATCTTGTCCTACTGTCCCCATCTTGTCCTACTGTCCCCATCCTGCCCTACTGTCTCCATCTTGCCCTACTGTCTCCATCTTGCCCTACTGTCTACATCTTGTCCTACTGTCTCCATCTTGTCCTACTGTCTCCATTTTGCCCTACTGTCTCCATCTTGCCCTACTGTCCCCATCTTGTCCTACTGTCCCCATCTTGCCCTACTGTCTCCATCTTGCCCTACTGTCTCCATCTTGCCCTACTGTCTCCATCTTGTCCTACTGTCTCCATCTTGTCCTACTGTCTCCATCTTGCCCTACTGTCCCCATCTTGTCCTACTGTCTCCATCTTGTCCTACTGTCCCCATCTTGTCCTACTGTCTCCATCTTGCCCTACTGTCTCCATCTTGCCCTACTGTCTCCATCTTGTCCTACTGTCTCCATCTTGTCCTACTGTCTCCATCTTGTCCTACTGTCCCCATCTTGTCCTACTGTCTCCATCTTGCCCTACTGTCTCCATCTTGCCCTACTGTCTCCATCTTGCCCTACTGTCTCCATCTTGTCCTACTGTCTCCATCTTGTCCTACTGTCCCCATCTTGTCCTACTGTCTCCATCTTGTCCTACTGTCTCCATTTTGCCCTACTGTCTCCATCTTGTCCTACTGTCTCCATTTTGCCCTACTGTCTCCATCTTGTCCTACTGCCTCCATCTTGCCCTACTGTCTCCATCTTGCCCTACTGTCTCCATCTTGCCCTACTGTCTCCATCTTGTCCTACTGTCTCCATCTTGTCCTACTGTCTCCATCTTGCCCTACTGTCTCCATTTTGCCCTACTGTCTCCATCTTGTCCTACTGCCTCCATCTTGCCCTACTGTCTCCATCTTGCCCTACTGTCTCCATCTTGCCCTACTGTCTCCATCTTGCCCTACTGTCTCCATCTTGTCCTACTGTCTCCATCTTGTCCTACTGTCTCCATCTTGCCCTACTGTCTCCATCTTGCCCTACTGTCTCCATCTTGTCCTACTGTCCCCATCTTGTCCTACTGTCTCCATCTTGCCCTACTGTCTCCATCTTGCCCTACTGTCTCCATCTTGTCCTACTGTCTCCATCTTGTCCTACTGTCTCCATCTTGTCCTACTGTCCCCATCTTGTCCTACTGTCTCCATCTTGTCCTACTGTCTCCATTTTGCCCTACTGTCTCCATCTTGTCCTACTGTCTCCATTTTGCCCTACTGTCTCCATCTTGTCCTACTGCCTCCATCTTGCCCTACTGTCTCCATCTTGCCCTACTGACTCCATCTTGCCCTACTGTCTCCATCTTGTCCTACTGTCTCCATCTTGCCCTACTGTCTCCATCTTGTCCTACTGTCTCCATCTTGCCCTACTGACTCCATCTTGCCCTACTGTCTCCATCTTGTCCTACTGTCTCCATCTTGCCCTTCTGTCTCCATCTTGCCCTACTGTCTCCATCTTGTCCTACTGTCCACATCTTGTCCTACTGTCTCCATCTTGTCCTACTGTCTCCATCTTGTCCTACTGTCCCCATCTTTTCCTACTGTCTCCATCTTGTCCTACTGTCTCAAAATGTCTCTTTTTAGTGCAAATTACAGGCAACAACAGGCAAAAATATAGCCCCATACATTGAGCTCATGTTAAAACAAGGGGGTATAATGCCCCTTAATACTAAATATAACTTCTCCATTATCCAGGGTTACAGGGAAGAGTTTTTCTGGGGGGGGTGGATCTGATTAAATACCTTTTCCTTCTCTCCGTGCCCGACACATTGTTCCATTTCAGTAAGTAAGTAGAAGCGCCCGTGTATATGGGGCACAGAGAATCCACAAACCTGCCCCCGGGGGCCGGAATGAAATGTTCAGGAACAAGAGCGACGTTCCGGGCACTGGTGCCTGGGGGGGGGGGGGGGGACGACAGGTTGTTCTGTTATTATTATCAGCCACTGGGGCCCAAAGCACAGAAAGTTCCCATTTAATCTGTTTTGTTGCCAGAGATTGAGGGTCTTTATGGGGAAGGGGACACGGCAGTGAAGGAGTTAACTGAATTAAACCCATTACTGTGCGGCTGTAGGTGGGTGCGAGCTGTCAGTGATGGGGGGAGTCTGTATGGGGGGGAATGGGGGGAGTCTGTATGGGGGGGAATGGGGGGAGTCTGTATGGGGGGAATGGGGGAGTCTGTATGGGGGGGAATGGGGGAGTCTGTATGGGAGGGAATGGGGGGAGTCTGTATGGGGGGGAATGGGGGAGTCTGTATGTGGGGGGGGTTGGGGGGAGTCGGAATGGGGGAGTCTGTATGGGGGGGAATGGGGGGAGTCTGAATGGGGGGGAATGGGGGAGTCTGTATGGGGGGAATGGGGGGAGTCTGAATGGGGAGGGATGGGGGGAGTCTGAATGGGGGAGTCTGTATGGGGGGGAATGGGGGGAGTCTGAATGGGGAGGGATGGGGGGAGTCTGAATGGGGAGGGATGGGGGGAGTCTGTATGGGGGGGAATGGGGGAGTCTGTATGGGGGGGAATGGGGGGAGTCTGAATGGGGGGGTCTGTATGGGGGGGAATGGGGAGTCTGTATGTGGGGGGGGGTTGGGGGGAGTCTGAATGGGGGGGAATGGGGGAGTCTGTATGGGGGGGAATGGGGGGAGTCTGAATGGGGAGGGATGGGGGGAGTCAGAATGGGGAGGGATGGGGGGAGTCAGAATGGGGAGGGATGGGGGGAGTCTGTATGGGGGGGAATGGGGGAGTCTGAATGGGGAGGGATGGGGGGAGTCAGAATGGGGAGGGATGGGGGGAGTCTGTATGGGGGGGAATGGGGGGAGTCTGAATGGGGAGGGATGGGGGGAGTCAGAATGGGGAGGGATGGGGGGAGTCTGTATGGGGGGGAATGGGGGGAGTCTGAATGGGGAGGGATGGGGGGAGTCAGAATGGGGAGGGATGGGGGGAGTCTGTATGGGGGGGAATGGGGGGAGTCTGAATGGGGAGGGATGGGGGGAGTCAGAATGGGGAGGGATGGGGGGAGTCTGTATGGGGAGGGATGGGGGGAGTCTGTATGGGGGGGCTAATGTGGGGCCCTATCATTCCTTTGGCTTTAGCTGGGTCTCATTTCAGCAACTGGCAAATCAGATTCCTTCTCACAAGTGCCCCCACCAGGAAGCCACCTGCCCCAATATCTGTTCATAAATACTGAGAAAGAAGGAGAGAGGGGAAGGGAAATACTTAATTTGCAGAGACACCAAATAAGAGGAGCCGCCCCAGTTCAGGCAGCAGAACCTGCCAGTTATTATATATATATACAGTATACTGTATGTATATAGGTTTATTATACAGACTTGGGCAGCGGCTCCGGCAGAGAATCTGATATACAGAATTGCTGTCAGCCAATCATAACACAGCAAACTGAGACTCGGGGTCGGGGCCACAGCACAGCGTCGGGCAATTATTGCTTTTTGTGTTGATCTTGGATCTGGGGCCTTTGTGCACTAAATACGATATTGATTCCCCCCGTGCCGCTCCGGCTGCCCCCCCCCGACTGTCTCACTACAAACACGGAATCGTGGAGGATAAACTTTTAATAATGTGAAATTGGAAATTAAATTTGCTTTGACAGTTATCTCCTTACACTGTATCTCTGTGTCTGTGCCGAGAAACCAAATAATCAGTCGCTTGAATAGGAGAGAGGTAATTATATGAGATGGAATTTCTATCAAAGAGAAATAGATGTTTCCTTCAAAATATATTCTCTATATCAGATATTGATTTCATCATCAGCATAGGAAGGGGTTCCTTACTGTAAGGGCAGTCGGGTTATGGGGTTCCCTACCAAGAGAGGGGGAATGAGTGATACATTGGGGGTGGGGAGGAAAGAAGATCTCGCTATCAGCATAGGAAGGGGTTTCTTACTGTAAGGGCAGTCAGGTTATGGGATTCCCTACCAAGAGAGGGGGAATGAGTGATACATTGGGGGTGGGGAGGAAAGGGGATCTCACCATCAGCATAGGAAGGGGTTCCTTACTGTAAGGGCAGTCGGGTTATGGGGTTCCCTACCAAGAGAGGGGGAATGAGTGATTCATTGGGGGTGGGGAGGAAAGTGGATCTCACCATCAGCATAGGAAGGGGTTCCTTACTGTAAGGGCAGTCGGGTTATGGGGTTCCCTACCAAGAGAGGGGGAATGAGTGATTCATTGGGGGTGGGGAGGAAAGGGGATCTCACCATCAGCATAGGAAGGGGTTCCTTACTGTAAGGGCAGTCAGGTTATGGGGTTCCCTACCAAGAGAGGGGGAATGAGTGATTCATTGGGGGTGGGGAGGAAAGGGGATCTCACCATCAGCATAGGAAGGGGTTCCTTACTGTAAGGGCAGTCAGGTTATGGGGTTCCCTACCAAGAGAGGGGGAATGAGTGATTCATTGGGGGTGGGGAGGAAAGGAGATCTCACCATCAGCATAGGAAGGGGTTCCTTACTGTAAGGGCAGTCAGGTTATGGGGTTCCCTACCAAGAGAGGGGGAATGAGTGATTCATTGGGGGTGGGGAGGAAAGGGGATCTCACCATCAGCATAGAAAGGGGTTCCTTACTGTAAGGGCAGTCAGGTTATGGGATTCCCTACCCAGAGAGGGGGAATGAGTGATACATTGGGGGAGGGGAGGAAAGGAGATCTCACCATCAGCATAGGAAGGGGTTCCTTACTGTAAGGGCAGTCAGGTTATGGGATTCCCTACCAAGAGAGGGGGAATGAGTGATTCATTGGGGGTGGGGAGGAAAGGGGATCTCACCATCAGCATAGGAAGGGGTTCCTTACTGTAAGGGCAGTCAGGTTATGGGATTCCCTACCAAGAGAGGGGGAATGAGTGATTCATTGGGGGAGGGGAGGAAAGGAGATCTCACCATCAGCATAGGAAGGGGTTCCTTACTGTAAGGGCAGTCAGGCTATGGGATTCCCTACCAAGAGAGGGGGAATAAGTGATTCATTGGGGGTGGGGAGGAAAGGAGATCTCACCATCAGCATAGGAAGGGGTTCCTTACTGTAAGGGCAGTCAGGTTATGGGGTTCCCTACCAAGAGAGGGGGAATGAGTGATTCATTGGGGGTGGGGAGGAAAGGGGATCTCACCATCAGCATAGGAAGGGGTTCCTTACTGTAAGGGCAGTCAGGTTATGGGGTTCCCTACCAAGAGAGGGGGAATGAGTGATTCATTGGGGGTGGGGAGGAAAGGAGATCTCACCATCAGCATAGGAAGGGGTTCCTTACTGTAAGGGCAGTCAGGTTATGGGGTTCCCTACCAAGAGAGGGGGAATGAGTGATTCATTGGGGGTGGGGAGGAAAGGGGATCTCACCATCAGCATAGAAAGGGGTTCCTTACTGTAAGGGCAGTCAGGTTATGGGATTCCCTACCCAGAGAGGGGGAATGAGTGATACATTGGGGGAGGGGAGGAAAGGAGATCTCACCATCAGCATAGGAAGGGGTTCCTTACTGTAAGGGCAGTCAGGTTATGGGATTCCCTACCAAGAGAGGGGGAATGAGTGATTCATTGGGGGTGGGGAGGAAAGGGGATCTCACCATCAGCATAGGAAGGGGTTCCTTACTGTAAGGGCAGTCAGGTTATGGGATTCCCTACCAAGAGAGGGGGAATGAGTGATTCATTGGGGGAGGGGAGGAAAGGAGATCTCACCATCAGCATAGGAAGGGGTTCCTTACTGTAAGGGCAGTCGGGTTATGGGGTTCCCTACCAAGAGAGGGGGAATGAGTGATACATTGGTGGGGGGGAGGTGCTTAAGGGGTTAATCAATATTACCCATGTGACCCCAGAGTCATTATGCCAATCAGCAGTTGCCCCAGTCCTGCAGAACAGTAATTCCCAGTTGCCGTTGGCTCAGTATTCCGGCCCAGCAGTCAGCGCTTTATGTTTATTACTGAGAGTAAATAGGGCCGCCGGGCGGCGGATGGGAGAGAATTGGCGGCTAATGATACATTGTACCCAATGCAAAGTGCCACTTAGCCTAAGTGCCAGAATTAAGGGCTTTACCCCTACGTAACGCGTGACTGCGGATCAAGGTATCACGGCGCTTATTGCTTTTACTCTCCGGATAAATTACAGCTTATTTGTAACGGAGAAATTGAAAGTCCACTTTACTCTGAAAATCTATTTAACCCCCCGTGACCCGAACGCATTAAGTCTGCGGAACCGACGCGCTTTGCATGGCAGAAAGGGAGCCAATCGCCGCGGGGCGACGCGCTGATCCGAGAAGCTGCTGGGAGTTCTGTAATCAGGAAAGAATAGAAAGAACTGAGCCGGGGGTTCCTCAGGGGAGGAGTCTTGGGATCACTTGAGAGTTCCTCAGGGGCGGAGTCTTGGGATCACTTGAGAGTTCCTCAGGGGCGGAGTCTTGGGAATCACTTGAGAGTTCCTCAGGGGCGGAGTCTTGGGAATCACTTGAGAGTTCCTCAGGGGCGGAGTCTTGGGATCAACCTATAAGGGGCCCCTTAGCTGTAGAGGGAGCCCAATTAAAAAAAAAAGGCTGTTATGTAGAACACTTGCCCCCAATCTACCCCTTAGGGTAACTAAGCACTCTGGGGCCCCAGGATGTCACATAGCAGCCTAGGAAACCCCATTGAAATCTTATAGCCCCTAGTGGGGGCGGAGCAATGGTTGTAAGGGGGATGGACTATGGCTTAATGGGGTGTGGTCATGGGGGGATTCACTATTTTAGGGTTCGGCCGAACCCCAATTCCTTTTTGAAAGATTCGGCCGAACGCCAAACCCTAAGGATTCAGCATTCCAACGCTGTGCCCGGCTGACGGGGGGGTGGGGGGGGCACTGGGGATTGGAGGCAATTCTGTTGGTATCGGCGCTGTCAGGAAGATGAATTGGGCGCACAGAGCTGGTAGGGAAGGAATTAGAGACGGAGCAGAACCCTCCCTGAAATCCCGTCTGATGAATTAACGACTGATTAATTAGCCTTCAGATCCAGGATTAATTGCCCCTTGTGCAGCTGCTTCCTGCCCCCCCCCCAGCCCCGGCACGTGGGCTGCACCCATCATTAACTGTCAGCTCTTCAGGGCAGCGATGTCACACCTGGCACATTTAGTCCCTGTATGTATGAGGGCAGTATGGGGGGACCCCTTGGAATGCCCCTTAGTATGTGGCACTAAGCGCAAGCCCTGCGTTGGCCTAAGGGCAAAGAGCCGCAATTGCCCCTGGCTAAATGCCCTTTGCAGGAACCCACCTAAACTGCCCTTTTCATGTTGCCAAACGAGTGGATCTTCTCCCGATATGCCCACCTACGGGGCAATATTGGGCTTATTCCCTTGGGCCAAATGATCAAATTAAAACTGCGGTCATAGGCGTCGGTGGTGCCCGTCGGGGGTGCCCGTACCTGGGCAGATAAGTCTAAAGGACCAATATCGGCAGCCGAAATTGCCCCGTGTGTGGGCACCTTAAGGCCTATGCCACCCATAGGGGGTGCTGTTCCTTCCACACTCCTCTCTGCCCCCCCCTCAAGGCAGGTAGAGTTTGGATCCCCCATTTTGAGCCAGGAAGGGAACGCAGTGGGACCGTTGTGGTGCCATCGTGCTGTGCCCCATTTGTACCCTGCAGTATCAGTCAGGATACAGATCCTTAGTGTATGGTTAATAACTCAGAGGGCACAGTAGCTCTGGGCATTTCTAGCTATTTTATCATCTGAGGCAGCAGACCCAGTGGCACCGGGCCGGCAAACCTGGTGCCCCCACCCATTACCCAACTGCTTTTCTCCCCCCGATATTATTATCAAATGGCTAAGGCTCTAGATGCCCCTATATACACAGTATATTTACCTCTTTCCTGCCCCCCCAGGGGTCTGCGGCTCATTTATTTCCTAAAGAAAAGGCAAACTGGGCGGCAGCCAGGAACCCTCCCTCTAATCTATAGCTGCCAGCTTGGCACAGCCGGGGAACCGCCGCTTGGCTGCCTTTCATCTACAGCTGAGTGTTTCATCTCTAGAACTGGCAGTCGGCAGGGGGAGGCTGGGGTGGCAGTGAGTTCTGCGCCGGCACTTTGCGCTCCTCGGGGGGCTCAGCGGCTGCTACAGGGGCCCCAAGAGTGTTTAAGACACAATGGTGGGAGCAGATGTTAAACTACAGCTCACAGGGATGCAGGGAGTTGCAGCACAACAACAGCTTGGGGGCCACAGGCTGGACACTAATATCTCTGGTATAATACGAGGTTCCTTTCTGCACCGGGGCCCAAGTTATTAGGGGGGGCCCTGACATCCCAGTTATTAGGGGGGCCCTGACATCCCAGTTATTAGGGGGGCCCTGACACCCCAGTTATTAGGGGGGCCCTGACACCCCAGTTATTAGGGGGGCCCTGACATCCCAGTTATTAGGGGGGCCCTGACATCCCAGTTATTAGGGGGGCCCTGACACCCCAGTTATTGGGGGGGCCCTGACACCCCAGTTATTAGGAGGGGCCCTGACACCCCAGTTATTGGGGGGGCCCTGACACCCCAGTTATTAGGAGGGGCCCTGACATCCCAGTTATTGGGGGGGCCCTGACACCCCAGTTATTCGGAGGGGCCCTGACACCCCAGTTATTAGGAGTGGCCCTGACATCCCAGTTATTAGGGGGGCCCTGACATCCCAGTTATTAGGGGGGCCCTGACATTCCAGTTATTAGGGGGGGCCCTGACATTCCAGTTATTAGGGGGGCCCTGACATCCCAGTTATTAGGGGGGCCATGACAGCCCAGTTATTAGGGGGGCCATGACAGCCCAGTTATTAGGGGGGGCCCTGACATCCCAGTTATTAGGGGGGGCCCTAACATCCCAGTTATTAGGGGGGGGCCATGACAGCCCAGTTATTAGGGGGGGCCCTGACATCCCAGTTATTAGGGCTTGGGGGATGGGAACGCTGCTTGTAACTGTCGGCCTTTTTCTGCCAGTTATGGAGCAGCGCCCGGCAGCCTTGGCACAGTAGGGCCGGACTTGGCATTGTTTATAGCTATGGGGGGGTCACTAGTACCAGGACTGTATGCAGAGCAATGTGCCATATTTCACCGAATACCCCAAAGCAGGGGAAGGGGCCCCACTTGAGGGCCATTTATGTTGTATGTTTGGGGGTGCAGCGGGGGCGGTGCTTATAGAAATGAATGCACACCTATACCCCTTGCTACGACCTAATGGCACCCTTGGGAATAGGGGTACATGAACCCCAGAAGACTGTAAACCTTACTAAGGGGGTGCATTTAATAAAAGGCACTAAGTTTGCCCAGGTGCAGTAACCCATAGCAACCAGTCAGCAAGTAGCATTTACTGGTCACCTGTTTAAAGGGGAACTGTCACCCAGACATGAATAGCTGCATAATGAAAGTCCTGTTTCTATTAACACATTCATACCCATTATAAAGCAATTTAAAAATCCCAGCTGTCAATCATACATTGCCTGCCCCGCCTCTACTTTCACTTTTCATTCAGCACCCCTCACTTTCCCCCTCCCTCCTCACCATCTAATTGTGTATATCCAGTGCATGGGCCTATACCTCTGACCCCCCCCATTCTGACATATAAACTTGATTTTGGGGTGACACATAGCTTGCCCACAAAATGGCGGCTGCCTGCTGGCCGTAATTGCGAATCTCCAGACTGAAGGAAACAAGATTTATATTATTTATAAAGTGTAAGTAACATTTATTTTGCTTGACAAACACAATAGAAAAGAATTTGGAATTATTTCTTAGGGTGACAGCTCCCCTTTAAAAGCAAACATCTTATTGGTTGCTATGGGTTACCGCACTGGGGCAAATGTAGTGTCTTTTATTACATAGGGAGGTTAGAGTCTTTATTATAGGAGTTGGTCTTTAGAATAAAGCTGGGGGGCCACAAGCAGTTTGTGATCCCATATTGGGGGCCCCGTTGCATTGAATGGGGTCCGTTATAAGGTTTTTTTTTGCCCCAAATACAATGATAAATATGAATTCTATGTGCCCATTATGTGTGTTGTTTGCAGGGTAAGATGCCCGGGCTCCTGAATCGTATCACCGGGGCCCCCCTGCCCCTGACTGCAGCGGAGATTAGCGCCTGTGTAAGCGGGTACGCTCTGGGCATGACGGCGTCTCTCACTTACACCAACCCGGAGTCTCAGCCGGTGGAAGGTAAATATCAGTAGTCGCTCCCTAACCTGCTTGTCTGGGAAATGGGCGGGGAAAGGGGTGCTTGCATGCCCCGCCCCCTGTGCCTCTGGATGCTGCCAAGCTAGCCGGCCCCTAGGAGGAATTAATAAGGTTCCCTATATGTTGGTAGCATATACAGGTATGGGATCCCTTATCCGGAAACAGAACCCAATAGGGCAGAACAGCCCTATTGGGTTTATTTAATGGTTAAATGATTCCCTTTTCTCTGTAATAATAAAACAGTACCTGTACATGATCCCAACTAAGATATAATTACCTCTTATTGGGGCAGAACAGCCCTATTGGGTTTATTTAATGGTTAAATGATTCCCTTTTCTCTGTAATAATAAAACAGTACCTGTACTTGATCCCAACTAAGATATAATTACCCCTTATTGGGGGCAGAACAGCCCTATTGGGTTTATTTCATGGTTAAATGATTCCCTTTTCTCTGTAATAATAAAACAGTACCTGTACTTGATCCCAACTAAGATATAATTACCCCTTATTGGGGCAGAACAGCCCTATTGGGTTTATTTAATGGTTAAATGATTCCCTTTTCTCTGTAATAATAAAACAGTACCTGTACTTGATCCCAACTAAGATATAATTACCCCTTATTGGGGCAGAACAGCCCTATTGGGTTTATTTCATGGTTAAATGATTCCCTTTTCTCTGTAATAATAAAACAGTACCTGTACTTGATCCCAACTAAGATATAATTACCCCTTATTGGGGGCAGAACAGCCCTATTGGGTTTATTTAATGGTTAAATGATTCCCTTTTCTCTGTAATAATAAAACAGTACCTGTACTTGATCCCAACTAAGATATAATTACCCCTTATTGGGGGCAGAACAGCCCTATTGGGTTTATTTAATGGTTAAATGATTCCCTTTTCTCTGTAATAATAAAACAGTACCTGTACTTGATCCCAACTAAGATATAATTACCCCTTATTGGGGCAGAACAGCCCTATTGGGTTTATTTAATGGTTAAATGATTCCCTTTTCTCTGTAATAATAAAACAGTACCTGTACTTGATCCCAACTAAGATATAATTACCCCTTATTGGGGGCAGAACAGCCCTATTGGGTTTATTTCATGGTTAAATGATTCCCTTTTCTCTGTAATAATAAAACAGTACCTGTACTTGATCCCAACTAAGATATAATTACCCCTTATTGGGGGCAGAACAGCCCTATTGGGTTTATTTAATGGTTAAATGATTCCCTTTTCTCTGTAATAATAAAACAGTACCTGTACTTGATCCCAACTAAGATATAATTACCCCTTATTGGGGGCAGAACAGCCCTATTGGGTTTATTTCATGGTTAAATGATTCCCTTTTCTCTGTAATAATAAAACAGTACCTGTACTTGATCCCAACTAAGATATAATTACCCCTTATTGGGGCAGAACAGCCCTATTGGGTTTATTTAATGGTTAAATGATTCCCTTTCTCTGTAATAATAAAACAGTACCTGTACTTGATCCCAACTAAGATATAATTACCCCTTATTGGGGCAGAACAGCCCTATTGGGTTTATTTCATGGTTAAATGATTCCCTTTTCTCTGTAATAATAAAACAGTACCTGTACTTGATCCCAACTAAGATATAATTACCCCTTATTGGGGGCAGAACAGCCCTATTGGGTTTATTTAATGGTTAAATGATTCCCTTTTCTCTGTAATAATAAAACAGTACCTGTACTTGATCCCAACTAAGATATAATTACCCCTTATTGGGGGCAGAACAGCCCTATTGGGTTTATTTAATGGTTAAATGATTCCCTTTTCTCTGTAATAATAAAACAGTACCTGTACTTGATCCCAACTAAGATATAATTACCCCTTATTGGGGCAGAACAGCCCTATTGGGTTTATTTAATGGTTAAATGATTCCCTTTTCTCTGTAATAATAAAACAGTACCTGTACTTGATCCCAACTAAGATATAATTACCCCTTATTGGGGCAGAACAGCCCTATTGGGTTTATTTAATGTTTAAATGATTTTTAGTAGACTTAAGGTACAAAGATCCAAATTACATAAAGATCCCTTATCCAGAAAACCCCTGGACCCGAGCATTCTGGATAATGGGTCCCATACCTGTATATCCCATAAAGCCCATAGAAAGTCCCTCGTAACACTCTGGTTCCGACTCCTGAAACAACACAGCACAAGTCCCTGGCTGGCTTCTAAAGCATTATCATGAGTCAGAACCAGCAGTGCAGGGAAGGGAAAGGGACAGACACAGTGACAGTTACACATAACTATAAACCCAGTGAGAATGAGGAATGAATGGATATTGGGGAGTTGTATCAGGAGTCAGAACCAGCAGTGCAGGGAAGGGAAAGGGACAGACACAGTGACAGTTACACATAACTATAAACCCAGTGAGAATGAGGAATGAATGGATATTGGGGAGTTGTATCATGAGTCAGAACCAGCAGTGCAGGGAAGGGAAAGGGACAGACACAGTGACAGTTACACATAACTATAAACCCAGTGAGAATGAGGAATGAATGGGTATTGGGGAGTTGTATCAGGAGTCAGAACCAGCAGTGCAGGGAAGGGAAAGGGACAGACACAGTGACAGTTACACATAACTATAAACCCAGTGAGAATGAGGGATGAATGGATATTGGGGAGTTGTATCAGGAGTCAGAACCAGCAGTGCAGGGAAGGGAAAGGGACAGACACAGTGACAGTTACACATAACTATAAACCCAGTGAGAATGAGGGATGAATGGGTATTGGGGAGTTGTATCAGGAGTCAGAACCAGCAGTGCAGGGAAGGGAAAGGGACAGACACAGTGACAGTTACACATAACTATAAACCCAGTGAGAATGAGGAATGAATGGGTATTGGGGAGTTGTATCAGGAGTCAGAACCAGCAGTGCAGGGAAGGGAAAGGGACAGACACAGTGACAGTTACACATAACTATAAACCCAGTGAGAATGAGGAATGAATGGGTATTGGGGAGTTGTATCAGGAGTCAGAACCAGCAGTGCAGAGAATAGAATTAACCAGGCAGTAATAAGACGCTGTGTATGTGTGTGCCGTTGGCTATAAACGTTCGGCACAGCGCGCCGCCACTTTCGCCAGTAGAAATAATGATAATAATTCCGGAGTCGCGATTAGCCATGATTGCCCCATTCGCTTGGCTCTCATAGAGTCGCTAATTCCGCTATTCCCGGCACAAAAGTGATTTTTGGGAATTAACCCCCCCCTCCCCAGATGATGCTTTATGCCTTATTACCGCATTGACTGTTCCCCCCCCAGCGCTGTTCGTGTACCCCCTGAATGAACACACCGTGGTGGTCGGCTTTGAAGCCGTGATCTGCCGGCGCATCGTCACCGTGCAAATAAAGGACAAAGGGAAAATGGACGAGTCCTACTACGATTACTGCAGCATGGCCAGCGGGAGGTTCCCAGAAGGCAACGGTGAGCGCCGGCCGGCCAATCACAGACAAAGGGGCCACTTTATACCCGCGGTTTGGCTCCTTACGAGAAACATGATTATTGGAGTCAGAAATCACTAAAGCAAAATGGAAGCTTTTAGTATTAAATTCTAGGATTCAGCTCAGCCCTCAGGTGTTTAGATATAAAGAAACCCCCCCCCCCCAACCCCTCCCCAAGCAGCGTCGCTAAGCTTCTACCCCAGGCCAGGGCCCCTTTTTTATAAAGAACACCCTGCCTCAGGGTACTTTTGGTACCTGTTGGGTCCTACCACCTTCCACTCTCCCTACTTGCTGGGAAAAAAGGAAAATGGCCGTGAGTTCCAAGGTGGAACGCACGTCCATCTTTATTTTTTTAATGGTAACTAAGCAGCGAAAGAGTGGGGCCCTTACATCAGGTATCCGGTGGGCCCTGGGTACCACAGTCCGGCTGCCTTACGTGGGGTTATACTGGGTCTATACTGCAGTCTATTGTTGGAAGTCAGGGAGTACCACAAATGCCCCCTCCCCCGAGCAGTAGAAGCCCCAACCCAAAACCTGTGGGATCCTCTTGATTACCCGGGCAAATATGTGGGGTGCAAGTGGTTGAGCCCAAGCTCTTCCTGCTGCCCTCCCTGCCCACCACCTAACTGTACCCCTCTTCCACCTAGGGTGGCATCTATTTATAGAAACACACCTGCCCCGCCCCCTTCCTGACATCAGCGGAGGGGTGGGTCGGACGGACGTGGGTATATAAATGGGCGTGGGAAGCTAGAGAGCTGGTTAGGGTCGGGCACAGGTTGAATTATTTCTGCAGGTTCCCAATTTTATCACAGTGTGGTGCAACTTTACTTGCCCTTTAATTTCTTTTTATTACTTTAATATAGGAGTGATAGTGGGTGCCAGCACCCATTGATTGTCGGTCACGGTGCCAATAGGGTTTGCTTTTTTTTCCATTTAATACTGGCCTTTAGAGTGGGGGGGCGAGCCGTAATGCCATTTGGGGGCGGGGAAATGGGTGGGGCCAGCGTCAGACTGGGCCGCCGGGATACCGGGAAAAATCCAGATCTGATCCCCCCAGTGTTGGGGGCCTCTGGGGGTGCAAGGTGGCAGTGTGGGCCATTGGGGGGTGCAGGGGCCCCTGAGGCAGAAGGCAGAAGCCCCTGGTTGGGGCAGAGACTGGTCTCTATATAAAAGGCTGTGTCCTACCCTTACAGATTTACCAGCCCTAAGTGGCGACTTTCCGGCTAAACCAATCAAATGCCACCCAAGTGCCAAGTGCCAACAGGTCACCCGAAATGTGACCCTAATTTTTCCTGAGATTGAGCTTCTGGGAGATCCTCCAGCCATTTTGTTGGCCCCCCACTACTCAAACCTTTACACCCATGGGCATTTTGGGGGGCGTCTATACCCTAAACATTGTTTAATTTGCAGAAAAGGGGGTTCAGTTTGTCCGGGGAAGCTTTCTGCTTGATAAACAAACCATTCACGGCTGGTTCTCACTGCGGAGACATTGTACCCGCTTTTATTTAATGGTAACGGTGCCATTAAACATGGGCCAGCCATTTTGTTGTTTACACGGGGAACGATGATAAGGTCATTTGCTGGGCCATTTGCAGCGGCGGAACTGGGCAGATAACAAGCCTAAATATATACATTTCTGCATTTAGCTGTTTGGTTGCTAAGGGACGGTTGCTAGTGGCTCTAAAGCCGGCGGGAAGGAGCGAGGGTCTTTAATGATTCATTTTCTGCTTGTATGGGGGCAGGGAGTTGTTTGCAGCAATGGCTACTTTCCTGCGGATTTGGGGGTGTCCCCTATAGGGAATCTATATTGACTGGGATAGATGAATACCCTTATTGAATTGGATACAACAGGGTATTAATGCTCAGGGAAGCTAAGAAGCAGCACTGAACTCTAACACCTGTCTGAATCGTTAATAGGATATTTGCTTGGGGGTTTCTGTATATTCATTTACCCACAATTCTACTCTGACAGGTCGGATTCTGCTGGATGAAGACCTGGAGAGGATCATTTTCGTGGCCAACCTGGGGATGGTGCCAGCCCAGGAGAGCGTGTCTGTGTTGATCAGTACATCGTCGGAGTTACCCACCCTCTCTAGCGGGGCTGTGAGGGTCCTACTGCCGCCAGTCTGTGTGCCCAGAGTGACCAACTGCCCGGTGGAAAACAGTCTCTCCTCCATCTCCCCACTGCGGCTGTAAGAAACGGGTGTCCAACTGGGAAGGGATCTTAGTTTTCCAGTACTATTAAGTGGGGCAGTTAGTGGGTTTGGGGGTAATTAGATGGCAGATTGAGGCTAGGCACCTTTAAAAGCCCCTAGGTACCATGGGCACTGATGGAATCTGGTTGGGGGGTTAGGATGAATGGTGCCGGAGGGGTATTTATAAGTAAGAATAGTTGTTGATGGCCTTCAGGAGAAGATGGTGGAGGCTGAGAAGGTTCATTCCATTCCCTTATGGTGTCCCACAATATTTCATATCATCTGGGCAAGATAAAGGGATTCCCATCTTTGCTGAGTTGTATCTCAAGCTTGGTGTATCCGCAGGAGAGAGACTGGACTCACCAGCTCCAGCAAGAAGCTCTGCCTCGCAACACTGCTGGAAACAGAGGCTGTGAACGCCATCGAATATGAACTGACGTTTCACCTGGAGATTCGAGCTCCGTATCTTCTAGCAGGTCAGTGCCAAGCTACAGTAGCCATGGAGTAACATTGCCGGGCAGAAAGCTGTCAGAAAGTGCCCGTTATCAGACATTGGGGGACATTGGCTTGATATCTCTTGGCTTGGAGGGATTGATCCAAATGTGATCTCCCTAATATTTGATTTGAAATACCTTTGAATCTTTATTAAATACGAGACAGAAACAGTAGAATAATATAGAGGCTGCATGACAAAATGGTGACAGTGAGGACAAGATGGAGACAGTAAGACAAGATGGAGACAGTAGGGCAAGATGGAGACAGTAGGGCAAGATGGAGACAGTAGGGCAAGATGGAGACAGTAAGACAAGATGGAGACAGTAGGGCAAGATGGAGACAGTAGGGCAAGATGGAGACGGTAGGGCAAGATGGAGACAGTAGGGCAAGATGGGGACAGTAGGGCAAGATGGAGACAGTAGGGCAAGATGGAGGCAGTAGGGCAAGATGGAGGCAGTAGGGCAAGATGAAGACAGTAGGACAAGATGGAGACAGTAGGGCAAGATGAAGACAGTAGGACAAGATGGAGACAGTAGGGCAAGATGGAGACAGTAGGGCAAGATGGGGACAGTAGGGCAAGATGGAGACAGTAGGGCAAGATGGAGACAGTAGGACAAGATGGAGACCGTAGGGCAAGATGGAGGCAGTAGGGCAAGATGGAGGCAGTAGGGCAAGATGGAGGCAATAGGGCAAGATGGAGACAGTAGGGCAAGATGGAGACAGTAGGACAAGATGGAGACAGTAGGACAAGATGGAGACAGTAGGGCAAGATGGAGACAGTAGGGCAAGATGGAGACAGTAGGGCAAGATGGAGGCAGTAGGGCAAGATGGAGACAGTAGGACAAGATGGAGACAGTAGGACAAGATGGAGACAGTAGGGCAAGATGGAGACAGTAGGGCAAGATGGAGACAGTAGGACAAGATGGAGACAGTAAGACAAGATGGAGACAGTAGGGCAAGATGGAGACAGTAGGGCAAGATGGAGACAGTAGGGCAAGATGGGGACAGTAGGGCAAGATGGAGACACTAGGGCAAGATGGAGGCAGTAGGGCAAGATGGAGGCAGTAGGGCTAGATGAAGGCAGTAGGGCAAGATGGAGACAGTAGGGCAAGATGGAGACAGTAGGGCAAGATGGGGACAGTAGGGCAAGATGGAGACAGTAGGGCAAGATGGAGACAGTAGGACAAGATGGAGACAGTAGGGCAAGATGGAGACAGTAGGGCAAGATGGAGACAGTAGGACAAGATGGAGACAGTAGGGCAAGATGGAGACAGTAGGGCAAGATGGAGACAGTAGGGCAAGATGGAGACAGTAGGGCAAAATGGAGACAGTAGGACAAGATGGAGACAGTAGGGCAAGATGGAGACAGTAGGGCAAGATGGAGACCGTAGGGCAAGATGGAGGCCGTAGGGCAAGATGGAGGCAGTAGGGCAAGATGGAGACAGTAGGACAAGATGGAGACAGTAGGACAAGATGGAGACAGTAGGGCAAGATGGAGACAGTAGGGCAAGATGGAGACAGTAGGGCAAGATGGAGACCGTAGGGCAAGATGGAGACCGTAGGGCAAGATGGAGGCCGTAGGGCAAGATGGAGGCAGTAGGGCAAGATGGAGACAGTAGGACAAGATGGAGACAGTAGGACAAGATGGAGACAGTAGGGCAAGATGGAGACAGTAGGGCAAGATGGAGACAGTAGGGCAAGATGGAGACAGTAGGACAAGATGGAGACAGTAGGACAAGATGGAGACAGTAGGGCAAGATGGAGACAGTAGGGCAAGATGGAGGCAGTAGGGCAAGATGGAGGCAGTAGGGCAAGATGGAGACAGTAGGACAAGATGGAGACAGTAGGGCAAGATGGAGACAGTAGAAAAAGATGGAGACAGTAGAACAAGATAGACACAGTAGGGCAAGATGGAGACAGTAGGACAAGATGGAGACAGTAGGACATGATGGAGAAAAATGATGGCTGTAGTGCAAGAAAGTGACAGAAGGATATGGAGGAAGTAATATGAGAGCAGGTTGGTAGGGAAGGTTAAGGCAGTAGGACATGGTGGAAGTAATAGGATATCAGTATGGAATTATGGAGCAATTATGGAATTAAGTAGGGAAAGGAGGCAACAGTGAAGCATAATCTTAGTGATGATCACCCTGTTTGGTGAGTGTAACAAACATAATAGGTAACCACCCCATGGTCCTTAAGTTGTCTTGTAAGCTTAACTTTAGCAGAGGGGCTATGGGTTGAACAGGGGGTCCCACCAAAGTCTGTTTTGGCATTTGCCCCACTGACCCCACAGAAGGGCTTCTAGGTGGGATGCTGATTTATGATATTAACATAGTTACTATGGCCCCCCCTATGGGAACTCAAGGGTAATTAATGGGCTTCTCATGGTCCTGCCTTCTGGTTAGGGATTGGGGCAAGATGAGCCCAGTAGTCACTAATGACAGAACTACCGGTAGAGACAAGTATGAAGATCTTATTATGTAAGACTAAAGGGCAAGTCAAACCTACATTAACTCTTTATTTTCTCAGGTGTAGAAAGTCCAACCCATGAGATCCGAGCTGATGCCGACCCTTCCGCTCCTTCTGCCAAAAGCATTGTGATCACATTGGCCAATAAGCACACGTACGACCGACCAGTCGAGATCCTCATCCACCCAAGTGGTACAGTGAATATTTGAGCAACACTAAAACAGGGGCGATTGTGTGAGGGTAGGGCGGAGGAAAGTGGGGTTCGGAATTATCCAATATTTCTGTGTATAGTAATTCCAGTCTGATTGTCTCTCCCCCTTTCCCCCCAGAGCCTCATTTCCCTCACATTCTGATGGAGGAAGGAGACATGACCCCCAGCGAATACGAGCAGTTCCTTAGGGGAAAGAGCGACTTCATTAGAGGCACCAAAAAGGACCCCAGTCCTGAGAAAAAGGTCTTGACTTAGCCCATAACAAGGTTACAGATATATAGAAACATTGGGGTAACAGTCACCCCGCTATAGTTCCAGGGGTACCCAGGGCACAAATAAGCACTCACCCCAAATCCTCCCCTAACTGGCCTTCAGGCTGGGCCCCCTTAGCCCATAACAAGGTTACAGATATATAGAAAACATTGGGGTAACAGTCACCCCGCTATAGTTCCAGGGGATACCCAGGGCACAAATAAGCACTCACCCCAAATCCCCCTAACTGGCCTTCAGGCTGGGCCCCTTAGCCCATAACAAGGTTACAGATATATAGAACATTGGGGTAACAGTCACCCCGCTATAGTTCCAGGGGTACCCAGGCACAAATAAGCACTCACCCCAAAATCTCCCCCTAACTGGCCTTCAGGCTGGGCCCCCTTAGCCCATAACAAGGTTACAGATATATAGAAACATTGGGTAACAGTCACCCCCGCTATTAGTTCAGGGGTACCCAGGGCACAAATAAGCACTCACCCCAAAATCTCCCCTACGGCCTTCAGGCTGGGCCCCTTAGCCCATAACAAGGTTACAGATATATAGAAACATTGGGGTAACAGTCACCCCGCTATAGTTCCAGGGGTACCCAGGGCACAAATAAGCCACTCACCCCAAATCCCCCCCTAACTGGCCTTCAGGCTGGGCCCCCTTAGCCCATAACAAGGTTACAGATATATAGAAACATTGGGGTAACAGTCACCCCGCTATAGTTCCAGGGGTACCCAGGGCACAAATAAGCACTCACCCCAAATCCCCCCCTAACTGGCCTTCAGGCCTGGGCCCCCTTAGCCCATAACAAGGTTACAGATATATAGAAACATTGGGTAACAGTCACCCCGCTATAGTTCCAGGGGTACCCCAGGGCACAATAAGCACTCACCCCAAATCCCCCCCTAACTGGCCTTCAGGCTGGGCCCCCTTAGCCATAACAAGGTTACAGGATATATAGAAACATTGGGGTAACAGTCACCCCCGCTATAGTTCCAGGGGTACCCAGGGCACAAAATAAGCACTCACCCAAACCCCCCCTAACTGGCCTTCAGAACATTGGGGTAAAGTCACCCGCTAAGTTAGGGGTACAGTCAGGACAATAAGCATCACGCCAAATCCCTAACTGGCCTTCTAGGTGGGCCCCCTTAGCCCATAACAAGGTTAGCAGAATATAGATCATTGGGGTAGACTGTCCCCTCGTATAGTTCCAGGAAGAGTACAGGCACAAAATAAGCATCACCAATCCTCCTAATGGTTTCAGGTGGGCCCCTTAGCCCATAACAAGTTCAGATAATAGAATTGGGGTAACAGTCACCTCTGCTTAGTTTCCAGGGTAGCCCGGACAATAAGCACTCACCAAATCCCCAACTGGCCTTCAGGCTGGGCCGCCTTAGCCATAAAGGTTTTAAGATATATAGGACATTGGGTAACAGTCACCGCTAAGTTTTCAGGGTAACCGCAGGGACAATAATAAGCACTCACCCAAATCCCCTAACTGCCTCAGGCTGGCCCCTAGCCATAACAAGGTTACAGATATATCAGGTAAGCATTGGGGTAATCAAGTCACTGCTATAGTTCCATGGGGTACCAGGGCACAAAATAAGCACTCACCCCAAATCCCCCCTAACTGGCCTTCAGGCTGGGCCCCCTTAGCCCATAACAATGTTACAGATATATAGAAACATTGGGGATACAGTCACCCCGCTATAGTTCCAGGGTACCCAGGTCACAAATAAGCACTCACCCCAAATCCCCCCTAACTGGCCTTCAGGCTGGGCCCCCTTAGCCCATAAAAGGTTACAGATATATAGGAACATTGGGGTAACAGTCACCCTGCTATAGTTCCAGGGTACCCCAGGGCACAAATAAGCACTCACCCCAAATCCCCCCCTAACTGGCCTTCAGGCTGGGCCCCCTTAGCCCATAACAAGGTTACAGATATATAGGAACATTGGGGTAACAATAAGACTCTTCTCCGGCCGCAGACAGAGATTATCCGGAAGCGGCTGATTAAGGATATCTGCCATAACCCGGTGGTGATGCTGAACTTCTGCCCAGACCTACAGGCGGCCCAGACGGATCTCCGTAAGGCGCAGGGGGAGTTCATTTTCCTGCTGGATCGCAGCGGCAGTATGAGTGGAGTCAGTATCACCAGAGTCAGGGTAAGCTCGGGGGTCTCTGGCAGATAAAGGGAAACTAACGTGCAGTTATTGAAATATCGTTTTAACCAATTGATGTTCTAATTAAATGCATTTTAATTAATTAAGAGGTATATTTTCCCTTTAACTCCCCATTCGGGGAACATGACGAATCCCCGGTAAAAACAAATTATCATGCAAAAAGCTCTGTCTTCATTTACATACAATTAATTTCTTGCCTAAAATAGGAACGCGGCATTTTTGGGTAGGATTTTAACTCCTCGGCTCCCACAGGAACTTTCTCTGGGGGGGGGATCTGCCTTATCATTTACAGTAGGGGGTACATTATCCCTTATAATACATGAGTGATACTCAGAGTTCCCTGTGTAACTCAGCCTGCAGCCTTGTGCCTTTATATGGGGGGCACAGAACCCCTCAGTGACTGCTAATATCCTTATCATTTACAGTAGGGGGTACATTATACCTTATAATACATGAGTGATACTCAGAGTTCCCTGTATAACTCAGCCTGCAGCCTTGTGCCTTTATATGGGGGCACAGAACCCCTCAGTGACTGCTAATATCCTTATCATTTACAGTAGGGGGTACATATCCCTTATAATACATGAGTGATACTCAGAGTTCCCTGTATAACTCAGCCTGCAGCCTTGTGCCTTTATATGGGGGGCACAGAACCCCTCAGTGACTGCTAATATCCTTATCATTTACAGTAGGGGGTACATTATCCCTTATAATACATGAGTGATACTCAGAGTTCCCTGTATAACTCAGCCTGCAGCCTTGTGCCTTTATATGGGGGGCACAGAACCCCTCAGTGACTGCTAATATCCTTATCATTTACAGTAGGGGGTACATTATCCCTTATAATACATGAGTGATACTCAGAGTTCCCTGTATAACTCAGCCTGCAGCCTTGTGCCTTTATATGGGGGGCACAGAACCCCTCAGTGACTGCTAATATCCTTATCATTTACAGTAGGGGGTACATTATCCCTTATAACAGTGGAACATTAATAAGGATAAGTGATTTATTGGGTAAATGGGATCATGAGAAGACTTTAATGCTGAGCTGAGATCAGACGATGGTTTGGGCGCCCAATACAAGTAATAATGAGGGAACAGGACAAGCCGTAGGGATTGATCGGGTCTCATTGTGTCTGGGCTGTTGAGTTAAACTGCACTAAATGATAGGGCAGAATCAATGGAGCCTCATCAGTCGCTCAGACTGTTCCTCTGCCTTTAATAACCCGCAGTATTGGCAGATCGATATCTTGCATTGACCCGGGTACTGCCAAGCGCTGATAGTGACAAAGGATTACAGGTCAGGGCTTGGGACTCCTCCAGTTACATGGGAGTAGGAGAAACAATAGGTTAGCTGAAAGCAGTTCTAATGTGTAGCGCTGGCTGAAAGCTCAGACTCAGGCACACTTTACTGCTGCGCTGCAAGTTGGAGTGATATCCCCCCCCTCCCCCCCAGCAGCCGATCAGCAGAACAATGGGAAGGGAGCAAGATAGCAGCTCCCAGTAGGTATCAGAATAGCACTCAATAGTAAGAAATCCAAGTCCGGCTTGGGACTCCTCCAGTTACATGGGAGTAGGAGAAACAATAGGTTAGCTGAAAGCAGTTCTAATGGGTAGCGCTGGCTGAAAGCTCAGACTCAGGCACACTTTACTGCTGCGCTGCAAGTTGGAGTGATATCCCCCCCCTCACCCCCCAGCAGCCGATCAGCAGAACAATGGGAAGGGAGCAAGATAGCAGCTCCCAGTAGGTATCAGAATAGCACTCAATAGTAAGAAATCCAAGTCCGGCTTGGGACTCCTCCAGTTACATGGGAGTAGGAGAAACAATAGGTTAGCTGAAAGCAGGTCTAATGAGTAGCGCTGGCTGAAAGCTCAGACTCAGGCACAAGGCACTGAGATGGCGCCTACTCACCAATATTACAGCTACAAATACATTTGTTGGTTGAAGAATAAAGGGTTAAATGGCAGAGGGAATTATTTGCTGTGTGACAGGGTCATTTAGAAATAAAATGTCCCCCATAAATATCATGGCAGTGTCCCTTTAAAGAGTAAAATATGTGCGTTTTTTTTGGACCTGAAGCTGAGGTTGATAAAAGAAACACACCCATCAAGTCCTTCCCTACATCCAAGCAGATTCTAACTTCTACTTCACTCAGGGAAAAATATCTGCCTCCAAAAGAAAAGGTGGGAACAGTTCATATCCAATCCTTTCATGGGCCTCTCTTGTGTTTTTTGCTCTTGTGGGGCTGTTGGGGCAGTGAGGGTTCCTGTGGGGCTGTTGGGGCAGTGAGGGTTCCTGTGGGGCTGTTGGGGCAGTGAGGGTTCCTGTGGGGCTGTTGGGGCAGTGAGGGTTCCTGTGGGGCTGTTGGGGCAGTGAGGGTTCTTGTGGGGCTGTTGGGCAGTGAGGCGTTCCTGTGGGGGGCTGTTGGGGGCAGTGAGGGTTACCTGTGGGCTGTTGGGCAGTGAGGTTCCTGTGGGCTGTTGGGCAGTGAGGGTTCTGTGGGGCTGTTGGGGCACTGAGGCTCCTGTGGGGTGTTGGGGCAGTGAGGGCTTTCCTGTGGGGCTGTTGGGGCACTGAGGGTTCCTGTGGAGCTGTTGGGGCAGGGAGGGTTCCTGTGGGGCTGTTGGAGCACTGAGGGCTTCCTGTGGGGCTGTTGGGGGCACTGAGGGCTCCTGTGGGCTGTTGGGGCACTGAGGGTCCTGTGGGGCTGTTGGGGCACTGAGGTCCTGTGGGGCTGTTGGGCACTGAGGGCTCCTGTGGGGCTGTTGGGGCACTGAGGGCTCCTGTGGGGCTGTTGGGCACGCTGAGCGGTTCCTGTGGGGCCTGTTGGGGCACTGAGCGGTTCCTGTGGGGCTGTTGGGGCACTGAGGGTTCTGTGGGGCTGTTGGGGCACTGAGGGTTCCTGTGGGGCTGTTGGGGCACTGAGGGCTCCTGTGGGGCTGTTGGGGCACTGAGGGTTCCTGTGGGGCTGTTGGGGCACTGAGGGCTCCTGTGGGGCTGTTGGGGCACTGAGGGCTCCTGTGGGGCTGTTGGGGCACTGAGGGTTCCTGTGGGGCTGTTGGGGCACTGAGGGTTCCTGTGGGGCTGTTGGGGCACTGAGGGCTCCTGTGGGGCTGTTGGGGCACTGAGGGCTCCTGTGGAGCTGTTGGGGCAGAGAGGGTTCCTGTGGGGCTGTTGGAGCACTGAGGGTTCCTGTGGGGCTGTTGGGGCACTGAGGGTTCCTGTGGGGCTGTTGGGGCACTGAGGGTTCCTGTGGGGCTGTTGGCGGGCACTGAGGTTCCTGTGGGGCTGTTGGGGGCACTGAGGGCTCCTGTGGGGCTGTTGGGGCACTGAGGGGCTCCTTGTGGAGCTGTTGGGGCAGTGAGGGTTCCTGTGGGGCTGTTGGGGCACTGAGGGTTCCTGTGGGGCTGTTGGGGCACTGAGGGTTCCTGTGGGGCTGTTGGGGCACTGAGGGTTCCTGTGGGGCTGTTGGGGCACTGAGGGTTCCTGTGGGGCTGTTGGGGCACTGAGGGTTCCTGTGGGGCTGTTGGGGCACTGAGGGCTGCATACTTAAAATTAGGTCTTAGTTTTAGAACATTTTTTACCTGCTATTACCCCCCCCCCCCCCCCACAGCAGCCAAACTATTCTAGCTTCCGGCCCATACATGTGGCGGTTCTGATGGAGCAGATTTCCTATCAGCGATATGGGCCCCAGGCAGATATATTAAGGCTGTCAGTACATCGGCACATATTGCCCTGAGGAAGCCGCCATGTTACTCCCGGGCACCACATCCCAGGGGCACCGCTCTTGATGCCACAGAAGCTGTTGATGGAAATTGCCCCCCAGGGAGAAGCAGCAGAGGCGGCAGCTGGAGAATGAAAATAGCGGCTCTGGATTTAGTGTAAAATGATGAATATGGGAGATTCTGCCCCGGTCTCCCCATCACTGTGTAATGTCTGCCCTGTATACAGAATGGAGTCATGTAAGGGTTAATCCATCAGCGCCCAGAACTGAGAATATTATATGGGGTGGCAGTTTCTATCACCGTGACAACTAATGGCGTTAGTGTGGTCTTCAGTGAGGTCCCCCGACACCAAAATGTGACAGTTATACGGGTCACAGGGAGTTTTCTCTTATCTATTCCTTTCTAGGGCTGAAAATATCCTTTCTATCTCTGCATGGGGGCAGTTAAGGGGGGTCACTATATATAAATATATAAGGGGGGGCAATAATGAAATAGAGAAAGTACAGGGAAGAGCGACTAAGCTGATAAAGGGAATGGGCTCAGTTATGGGGAAAGGCTGGCCCAGTTGGGATTGGTTACACTGGGGAAGGGGCAGTTAAGGGGGGGGGTCACTATATATAAATATATAAGGGGGGCAATAATGAAATAGAGAAAGTACAGGGAAGAGCGACTAAGCTGATAAAGGGAATGGGCTCAGTTATGGGGAAAGGCTGGCCCAGTTGGGATTGGTTACACTGGGGAAGGGGCAGTTAAGGGGGGGTCACTATATATAAATATATAAGGGGGGGCAGTAATGAAATAGAGAAAGTACAGGGAAGAGCGACTAAGCTGATAAAGGGAATGGGCTCAGTTATGGGGAAAGGCTGGCCCAGTTGGGATTGGTTACACTGGGGGGGGGGCAGTTAAGGGGGGGTCACTATATATAAATATATAAGGGGGGGGGGCAGTAATGAAATAGAGAAAGTACAGGGAAGAGCGACTAAGCTGATAAAGGGAATGGGCTCAGTTATGGGGAAAGGCTGGCCCAGTTGGGATTGGTTACACTGGGGGGGGGGCAGTTAAGGGGGGGTCACTATATATAAATATATAAGGGGGGGCAGTAATAAAATAGAGAAAGTACAGGGAAGAGCGACTAAGCTGATAAAGGGAATGGGCTCAGTTATGGGGAAAGGCTGGCCCAGTTGGGATTGGTTACACTGGGGAAGGGGCAGTTAAGGGGGGGGGCACTATATATAAATATATAAGGGGGGGCAGTAATGAAATAGAGAAAGTTAAGAAAAATATATCTTCAGACAATCAAAGGATAACTAAGGCCTAAATAATAAATATGGCTAGAACTGTTGTATTTTATATAGGGAACTTACTATAGCTCCCATTTGGGTGCTATTAGGCCGCCTTGTGTGTGTCAGTGGCACCGCACGTGCTCAGTGTGCTCTGGCTGCTTAGAAGCTAAACTTAAGTAAGGGTTTTGAATCAACTGTGATGCAGACTGCACTGATTTCTAAGCTGCCATGTAATGTGGATCTGAATTCAATATAGTTTTGTATCAGGACTTTTTTTATTATGCTCTATACTGTATTTTGCGTTAGTGGCTGTTTGCAGGGATAGGGGGGCCAGGTTGGGCACTGGTTTTACCCTGAATGTGCCGCGTGTTTGCCGTCAAGCTGTTTCAATGTAATCGCACATAATCACAGGCATTTACCTGGGGGCCCACGGATGCGCCGCTGAGCCGGCTCACACGGAGTTAAATTGCCAAGCAACACGGTGTGTGACGGAGGAGGCAATTTACGGGGACGATGGCATTTTCCCTCAGTCACTAAATATAGCTGAATTCGGATCATTCACATCACGGCTTATCTGCAAGGATTCAGGAGTCGCATCCCTCCTGTTATTATCACTGAGTCGTTATTATCGTTGGCGCTGAAGTTCTTTCCTTTTGTGGAGATAAAGGTTCCTCTGACTCCCAAGCATTGAGGATTCCCCATTCCCTATCCGGGAGCTGTAATAAAGCTTTAATGGGATTCTGTCTGATATTTATCTCTAAATGACACTGTTACACAGCAAATAATTCCCTCTGCCATTTAACCTTTTATTCTTCAACCAACAAATGTATTTGTAGCTGTAATATTGGTGTGTAGGCGCCATCTCAGTGCCTTGTGCCTGAGTCTGAGCTTTCAGCCAGCGCTACACATTAGAACTGCTTTCAGCTAACCTATTGTTTCTCCTACTCCCATGTAACTGGAGGAGTCCCAAGCCGGACTTGGATTTCTTACTATTGAGTGCTATTCTGATACCTACTGGGAGCTGCTATCTTGCTCCCTTCCCATTGTTCTGCCTCTTCCTTTGGATTCTAGGAGAGCTTTTCTCCTCTGAAGAATCACGAGGAACATTCCAGGGTGCAGAAGTTTCAGTCAATACATTTAGATATTTCCTCCCTATAGATCCTTCAAATTACGTGAAGGCCATCTCCCTTAGACTCTATTTTAATCAAATAATTTTAAAACATAGTTTCTTTTTTCTCTGTAGTAATAAAACAGTACCTGTACTTGATCCCAACTAAGATATAATTACCCCTTATTGGGGGCAGAACAGCCCTATTGGGTTTATTTAATGGTTAAATGATTCCCTTTTCTCTGTAATAATAAAACAGTACCTGTACTTGATCCCAACTAAGATATAATTACCCCTTATTGGGGCAGAACAGCCCTATTGGGTTTATTTAATGGTTAAATGATTCCCTTTTCTCTGTAATAATAAAACAGTACCTGTACTTGATCCCAACTAAGATATAATTACCCCTTATTGGGGCAGAACAGCCCTATTGGGTTTATTTCATGGTTAAATGATTCCCTATATATGCAATAAAGATGGCAGTTTGTAGGTATAAGCTGCGGGGGCCAAACTGCCAGTTGTTTGTATTAGTTCCCGCCATGTGTCTGTGAGACGCCACCTGCCCCTCGGCTCATTAGCATATATGCAAATCAAGCGCTAACATATGCAGGCTCTGTAATGATCAGTCTATTTTTGGGGAAAGATATTTTTTATTTTTTGTCTGTCATAAGATTTCAAGTCCAAACACTCCTAGTTTTAGGTGTTTTTAGAAAAATTGCGGTTGGTCTTTATTTTTTCTATCTTTTTATGGTCATTTTGAGTTATTTAGCTTTTTTTTTTACCTTTCTGCTGTTTGGAATTTCAGCAGCTATCTGGTTGCTAGGGTCCGGTTTACCCTAGCAACCAAGCAGTGGTTTTAATGGGAGACTGGGAGAAGAACAATATTTCCCCCCTCGCTCACTCCCGTGTCCCTTGGAGATTTTCTGTGCAATCGGCAGGAGTATAATTATTTTCTGAGTGTAAAATATAATTATCAGGCGTTGGGACTTGGCACAATCAGTAATTGAGGCGCCGGCGCGGGGGGCGTCTGTTCTGCCGGATCTGATAATAAGCAAATAGCGGGGTAGGTCTCCCTGTTATAATAAGAGCGAGGGGGAGGGGGATGGATTTATTACTGTGCCGCGGGAGTTAATCAGCATCATTACAGCAACGGGTTTTATTCAGTACATTACACTATATCCTGGGCTGCTCTCTTTCCCATGGTCAGGCAGGAACCCCCCCCTGGGTAAGTGAATCCAATCTCCCCCAGTACTTACCCAGGTACAGAGCTCTGATTCTCTGTACTTCCTGCTCCTGGGCTGCTCTCTTTCCCATGGTCAGGCAGGAACCCCCCCCTGGGTAAGTGAATCCAATCTCCCCCAGTACTTACCCAGGTACAGAGCTCTGATTCTCTGTACTTCCTGCTCCTGGGCTGCTCTCTTTCCCATGGTCAGGCAGGAACCCCCCCCCCCTGGGTAAGTGAATCCAATCTCCCCCCAGTACTTACCCAGGTACAGAGCTCTGATTCTCTGTACTTCCTGCTCCTGGGCTGCTCTCTTTCCCATGGTCAGGCAGGAACCTCCCCCTGGGTAAGTGAATCCAATCTCCCCCCAGTACTTACCCAGGTACAGAGCTCTGATTCTCTGTACTTCCTGCTCCTGGGCTGCTCTCTTTCCTATGGTCAGACAGGAACCTCCCCCTGGGTAAGTGAATCCAATCTCCCCCCAGTACTTACCCAGGTACAGAGCTCTGATTCTCTGTACTTCCTGCTCCTGGGCTGCTCTCTTTCCCATGGTCAGGCAGGAACCTCCCCCCTGGGTAAGTGAATCCAATCTCCCCCCAGTACTTACCCAGGTACAGAGCTCTGATTCTCTGTACTTCCTGCTCCTGGGCTGCTCTCTTTCCCATGGTCAGGCAGGAACCTCCCCCCTGGGTAAGTGAATCCAATCTCCCCCCAGTACTTACCCAGGTACAGAGCTCTGATTCTCTGTACTTCCTGCTCCTGGGCTGCTCTCTTTCCCATGGTCAGGCAGGAACCCCCCCTGGGTAAGTGAATCCAATCTCCCCCCAGTACTTACCCAGGTACAGAGCTCTGATTCTCTGTAATTCCTGCTCCTGGGCTGCTCTCTTTCCCATGGTCAGGCAGGAACCCCCCCTGGGTAAGTGAATCCAATCTCTCCCCAGTACTTACCCAGGTACAGAGCTCTGATTCTCTGTACTTCCTGCTCCTGGGCTGCTCTCTTTCCCATGGTCAGGCAGGAACCTCCCCCTGGGTAAGTGAATCCAATCTCCCCCCAGTACTTACCCAGGTACAGAGCTATGATTCTCTGTACTTCCTGCTCCTGGGCTGCTCTCTTTCCCATGGTCAGACAGAAACACAATCTTGCCCCCTCAATCTCTCTCTCAGCCTGTTAACCCTTTCTTACTTGCATGCATGATCTCAGCTACACCTGATAGTTTGTTCTGTTTATTTCCCAGGATGCCATGTTGGTCATTCTGAAAAGCCTGATGCCAACTTCCCTCTTCAACATCATTGGATTTGGCTCTACATTCAAGACCCTGTTTCCCTGCAGTCAGAGCTATAACGAGGTACGGGCACGGTTATGGGCATGGACAGTCGGGCAAGATTGAGACAGCAGGGCAAGATGGAGACAGTAGGACAAGATGGAGTCAGTAGGGCAAGATGGGGACAGTAGGGCAAGATGGGGACAGTAGGGCAAGATGGGGACAGTAGGGCAAGATGGGGACAGTAGGGCAAGATGGGGACAGTAGGGCAAGATGGGGACAGTAGGGCAAGATGGAGACAGTAGGGCAAGATGGAGACAGTAGGGCAAGAGGGAGACAGTAGGACAAGATGGAGACAGTAGGGCAAGAGGGAGACAGTAGGGCAAGATGGAGACAGTAGGACAAGATGGAGACAGTAGGGCAAGAGGGAGACAGTAGGGCAAGATGGAGACAGTAGGACAAGATGGAGACAGTAGGACAAGATGGAGATAGTAGGACAAGATGGAGACAGTAGGACAAGATGGAGACAGTAGGACAAGATGGAGACAGTAGGACAAGATGGAGACAGTAGGGCAAGATGGAGACAGTAGGGCAAGATGGAGACAGTAGGGCAAGACGGAGACAGTAGGGCAAGACGGAGACAGTAGGGCAAGACGGAGACAGTAGGGCAAGACGGAGACAGTAGGACAAGACGGAGACAGTAGGGCAAGACGGAGACAGTAGGGCAAGACGGAGACAGTAGGGCAAGACGGAGACAGTAGGGCAAGATGGAGACAGTAGGGCAAGATGGAGACAGTAGGACAAGACGGAGACAGTAGGACAAGATGGAGACAGTAGGACAAGATGGAGACAGTAGGGCAAGATGGAGACAGTAGGGCAAGATGGAGACAGTAGGGCAAGATGGAGACAGTAGGGCAAGATGGAGACAGTAGGGCAAGATGGAGACAGTAGGACAAGATGGAGACAGTAGGGCAATATGGAGACAGTAGGGCAAGATGGAATCAGTAGGGCAAGATGGAGACAGTAGGGCAAGATGGAGACAGTAGGGCAAGATGGAGACAGTAGGACAAGATGGGGACAGTAGGGCAAGATGGGGACAGTAGGGCAAGATGGAATCAGTAGGGCAAGATGGAGACAGTAGGGCAAGATGGAGACAGTAGGGCAAGATGGAGACAGTAGGACAAGATGGAGACAGTAGGACAAGATGGAGACAGTAGGACAAGATGGAGACAGTAGGGCAAGATGGAGACAGTAGGGCAAGATGGAGACAGTAGGGCAAGATGGAGACAGTAGGGCAAGATGGAGACAGTAGGGCAAGATGGAGACAGTAGGGCAAGAGTCCACTTGTTTGATTGTTTGAGGCTACACAATGAGCAGGTGTTAGTGCAATATGGCCACTCACACACTTGACTGGTGTATATATATATTTATAGATATAAATGCTCAACAGTATTAAAAGGCCTTTAAATCCACCTGTACCTGATTGTGTAGTTGATTTTATTTCAGGAAAATCTCATCCCACAAAGTCAGCTCCATGTTCTCTATGTTCCTAACGGATTATCCCATTTGGGCAATTAGTCCCTTAAAAAGTCAGTGTGACCATCATGGGTTAATTTGCTCCCTGGCCTCGCTGAGCTCTTGGGGTGAGCCAATCACAGTCCATATTGTTACACTGTCAGGCAGGGAACAAGGTGCATTAGTGGGATTGTATGGAAGGATCTGTCTGTCTGTGGGAGTTTGGCAGATTTGTGCCGGGGAAGCTTCTCTCTGTTATAGAATAACCCAGCGCTATAAGTCAGTAGTGATACACAGTAAGGTGGGACTGAGTGGAGGTACATCGCCATCTGCTGGCAGAGTTGGAGGTTGCGGGGAGTTGTTCCGATCATTTGGAACCAGAACCTCCATGTCTGTTTCCTCCATCAGTCCAGAAAAACCAACATACAGGCGGGTTAATTGGTCCCTGATGACAATGACCCCAGTGAGTGTAATTAGACTGTAACTCAGTGTGATATAAATATAGGCTGATAATGGGCTCAGTTCTAATACATGTACATTTCTGGGCTGTAATGTTTGTTTTGAAAATGGCTGAGATTCTAGCTATCTGTATAACAGAGCATTCTGTCACAGTGGCACAGATCCTATCTGATCCCCCCATTGTAAGCAGCAGTCCTGCCCTGCTTTATGGCTGAGATTCTAGCTATCTGTATAACAGAGCATTCTGTCACAGTGGCACAGATCCTATCTGATTCCCCCATTGTAAGCAGCAGTCCTGCCCTGCTTTATGGCTGAGATTCTAGCTATCTGTATAACAGAGCATTCTGTCACAGTGGCACAGATCCTATCTGATCCCCCCATTGTAAGCAGCAGTCCTGCCCTGCTTTATGGCTGAGATTCTAGCTATCTGTATAACAGAGCATTCTGTCACAGTGGCACAGATCCTATCTGATCCCCCCCATTGTAAGCAGCAGTCCTGCCCTGCTTTATGGCTGAGATTCTAGCTATCTGTATAACAGAGCATTCTGTCACAGTGGCACAGATCCTATCCCCCCCCCATTGTAAGCAGCAGTCCTGCCCTGCTTTATGGCTGAGATTCTAGCTATCTGTATAACAGAGCATTCTGTCACAGTGGCACAGATCCTATCTGATCCCCCCATTGTAAGCAGCAGTCCTGCCCTGCTTTATGGCTGAGATTCTAGCTATCTGTATAACAGAGCATTCTGTCACAGTGGCACAGATCCTATCTGATCCCCCCATTGTAAGCAGCAGTCCTGCCCTGCTTTATGGCTGAGATTCTAGCTATCTGTATAACAGAGCATTCTGTCACAGTGGCACAGATCCTATCTGATCCCCCCACTGTAAGCAGCAGTCGTGCCCTGCTTTATGGCTATGGGATACAGTAGATGGAGCGCAGGCGCTGTAATGATCCCTGCCCTCCCTTTATACCCAGGGCAGCCCGTGCCCCAGTTCAGGCAGTTTAATCCCCCGCTGTAGTCACATTCAGATTAAGGGAAGGGAATTCCTGGTATAATTAGTCTGCAATCTGCTCCCCTGCTCTCTCTGCTGGTAAATGGCTTTTTGCCCAAAAATGAATAAAATGACACAATTTTCTCTGCTTTTATTTCTGTACCATTCAGGGAGTTGTTCTGAGGCTTCTCAACACAAAGGCAGAATGTACATATAGTTCTACTGCACATCCCAGTGATACTCACTATTCATCTAGCTGTGGGCGGGGCAAGGGGAGTCCTTAGTGCAGTAATAGGGGGTCAGGCCTAAACTACAGAACATTTCTTAACACTGACACTTAGAGCAAAAGGCTGTATATAAAGGGGGCCTAGCGATTCCTGATTCAGGTGAACACCCAGTATTATACCTTTGATATCTCCCTACACAGGCTATGAGCAAAAATAGGGGGCTGTTCCTGCTGAATTGTCCTTAGTACAGGGGAATCCCTATGTGCCATAGTTTTATGGTATCTCTCTGTACAGGCTATGGGCAAACTTAGGGGGCTGTTCCTGCTGAATTGTGCTTAGTACAGGGGAATCCCTATGTGCCATAGTTTTATGGTATCTCTCTGTACAGGCTATGAGCAAACTTAGGGGGCTGTTCCTGCTGAATTGTGCTTAGTACAGGGGAATCCCTATGTGCCATAGTTTTATGGTATCTCTCTGTACAGGCTATGAGCAAACTTAGGGGGCTGTTCCTGCTGAATTGTGCTTAGTACAGGGGAATCCCTATGTGCCATAGTTTTATGGTATCTCTCTGTACAGGCTATGAGAAAACTTAGGGGGCTGTTCCTGCTTAATTGTGCTTAGTTCAGGGGATTCCCTATGCTGCCTGTGTGTGCCATACTCTGCCTGCCCTGTGCTGCCTGTGTGTGCCATACTCTGCCTGCCCTATGCTGCCTGTGTGTGCCATACTCTGCCTGCCCTATGCTGCCTCTGTGTGCCATACTCTGCCTGCCCTATGCCACCTGTGTGTGCCATACTGTGCCTGCCCTATGCTGTCTGTGTGTGCCATACTCTGCCTGCCCTATGCTTTCTGTGTGTGCCATACTCTGCCTGCCCTATGCTGCCTGTGTGTGCCATACTCTACCTGCCCTATGCTGCCTGTGTGTGCCATACTGTGCCTGCCCTATGCTATCTGTGTGTGCCATACTCTGCCTGCCCAATGCTGCCTGTGTGTGCCATACTGTGCCTGCCCTATGCTGCCTGTGTGTGCCATACTCTGCCTGCCCTATGCTGCCTGTGTGTGCCATACTCTGCCTGCCCTACCCTGCCTGTGTGTGCCATACTCTGCCTGCCCTATGCTGCCTGTGTGTGCCATACTGTGCCTGCCCTATGCTGTCTGTGTGTGCCATACTCTGCCTGCCCTACCCTGCCTGTGTGTGCCATACTCTGCCTGCCCTATGCTGCCTGTGTGTGCCATACTGTGCCTGCCCTATGCTGCCTGTGTGTGCCATACTCTACCTGCCCTATGCTGCCTGTGTGTGCCATACTGTGCCTGTCCTATGCTGCCTGTGTGTGCCATACTTTGCCTGCCCAATGCTGCCTGTGTGTGCCATACTCTGCCTGCCCTGTGCTGCCTGTGTGTGCCATACTCTGCCTGCCCTATGCTGCCTGTGTGTGCCATACTCTGCCTGCCCTATGCTGCCTCTGTGTGCCATACTCTGCCTGCCCTATGCCACCTGTGTGTGCCATACTGTGCCTGCCCTATGCTGTCTGTGTGTGCCATACTCTGCCTGCCCTATGCTTTCTGTGTGTGCCATACTCTGCCTGCCCTATGCTGCCTGTGTGTGCCATACTCTGCCTGCCCTATGCTGCCTGTGTGTGCCATACTGTGCCTGCCCTATGCTATCTGTGTGTGCCATACTCTGCCTGCCCAATGCTGCCTGTGTGTGCCATACTGTGCCTGCCCTATGCTGCCTGTGTGTGCCATACTCTGCCTGCCCTATGCTGCCTGTGTGTGCCATACTCTGCCTGCCCTACCCTGCCTGTGTGTGCCATACTCTGCCTGCCCTATGCTGCCTGTGTGTGCCATACTGTGCCTGCCCTATGCTGTCTGTGTGTGCCATACTCTGTTTGCCCTATGCTGCCTGTGTGTGCCATACTCTGTTTGCCCAATGCTGCCTGTGTGTGCCATACTCTGTTTGCCCTATGCTGCCTGTGGGAGATGAACCTGGCTGGCAGTTTTTTCTGGGAGTTTGTTAGCAGTTGGAAATAGCCATTAAATGGTCCCTAAGGTGTGTAATTATATGCTGGGTGTTGCTGTGCTATCCACAGGGGAGGAGGAGCCATATGGATTTAAGGGTGTGTCTTAATATGACATAATATAATGATGGTGCCTATGTTCTACCCTAGGAAAGTGTGGCCATCGCCTGTGACAGCATCAAGAGACTTCGAGCTGATATGGGGGGGACCAACATCTTATCCCCCCTCAACTGGATCTTCCGGCAGCCGGTGTGCCGGGGGTACCCGAGGCTGCTCTTCCTGCTGACCGACGGGGCTGTCAGTAACACGGGCAAAGTTATTGAACTCATTCGCCACCATTCATCCTTCACCAGGTACAATGTGGGGGGGTCTGTCATTCGAACTACTTCCTGGTTGCTAAGGTAAATTGGACCCTAGCAACCAGATAGCAACTCAAATGAGAATATCCCTTTACCGTTCCTTATCTCCCCACCAGGCAATTATTTATCATTATAAGAAAGTGCATTTTTTGCCCTTTTTACCCCCCCCCCCCCCCCTATAGGTGCTACAGCTTTGGGATTGGCCAGAATGCCTGTCGGAGGTTGGTGCAGGGAGTGGCCAGTGTATCCAAAGGGAGCGCGGAATTCCTGAGCGAGGGGGAGAGGCTCCAGCCCAAGGTACCCGAGCGAGAACGGTAACCCATGGCAACCAATCAGAAATTAATTTCCGTCATCGTACTACAACTTGTAAAATGATAACAAATGTAATTGGTTGCTATGGGTTACGGCACCGAGGCAGGTTTATTAGTTATTAGTGTATTGGCAGAGCCCAATATGGGGAAAGTTGTATCCCACCCAGCCTGCCGTGTTTGGGCACGGTGCCCGCTGCCAGGGAAAATGAGAACATGTTGTGCTGTTCCAGCTACGGCACTGAGTACAGAGGGTTAGTACTGCTCTGCAAATTGCAGGTTTATAAAAAAGACCCTCCCACCCCCTTATCCCACCATCACTGAGGTACCCAACGAGGGATAACTAGGTTACTGGACCTTGGCTGTCAGTGTGTTCCCCTGGGGAGCCACTAGGGGCTTTAGGAGCTATGGGGTTCCTGCATCCCTATAAGCATCTGCTGCCTCCTCCTCTGTTCCCACCTCCTACCTGGTTATGGTCAGGTATCAGCAGTCCTTCTATAAAGGGCCTAGATCAGCTGAGTTCTTGATTCTCCTAGTTGATGCTTTTCCTGAGCTCCTGTGAATCCCTTCCTTGGTTCCTACGAATCCCTTCCTTGGTCCCTACGAATCCCTTCCTTGGTTCCTACGAATCCCTTCCTTGGTCCCTACGAATCCCTTCCTTGGTTCCTACGAATCCCTTCCTTGGTCCCTACGAATCCCTTCCTTGGTTCCTACGAATCCCTTCCTTGGTCCCTACGAATCCCTTCCTTGGTTCCTACGAATCCCTTCCTTGGTCCCTACGAATCCCTTCCTTGGTCCCTACGAATCCCTTCCTTGGTCCCTACGAATCCCTTCCTTGGTTCCTACGAATCCCTTCCTTGGTTCCTACGAATCCCTTCCTTGGTCCCTACGAATCCCTTCCTTGGTTCCTACGAATCCCTTCCTTGGTCCCTACGAATCCCTTCCTTGGTCCCTACGAATCCCTTCCTTGGTTCCTACGAATCCCTTCCTTGGTCCCTACGAATCCCTTCCTTGGTTCCTACGAATCCCTTCCTTGGTCCCTACGAATCCCTTCCTTGGTTCCTACGAATCCCTTCCTTGGTCCCTACGAATCCCTTCCTTGGTCCCTACGAATCCCTTCCTTGGTTCCTACGAATCCCTTCCTTGGTCCCTACGAATCCCTTCTTTGGTTCCTACGAATCCCTTCCTTGGTCCCTACGAATCCCTTCCTTGGTCCCTACGAATCCCTTCCTTGGTCCCTACGAATCCCTTCCTTGGTCCCTACGAATCCCTTCCTTGGTCCCTACGAATCCCTTCCTTGGTCCCTACGAATCCCTTCCTTGGTTCCTACGAATCCCTTCCTTGGTCCCTACGAATCCCTTCTTTGGTTCCTACGAATCCCTTCCTTGGTCCCTACGAATCCCTTCCTTGGTTCCTACGAATCCCTTCCTTGGTCCATACGAATCCCTTCTTTGGTCCCTACGAATCCCTTCCTTGGTCCCTACGAATCCCTTCTTTGGTCCCTACGAATCCCTTCCTTGGTTCCTACGAATCCCTTCCTTGGTCCCTACGAATCCCTTCCTTGGTCCCTACGAATCCCTTCCTTGGTTCCTACGAATCCCTTCCTTGGTCCCTACGAATCCCTTCCTTGGTTCCTACGAATCCCTTCCTTGGTCCCTACGAATCCCTTCTTTGGTCCCTACGAATCCCTTCCTTGGTCCCTACGAATCCCTTCCTTGGTCCCTACGAATCCCTTCCTTGGTCCCTACGAATCTCTTCCTTGGTTCCTACGAATCCCTTCCTTGGTCCCTACGAATCCCTTCCTTGGTTCCTACGAATCCCTTCCTTGGTCCCTACGAATCCCTTCCTTGGTCCCTACGAATCCCTTCCTTGGTCCCTACGAATCCCTTCCTTGGTCCCTACGAATCCCTTCCTTGGTCCCTACGAATCCCTTCCTTGGTCCCTACGAATCCCTTCCTTGGTCCCTACGAATCTCTTCCTTGGTTCCTACGAATCCCTTCCTTGGTCCCTACGAATCCCTTCCTTGGTTCCTACGAATCCCTTCCTTGGTCCCTACGAATCCCTTCTTTGGTCCCTACGAATCCCTTCCTTGGTTCCTACGAATCCCTTCCTTGGTTCCTACGAATCCCTTCCTTGGTTCCTACGAATCCCTTCCTTGGTCCCTACGAATCCCTTCCTTGGTTCCTACGAATCCCTTCCTTGGTTCCTACGAATCCCTTCCTTGGTCCCTACGAATCCCTTCCTTGGTTCCTACGAATCCCTTCCTTGGTCCCTACGAATCCCTTCCTTGGTTCCTACGAATCCCTTCTTTGGTCCCTACGAATCCCTTCCTTGTTTCCTACGAATACCTTCTTTGGTCCCTACGAATCCCTTCTTTGGTCCCTACGAAACCCTTCCTTGGTTCCTATGAATCCCTTCTTTGGTCCCTACGAATTCCTTCCTTGGTCCCTACGAATCCCTTCCTTGGTCCCTACGAATCCCTTCCTTGGTCCCTACGAATCCCTTCCTTGGTCCCTACGAATCCCTTCCTTGGTCCCTACGAATCCCTTCCTTGGTTCCTATGAATCCCTTCCTTGGTCCCTACGAATCCCTTTCTTGGTTCCTATGAATCCCTTCCTTGGTTCCTATGAATCCCTTTCTTGGTTCCTACGAATCCCTTTCTTGGTTCCTATGAATCCCTTCCTTGGTCCCTATGAATCCCTTCCTTGGTTCCTATGAATCCCTTCCTTGGTTCCTACGAATCCCTTTCTTGGTTCCTACGAATCCCTTTCTTGGTTCCTATGAATCCCTTCCTTGGTTCCTACGAATCCCTTCCTTGGTTCCTATGAATCCCTTTCTTGGTTCCTATGAATCCCTTCCTTGGTTCCTATGAATCCCTTTCTTGGTTCCTACGAATCCCTTTCTTGGTTCCTATGAATCCCTTCCTTGGTCCCTATGAATCCCTTCCTTGGTTCCTATGAATCCCTTTCTTGGTTCCTACGAATCCCTTCCTTGGTTCCTACGAATCCCTTCCTTGGTTCCTATGAATCCCTTTCTTGGTTCCTATGAATCCCTTCCTTGGTTCCTATGAATCCCTTCCTTGGTCCCTATGAATCCCTTCCTTGGTTCCTATGAATCCCTTCCTTGGTTCCTATGAATCCCTTCCTTGGTCCCTATGAATCCCTTCCTTGGTTCCTATGAATCCCTTCCTTGGTTCCAATTAATCCCTTCCTTGGTTCCAATGAATCCCTTCCTTGGTTCCTACGAATCCCTTCCTTGGTTCCTATGAATTCCTTCCTTGGTTCCTATGAATCCCTTCCTTGGTTCCTATGAATCCCTTCCTTGGTTCCTATGAATCCCTTCCTTGGTTCCTATGAATCCCTTCCTTGGTTCCAATGAATCCCTTCCTTGGTTCCTATGAATCCCTTCCTTGGTTCCTTTGAATCCCTTCCTTGGTTCCTATGAATCCCTTCCTTGGTTCCTATGAATCCCTTCCTTGGTCCCTATGAATCCCTTCCTTGGTTCCTATGAATCCCTTCCTTGGTTCCAATGAATCCCTTCCTTGGTTCCTATGAATCCCTTCCTTGGTTCCTATGAATCCCTTCCTTGGTTCCTATGAATCCCTTCCTTGGTTCCTATGAATCCCTTCCTTGGTTCCTTTGAATCCCTTCCTTGGTTCCTATGAATCCCTTCCTTGGTTCCTATGAATCCCTTCCTTGGTCCCTATGAATCCCTTCCTTGGTTCCTATGAATCCCTTCCTTGGTTCCAATTAATCCCTTCCTTGGTTCCTATGAATTCCTTCCTTGGTTACTATGAATCCCTTCCTTGGTTCCTATGAATCCCTTCCTTGGTTCCTTTGAATCCCTTCCTTGGTTCCTATGAATCCCTTCCTTGGTTCCTATGAATCCCTTCCTTGGTTTCTACTAATCCCTTGAGTCGTTTCTATACCTTGTTACATTTACCAGCAGAACCCAACGTGTGGACCTGCCCATCTTCATGTCTTTAG
Source organism: Xenopus tropicalis (assembly GCF_000004195.4). Classification (NCBI taxonomy): domain Eukaryota; kingdom Metazoa; phylum Chordata; class Amphibia; order Anura; family Pipidae; genus Xenopus; species Xenopus tropicalis. The sequence goes on along the minus strand of NC_030683.2, from coordinate 129,706,445 downwards.
AAGCCCCTGACTACATTTTGGTCTGTAATGTAACATTGGGCAGTTCTGCCTCTGGGCAATAGATTGGATTGAAGCTTCTCTGCCTGCAGCTCGATAAGCAGATCTCCTTGGGCAGCCCGGCTGCATCTCCTTGGCTTAGTTCTTTAAGCAGATAATTATAGTTTCAGTAACTGTAGAGAAACAAACAGAAAGGCATTAGCAGGGTGCAGGCTATTCCATTCTGCTGCCAATGAGGGGGGTATTTATCACCGGGCAAATAAAGTCCAACTTAATCTGATTGGGTTTAATTCTTCTCGCTTCCTTTCCCCGGGAAATCTCATTTTTCGCTGGAAGCCTCTCATTCTCCCATAACATGAAATTAGATTTGTTAGCCGCGTGGGGGGGGGGGGGGGGGGGGGAATCTCTCGGATGCGCTCCTCATGCTGTGGGGCTTTTATTGAGCGTTGGGGAGATTAAGGGCATTTTGAACCAGATGCTTCATAAATAACACGGAAAGCAGGGAATATGTTCTCACTGGATGGTGCTAATAGTCTGGGGAATCGCTTAATGGACCAACCACTAACATTTGGTTTCATTGGATGATAAATAAAATCCACATAACTGGTTGGTTTTTATGATATATCTGGGGAAAAGGAATGTTAGGGTGTGGGGGGGGGGGGCTATGATAAAGCATTTACACGTAGGTCTAATCATCTATAAGGACAAATCAGATGTTTGCTTACAAATGATAGACCAGTAAAATCTACCTTTTGGTTGGTTGCCATGGGTTACTAGACCTGGAGGAGGACATTGTCTTCTATTAAAGTTGAAAAAAGTTTCTATCTTCTCCTCCATGTTCTTCTAGATGTTACAGTCCCTGAAGAAGTCCATGGCCCCCGTGCTGAGCGATGTCACAGTGGAATGGGTGTTTCCAGAGAGTTTTGAGGTCCTGATCTCCCCCGTCAGCTCCAGTTTTCTTTTTCCAGGAGATCGCCTGGTGGGATATGGCGTTGTGTGTAACACTTCCCGGTACCTGTCCAACCCTCGATCGGTGAGTCCCTTTGTGTTCTTAAAGATTAAAATGGCTGTAAATATCTGTATCTCATAGGAAGAGGGGCCTCTTGAGCTGCCAAGTGCCATGTTTATACCATGGGAAGAGGGGCCTCTTGAGCTGCCAAGTGCCATGTTTATACCATGGGAAGAGGGGCCTCTTGAGCAGCCAAGTGCCATGTTTATACCATGGGAAGAGGGGTCTCTTGAGCTGCCAAGTGCCATGTTTATACCATGGGAAGAGGGGCCTCTTGAGCAGCCAAGTGCCATGTTTATACCATGGGAAGAGGGGTCTCTTGAGCTGCCAAGTGCCATGTTTATACCATGGGAAGAGGGGCCTCTTGAGCAGCCAAGTGCCATGTTTGTACCATGGGAAGAGGGGCCTCTTGAGATGCCAAGTGCCATGTTTGTACCATGGGAAGAGGGGCCTCTTGAGATGCCAAGTGCCATGTTTGTACCATGGGAAGAGGGGCCTCTTGAGCATCCAGGTGCCATCTTTGTACCATGGGAAGAGGGGCCTCTTGAGCATTCAGGTGCCATGTTTGTACCATGGGAAGAGGGGCCTCTTGAGCATTCAGGTGCCATGTTTGTACCATGGGAAGAGAGGCCTCTAGCAGGGTGACTGTTACTCCAATGTTTCTATATATCTGTAACCTTGTTATGGGCTAAGGGGGCCCAGCCTGAAGGCCAGTTAGGGGGGATTTGGGGTGAGTGCTTATTTGTGCCCTGGGTACCCCTGGAACTATAGCGGGGTGACTGTTACCCCAATGTTTCTATATATCTGTAACCTTGTTATGGGCTAAGGGGGCCCAGCCTGAAGGCCAGTTAGGGGGGGATTTGGGGGTTTATTTGTGCCCTGGGTACCCCTGGAACTATAGCGGGGTGTCTGTTACCCCAATGTTTCTATATATCTGTAACCTTGTTATGGGCTAAGGGGGCCCAGCCTGAAGGCCAGTTAGGGGGGATTTGGGGTGAGTGCTTATTTGTGCCCTGGGTACCCCTGGAACTATAGCGGGGTGACTGTTACCCCAATGTTTCTATATATCTGTAACCTTGTTATGGGCTAAGGGGGCCCAGCCTGAAGGCCAGTTAGGGGGGGATTTGGGGGTTTATTTGTGCCCTGGGTACCCCTGGAACTATAGCGGGGTGTCTGTTACCCCAATGTTTCTATATATCTGTAACCTTGTTATGGGCTAAGGGGGCCCAGCCTGAAGGCCAGTTAGGGGGGGATTTGGGGTGAGTGCTTATTTGTGCCCTGGGTACCCCTGGAACTATAGCGGGGTGACTGTTACCCCAATGTTTCTATATATCTGTAACCTTGTTATGGGCTAAGGGGACCCATCCTGAAGGCCAGTTAGGGGGGGATTTGGGGTGAGTGCTTATTTGTGCCCTGGGTACCCCTGGAACTATAGCGGGGTGACTGTTACCCCAATGTTTCTATATATCTGTAACCTTGTTATGGGCTAAGGGGGCCCAGCCTGAAGGCCAGTTAGGGGGGGATTTGGGGTGAGTGCTTATTTGTGCCCTGGGTACCCCTGGAACTATAGCGGGGTGACTGTTACCCCAATGTTTCTATATATCTGTAAGCTGGTGAATCAGTTGGATATAATTATTCCCCAGGTTGACTTTCCGGCTGAAACCAGCAGCTAAATATTTATCCTTATCATTGGGGGGGTGGGTTGTTTTGCCGCAGCCTGTAAAGCCAGAATCACAACTTGATCTCTTCCAAACCAATATAATTGCCAATTGACCCCAATGTGCCGCAGCTGTTGATGCGTTTTGTGCACTAAACCGTAATGGTGTGAAAATCAGTTTTTCTTGTACAAAGGGCTATTGAAGTGAATCCACAGCTCTGTGGGGCGGGGGGCGTCATTGGTGCAATTGCGTGGGTGTCTAATTAAACAGCGAGGAAGTTTGTATCTAAGGGGCCTTAGGGCGGGGGGGGGGCTGTTTACACAGAGGTGTTAGTTTGATGTTGTTAAGAGACGGTGCCTTGTGCGCTCAGCTTTTCCCCAATGATGTGAATGTGAGAATTTATATTATTTTGTTGCAGAGAAATCACAATTACTTCTCACCAAGAGGTGGCGCTGTTAGATTTCAGTTTATACCAGGGTCCCACATAATATCTTTATATATATATATATATAATAACTGGGCTCTGGATAAATACTGGGCCACTATACCGTTTAACCATTATGTCTAAGGGAAGCATTAAAGGGGAGGTTCATCTTCTAGTATGTTATAGAATGGTCTTTTCTTAGCAACTTTTCAATTTGTCTTCATTTTTTCATTTGTTATAGTTTTTGAGCTTTCAAATGGGGGTCACTGACCCCGGCAGCCAAACCCTATTGCTCTGTGAGGCTCCAGTTTTATTGTTATTGTTACTTTTTATTCCTTATCTTTCTATTCAGCCCCTCTCTTATTTATATTCCTGTCTCTCTTTCAAACCACTGCCTGGTTGTTAGGTTACATTGGACCCTAGCGACCAGTTCTTTGCTGAAACGCCAAACCAGAGAGCTGCTAAACAAAAAGCTAAATAGGTCAAAACCTGCAAATAATAAAAAATGAAGACCAATTGCAAATTGTCTCAGAACAATCAGAGAACCACAAACATTCAACCTGTAGCTCTGGTGTTGCTGAACTACAAGTAGGCCTCCCTGCCCATTTTACCGCTTCTGCCCCCTGTAGGACAAGAGGAGGAGGTACAGCATGATGCGCTCACAGGAGTCCGGAAGCTCTGTTTTCTTTCAGTCGCAAGATTCCTCCGGAAGCGGGGGCTCTAGGGGCCCCCAAGATGCCAGCCTGCCGCTGGGGCACGGGCCTGACTTTCCTGATGGGGCAGCTGGGGAAACAGACACAGGTTAGTGCTTGTTTATACATATATTAATGCCCTATACATATGAGGGACTTGTAGTACAGAGCCAGAATGCCACGTAGGGGGGTTCATGGGCATCATCTTAAGGTGGGCATACACGGGCAGATTTTAACTGGCGATTTTGGACAATTTAAGCAGCTTATCAGCCGTGTTTGGGCACCCCCGATGGGCCTGTCCAACCAATACCTCAATCAGGCAGGTTCGATTTTCCATCAGATCATTGGATCGTTGATGCAGTCCTCAGTCTAATGGCGCCTATGCCCATTGGGCAAAATCAGGCTTAATTCGATCGAATAAGCCCGATATCGCCCACCTTAGGTGGAGACCTCTCCAAATAAGCGGATCTTGCTGAGTATGGCCAGTTATGCCTTGGAACACTGGGCAACAAGGAGATTCTTCAAGCCAAGGAACAAATCTGTATTAGCGATGTGCGGGTTGAAAAATAGTCGACCCACATCCAGCCCTAACCCTAGCCCTTACCCTAGCCCTAACCCTAACCCTAGCCCTAACCCTAGCCCTAACCCTAGCCCTAACCCTAACCCTAGCCCTAACCCTAGCCCTAACCCTAACCCTAGCCCTAACCCTAGCCCTAACCCTAGCCCTAACCCTAGCCATAACCCTAGCCCTAACCCTAGCCCTAACCCTAGCCCTAACCCTAGCCATAACCCTAGCCCTAACCCTAGCCCTAACCCTAGCCATAACCCTAGCCCTAACCCTAGCCCTAACCCTAGCCCTAACCCTAGCCATAACCCTAGCCCTAACCCTAGCCCTAACCCTAGCCCTAACCCTAGCCATAACCCTAGCCCTAACCCTAGCCCTAACCCTAACCCTAGCCCTAACCCTATCCCTAACCCTAACCCTAGCCCTTACCCTAGCCCTAACCCTAGCCCTAACCCTAGCCCTAACCCTAACCCTAGCCCTAACCCTAGCCCTAACCCTAGCCCTAACCCTAGCCCTAACCCTAGCCCTAACCCTAGCCCTAACCCTAGCCCTAACCCTAGCCCTAACCCTAGCCCTAACCCTAGCCCTAACCCTAGCCCTAACCCTAGCCCTAACCCTAACCCTAGCCCTAGCCCTAACCCTAACCCTAGCCCTAGCCCTAACCCTAGCCCTAACCCTAACCCTAGCCCTAACCCTAACCCTAACCCTAGCCCTAGCCCTAACCCTAGCCCTAACCCTAGCCCTAACCCTAACCCTAGCCCTAACCCTAACCCTAACCCTAGCCCTAACCCTAGCCCTAACCCTAGCCCTAACCCTAGCCATAACCCTAGCCCTAACCCTAACCCTAGCCCTAACCCTAACCCTAGCCCTAGCCCTAACCCTAGCCCTAACCCTAGCCCTAACCCTAACCCTAACCCTAGCCCTAGCCCTAGCCCTAACCCTAGCCCTAACCCTAGCCCTAACCCTAGCCCTAACCCTAGCCCTAACCCTAACCCTAGCCCTAACCCTAACCCTAGCCCTAGCCCTAACCCTAGCCCTAACCCTAGCCCTAGCCCTAACCCTAGCCCTAACCCTAACCCTAGCCCTAACCCTAGCCCTAACCCTAGCCCTAACCCTAGCCCTAACCCTAGCCCTAACCCTAACCCTAGCCCTAGCCCTAGCCCTAACCCTAGCCCTAACCCTAGCCCTAACCCTAGCCCTAACCCATACTCTAACCCATATACCCTAACCCATACCCTAACCCGTCCCCTCCTAAACTCATGCCTGAACCATCCCGCGGCTCCCCCTCTATTGATAGGCCCAAGCCTGCCCTGCCTATGTCAGAGGAGGCGGGGCCAGGAGGGTGCGGCTAGGGTTGCCAGAAGGGCTGTCCAGGTCAAAAACTCCTGCCTGGGTGCCCAAATTAGGAAAACCAGGCCGGACTCACTGAGATTGACACGGCGAACAGCCAATTGACAATCACCACATTGTAGCCCAGTGATGGCATGACCTGCCTCTTCCCCGCCCCATGACATCACGGCCCCGCCTCTCCCCTCCCCTGTGACGTCACTGCCTGTCCCCTGCCTGGCAGAGGTGGCAACCCTACGCACGTCTATATCATTACAATCTACAAGGTCTAGTCTATAAATAGATGCCGCAGAAGCCAGAGGCGGGGCTTATTTAAGTTGTGCCCCAACCTGCCCGACCCGCACATCACTAATATATATATATATCAATAATGAGTAACAATATGAGGCACCTGTAGGAAGGTATATACTGGAAACTTACTGGGTTCCTATTTGTTCCAGATCCGGCCTATCAGCGCAGAGCTTACAGCGCCAGTCAGATCGCCGACCATGACCCGCCCCCCAAGTCCCACACCCCCAGTGACCCCATTACGGCCCAGGAGAGGAGTCCGCTCTGCACCATCCAGATCCAAGAACTGCGCTGCGGGGACAATGCAGATCCAGAAGCTCAGGTAGAACCTCGGGGACACCGGCCAACCGGCACCTTGGGATTTACCTGGTTCTTTTCATTTAACCAATATTTGATCCTTTTTAAAAAGGGATTTTGCCAGAATTAATGTGCAGACAATTACCCCCAAGCTGCACCTTCATAGGGCCCATTCCTTGCCCCTCAGCGCAGGGCGGGCAAATCATGCAGTGAATGGGGTAGTTGGAGGGCAGTTTGCCCCTGATGCCCTACCCTCTGAGATTCCAGACTCAACGCCTGTAAAAAGTAGAGATGCACCGAACCCAGTTTTTTGGGTTCAGCAGAACCCCCAAACCCACCCTGAAGGATTCGGCCGAATCCCGAACCAAAACCTAATTAACATGTGTTAATTAGGATCGGAAGGGGTTAAAAAAAAATTGTTCCACTGGATTCGGCCGAAACTGAATCCTTTAAAAAAAGCCTGGATTTGACCCAAATCTTGAACCGAATCCGGGATTTGGTGCATCCCTAGTAAAAAATGGTACTGTCCATGGATCAGTAGGATAATCAATAAAACTAGTTGCCCTTCAGGTTAACTCTCAGTATGTTATAGAATGGCCTATTCTTTTCAACTTTTCAATTGGTCTTTATTATTTATAGTTTTTGAATTATTTCCCTTCTTCTTCTGCCTCTTTGCAGCTTTCAAATGGGGGTCACTGACCCCGGCAGCCAAACCCTATTGCTCTGTGAGGCTCCAGTTTTATTGTTATTGTTACTTTTTATTCCTTATCTTTCTATTCAGCCCCTCTCCTATTCGTATAACTGTCCCTCATCCAAACCACTCCCTGGTTGCTAAGGTCATTTGGACCCTAGCAACTCTTTCCAGCTTCCAAATGGGGGTCACTGACCCCGGCAGCCAAACCCTATTGCTCTGTGAGGCTCCAGTTTTATTGTTATTGTTACTTTTTATTCCTTATCTTTCTATTCAGCCCCTCCCCTATTCATATACCTGTCTCTCATTCAAACCACTCCCTGGTTGCTAGGTTAAATTGGACCCTAGCAACCAGTTTGCTCCAAACTGCAGAGCTGCTGAACAAAAAGCTAAATGGCTCAAACCCTGCATATAATAAAAAATGAAGACCAATTGCAAATTGTCTCAGAATATCACCCTCTACATCATACTAAAGTAAAAAGGTGAACAACCCCATTAAATAGAAAATCATGCTGCCCTTCTATAAGCATTTGTTGGGGGGGGGGGGTGACAGAAGCGCGGGAACTGGGATAATTAATACAATCATTTTCTGATCAAATGTTCTACTGTTGAAGCCACAGTATTAACCCCTTATTGACATAGCCTGTGCTGCACATACCATTTGCCTATTGTTTAAATTAGGAAAAATCTTTTATTTTTTTCATTTCTGGCACTAAACTAGAAAATAAAACCGGTTCGACTTTAGCACTTCCTGTCACTTCCTGGTTCTGCCGAGCAAAGGAGAAGCCAATCAATTCAGTGACAATGAGCTGCTCAAAGGGTGGCGCTTAGGGAAAGGGAGGGGTTTGTTTTTTTCGGGATAAGGAGCAAATTGCCCAACACAATGGCCCTTCAGCCGCTGTTAAACTACATCTCCCAGCATCCCCCTGACCCCCTTTTGGCTTCTCTTCCCTGCTTCCAAATCATTAACGGCCTTAGCATGGCTAATGATGGCCCACCGCCGTCTCCCCCCCCCACCGCCGCCATCAATAAGTGCAATTAGATTTTGCATTTTGAAGTTCGTCAAGCCCTTTTGTTCTATTAACTTAATCATTATCGACTCCCGGAAGAATCTGTGGGGGAACCAATGGGACGAGGCCGCTCCAGGATCCATGATCTCTTGGTCAATGTTGTCTCCGGCCGGACGCGGCTCCATCTCACATTTACTGAACAGATGTTCAGTAGGGGAAACCGATCAGCAGACCCTTCTTCGGCGTCTCCATAGCAACAGGATGGAGAATTGAACGCATCTCATTTAGCGCTGTTTCCAGGAACTAAACCCTACAAGGACCCTTAGTTGGGCATAAGCTCCTCCCCCCTGTATCGACCGAGAAACCGCGAGGATATGGGATTTATGGGCATCAAAATAAATATTATAAAATGTCATTTTTCCCCATCCAAACCGTGGCACCTATACACGGGCGCAGAATTGCTCGCTAAACCTGGAAATTCAAGGCACCAAACTATGAATATGTTTGCCCAGGGTAGACGCCCCCAGCTGGGTGTTTGAAGAAGTAAAAAAAAAAGCATTTTTCCAAACCCAACATTTGGTCTGTTGGCCGGGTATTAACTTGAGATCAACTAAAGGGGAACTAAACCCTGCGGCACAGCGTGGCTCAACCAAACGTTACTCAGCTGTTGCCGGACTACAAATCCCAGAATAATGTAACATATAATGAAGGGTGAGGCATGCTGGGAGCTGTAGTCCAGCAACATCAGGGCTGTATTCTTAAAGCAATATTGCCCAATAAAACTGCATTAAAATGCAAGAAATCCCCCAATGAGAATCCCAGCTGATGTGAGTAAATCCGGCTCCCTGTTCTCTGTTCCTGCAATTGGAGTTGGGAGCAATAAGCACAGTTTCCCAGCACTGAACAAGTCTGTCCCTTTATCCCCATGTCTGATTCCTGTGCCATATAATGAGGGGAAAATGCCATCATTATCTCTATATGTAAGGTACCAGCAAGGGGCCTGACACAGGGAATCAGCATTCTCATTGGTCACTTCTCTTGCACTTACACTCACATTGTTGCTCGGTAGAATTCTCATTGGGGGATTTCCTTGCATCTAGAATTACGACTATAGCAACACTAGGGGGCGCAGTGGGGCAGCGTTATGGTTGGGGTTATATCCCCTTTAATGACATCTGCCCCCGAACCTGAAATTGAGCATTGGTTTTGCCACCGCCCCATCTGGGGGGGGGTATAATGAATATGCACTTAGCCATTACATCCAACCTAGAGACCACCATAGTCGCTTAGATCTTCGAAACCCCCCCAGTCTTCCCCTGGCCCTGGCCGGCTGTGTTCCTATGTCCCCCCCCATTCCTAATGGCCTACTTTACACGAGCCTCCCATTATGTAGGTTAATTCTTGGCTGCTTCACATGTGGAGCTTTGTTTGCCCACGTGCCTGCAGGACATTAAATATTACAGACTCGCTCAGTTCCTTAAATTAATAACGACCTCTGCAGTGTTTAGAGTTTATAGATGGGCCCAGAGATACGTCTACATCTGGTTATTGGCCCAAGGGCCCGGGGAAGGATTTATATATATGTGCGGGGCTTGGGAGTGTTACCGTATGTGAATGATCCATAGTAACCAGGAATTTTATGGGACCAGTCAGGGCCTGGGACCAGCGAGATTAAAATGGCCGACTCATTATAGTGACTCCTCTGTTACTGTGGCCTCGACTTTAGGGTCAGAGATAAAAGTTTTAAAGAGACCGTAGGCATTATACAGTATAGAAATAACTGAGGGAGGCGTTATACGGTGTAGGAGTAACCGAGGGAGGCGTCATAAGTATAGGAATAAACAAGGGAGGAGTTATACGGTATAGGAGTAACTGAGGGAGGCATTATACGGTATAGGAGTAACCGAGGGAGGGGTTATAAGGTATAGGAGTAACCGAGGGAGGGGTTATAAGGTATAGGAGTAACCGAGGGGGATGTTATACGATATAGGAGTAACCGAGGGAGGAGTCATACGGTATAGGAGTAACCGAGGGAGGAGTTATACAGTATAGGAGTAACCAAGGAAGAGGTTATATGGTATAGGGGTTATAAGGTGTAGGAGTAACCGAGGGAGGCGTCATAAGTATAGGAATAACCAAGGGAGGAGCTATACGGTATAGGAGTAACCGAGGGAGGCGTTATACAGTATAGGAGTAACCGAGGGAGGCGTTATACGGTATAGGAGTAACCGAGGGAGGCGTTATACGGTATAGGAGTAACCAAGGAAGAGGTTATACGGTATAGGAGAAACATACGGTATAGGGGAGGAGTCATACGGTATAGGAATAACCGAGGGAGGCGTCATACGGTATAGGAATAACCGAGGGAGGAGTCATATGGTATAGGAATAACCGAGGGAGGAGTTATACGGTATAGGAATAACCGAGGGAGGAGTTATACGGTATAGGAATAACCGAGGGAGGAATTATACGGTATAGGAATAACCGAGGGAGGAGTCATATGGTATAGGAATAACCGAGGGAGGAGTCATATGGTATAGGAATAACCGAGGGAGGAGTTATACGGTATAGGAATAACCGAGGGAGGAGTTATATGGTATAGGAATAACCGAGGGAGGAATTATACGGTATAGGAATAACCGAGGGAGGAGTCATATGGTATAGGAATAACCGAGGGAGGAGTTATACGGTATAGGAATAACCGAGGGAGGAGTTATACGGTATAGGAATAACCGAGGGAGGAATTATACGGTATAGGAATAACCGAGGGAGGAGTCATATGGTATAGGAATAACCGAGGGAGGAGTCATATGGTATAGGAATAACCGAGGGAGGAGTTATACGGTATAGGAATAACCGAGGGAGGAGTTATACGGTATAGGAATAACCGAGGGAGGAGTTATACGGTATAGGAATAACCAAGGGAGGAGTTATACGGTATAGGAATAACCGAGGGAGGAATTATACGTTATAGGAATAACCGAGGGAGGAGTCATATGGTATAGGAATAACCGAGGGAGGAGTCATATGGTATAGGAATAACCGAGGGAGGAGTTATACGGTATAGGAATAACCGAGGGAGGAGTTATACGGTATAGGAATAACCGAGGGAGGAATTTTACGGTATAGGAATAACCGAGGGAGGAGTCATATGGTATAGGAATAACCGAGGGAGGAGTCATACGGTATATGAATAACCGAGGGAGGAATTATACGGTATAGGAATAACCGAGGGAGGAGGGGAGGAGTTATACGGTATAGGAATAACCGAGGGAGGAGTCATATGGTATAGGAATAACCGAGGGAGGAGTCATATGGTATAGGAATAACCGAGGGAGGAGTTATACGGTATAGGAATAACCGAGGGAGGAGTCATACGGTATAGGAATAACCGAGGGAGGAGTTATACGGTATAGGAATAACCGAGGGAGGAGTTATACGGTATAGGAATAACCGAGGGAGGAGTCATACGGTATAGGAATAACCGAGGGAGGAGTCATATGATATAGGAATAACCGAGGGAGGAGTCATACGGTATAGGAATAACCGAGGGAGGAGTCATATGATATAGGAATAACCGAGGGAGGAGTCATACGGTATAGGAATAACCGAGGGAGGAGTTATACGGTATAGGAATAACCGAGGGAGGAGTCATACGGTATAGGAATAACCGAGGGAGGAGTCATACGGTATAGGATAAAGCAACAGCATTATGTATAATTCACCTTAATTATAGGAACAACCATGTCATGTGATCAAACAGCGTTTAGATTTCTCACTTCTATGACAAATATATATTTTAGGAAGTTCTTTGTTTTGATCCCATTTTATAATTTTTTTGAACCTTCAAAGATGCGGAGGTGCTGGGCAGCAATGGGTTAAGTGTGAGCGACTGTATATCTATATACGTGTGTGTGTGTTTCCGATTCACGCTGAGCGAACGCACTAAATAACGGAAAGATCGGCGCCGATTGCGGGTTTGTGTTTATAAATAACCATCGTTTGTGGCGATAAACCCGCAACCCGGCGCGTTTCTCTCCTTTATTTTTATAATTACTGGTGCGGGTGTTTATCCCGGGGGGGGGGGGTCTCATTGGTTTCTGCTTATAATAATAATAATAATAATGTTTTCATTCACCAAATAGGACTTATTTATGGTTAGTGATGATACAATGATAATATGATTTATGACCCTGCAGTTAAACCCCCCCCCCATTGGCCGGTTCTTCAGCTTCTAAAAAGGCAGAGGCCATATAAGTGAGGTAGGTGCCCCCCGGGGTGCAGAAGCATTGGCATAGGGATCCCCCAGGTATGTCATAGACAGAAAGCGAGTCTGGGAAACTTGCTATATAGATATATATATATATACTTTACTGCACTGGTGGAGTCTCAGGGGGGTGGGAATGGTAGAAAAGTGCCCCCCTTATTACTCTGTATAGGTATGGGACCTGTTATCCAGAATGCTCGGGACCTGGGGTTTTCTGCATAAGGGATCAAGTACAGGTACTGTTTTATTATTACAGAGAAAAGGGAATCATTTAACCATTAAATAAACCCAATAGGGCTGTTCTGCCCCAATAAGGGGTAATTATATCTTAGTTGGGATCAAGTACAGGTACTGTTTTATTATTACAGAGAAAAGGGAATCATTTAACCATTAAATAAACCCAATAGGGCTGTTCTGCCCCCAATAAGGGGTAATTATATCTTAGTTGGGATCAAGTACAGGTACTGTTTTATTATTACAGAGAAAAGGGAATCATTTAACCATTAAATAAACCCAATAGGGCTGTTCTGCCCCCAATAAGGGGTAATTATATCTTAGTTGGGATCAAGTACAGGTACTGTTTTATTATTACAGAGAAAAGGGAATCATTTAACCATTAAATAAACCCAATAGGGCTGTTCTGCCCCAATAAGGGGTAATTATATCTTAGTTGGGATCAAGTACAGGTACTGTTTTATTATTACAGAGAAAAGGGAATCATTTAACCATGAAATAAACCCAATAGGGCTGTTCTGCCCCCAATAAGGGGTAATTATATCTTAGTTGGGATCAAGTACAGGTACTGTTTTATTATTACAGAGAAAAGGGAATCATTTAACCATTAAATAAACCCAATAGGGCTGTTCTGCCCCAATAAGGGGTAATTATATCTTAGTTGGGATCAAGTACAGGTACTGTTTTATTATTACAGAGAAAAGGGAATCATTTAACCATTAAATAAACCCAATAGGGCTGTTCTGCCCCAATAAGGGGTAATTATATCTTAGTTGGGATCAAGTACAGGTACTGTTTTATTATTACAGAGAAAAGGGAATCATTTAACCATTAAATAAACCCAATAGGGCTGTTCTGCCCCAATAAGGGGTAATTATATCTTAGTTGGGATCAAGTACAGATACTGTTTTTTAATATTACAGAGAAAAAATAAATAATTTTTTAAAATTAGAATTCTTTGCTTATAATGGAGTCTATGGGAGACGGGCTTTCCATAATTCAGAACTTTCTGGATAACGGGTTTCCGGATAAGGGATCCCATACCTGTATAAGAAGTAACCTTTAGGTTAACTTTTAGTATGTTATAGAATGGCCTATTCTAAGCAACTTTTCACTTGGTCTTCATTATTTATATTTGATCGTTTTTTTAATTATTTGCCTTCATCTTCAGACTCTTTGCAGCTTTCAAATGGGGGTCACTGACCCCGGCAGCCAAAACCTATTGTTCTGTGAGGCTCCAGTATTATTGTTATTATTTTAGTACTTATTTTTCTATTCAGTCCTTCTCCTATTCATATATCAGCCTCTAAGCCAAACTTCTCCCTGGTTGCTAAGGTAACTTGGACCCTAGCAACCAAATAGCTGCTGAAACTCCAAACTGGAGAGCTGCTGAACAAAAACTAGAATAATGAAAAAACTACAAATGATAAAAAATGAAGACCAACTGCAAATTGTCTCGGAATATTACTCTCTACATCATACTAAAAGTGAAGAACCCCATTAAGGGCACTTCCTTGCCCAGGGAGCTTACACCCTAACAAAAAATGTCACGGTTAAGACTTACGGCACCGATACGGTCACTTTCAGCTCCGATGTTCAGTTTTAAATGTTTCACTTTCTCCATAAAATATTGATATTGACAAATTCCAAGTGACAGAATGGGGTTTAATACGTGGGGGAAATAAATGATATTTTTCATGTCACCACTGGTTTCATCTCTAACCAGAAACAGATGAATTATTAACCAGAACACAGAGGTCCAATGGGCCAGGGACACTCAGGGAAGGGGGGGACAGGGCCGACTGTAGGGTTTTGGTTCACCAGTAATTATAAGACAATAATGGTCCTCCCCTTTTCTCTCTCCCCCCCCCCCCCATTCATTTCCTTGATTCCATCAGTCATCCCTATCTGTCGGCCCATTTGTCAGCACAACAAAAATTAGGGGTGCGGGGGCCAGGCGTCCATCCCTGCTCCAGCAGAGCTGTCTCTCATTCTGCCATGATGGCTTCTCCCCCCAACTGATTCATGAGAGCCTCCAAGCCGCCGGCGCCGGACGACCCACCGCCCAACAGGAGACCTCTCTCTCCCTGAAATCTTCTTCTGACAGTCAGCCGTTCAGCAGCCCGGGGGACCTTGGTGAGATGATCCGCGAGGCTCCATGCATGACTTTGTGTGCCATACTAACGGTGCCGGTTCTAACCAGTGGTACCAAACCAGTGCCAAAAAATAGAATCTACCAAACTATAGTGGATATTAAAAAATAGTCCATATTAGCAAAAGACTTATCTAGAACTGTGGGGCCCCTTACTACTAAAGTCCAAACTTATTGGACACCTGGGCCTCTAGTCAGAACAAGTAAAATAGTGGGAAAAAAAGACCTGTGGACTCTTGGCCACGCCCCTGGTCCACCCCAGTTACACCCATTATAGCAAAACTCCGCCCACAATCTGCAGAAACTCCCCCATTTGCACCGTCCTCCTTTAAAATGACACATTTTTATGTCTCTGGGGTCCCTGAATACTCTTCTTTCTGATAGTGGCCCTGGATTTATCCTTAATGTTGATTGGGTATGGACAGCACTTAGGTCTCACTTATCTCCTGCCATAGACTCTTTCAGGTCAGATTTTGAACTTGTTAAGTCTATAAATGTGTCCTATGCCCCCGGTAAGGGTCTCTAAGCCTTAGGTTGAATTCAGTGGGGGCCACAAGAGGCAGTTGCAAAGGAAACGGGGTTTCTCCGTGCACCGGGGATGCTTTTATTGTTACTGGAGCTTTTGCAGCAGTGCCACATTCCAAAACCTCCCAGGGAAGCTTTTCTCTAGTGGTAGCTTTCACTGTATGCTCCACCTAGTGGCAGAGAGCAGAATTAAAATGCTAAACAAAAGTCACAAGACAGATAATCAGTGAAATAAATGTGAGCATTGCCTTAACCCTTTCCCGCAATGTATTCTACATCCACTACAGTTTGGGGGAAAATATTACAGGTATGTTAGTTCCATTGTAAGAAAAAGGAGTGGCATTTCCATAACGACCGCTGGTTTCAGCCCCACCTATTATTATCAAGTTGATTCGTACCTTTTTGACCTGATTGTTGGGGGCAGGTGATGGTATTTGGAGGGGGATGAGGAGACGCGAGGGTTCTGTTGGATCTTCTGCTCTGCAGGCTCTTTATAGAGCGTTCATTACCATTTTCCTAGTATTGTAGATAATTTGACCAAGTGGCAGTCAATTGCTAATGTCATCCACGCACACTTATACATAGCAACAACCCATTGGCCAGAACCTCCAACAGAAAACTCTACAATCACTAAGAGCTCCTTAAAGAGTTCAGGGCAAGGACCACTTCTGAGGAAGGTCCAAACCCATTCCTGAGGAAGGTCAAAGCCCACTCCTGAGGAAGGTTCAAACCCTCTCCAGAGGAATGTCCAAGCCCACTCCTGAGGAAGGTCCAAGCCCAGTCCTGAGGAAGGTCCAAACCCACTCCCGAGGAAGGTCCAAGCCCACTCCCGAGAAAGGACCAATCCCACTCCTGAGGAAGGTCCAAGCCCACTCCCAAAGAAAGTCCAAACCCACTCCCGAGGAAGGTCCAAACCCACTCCCGATGGAAGGACCAATCCCACTCCTGAGGAAGGTCCAAGCCCACTCCCAAAGAAAGTCCAAACCCACTCCCGAGGAAGGTCCAAACCCACTCCCGATGGAAGGTCCAATCCCACTCCTGAGGAAGGTCCAAGCCCACTCCTGAGGAAAGTCCAAGCCCACTCCTGAGGAAAGTCCAAACCCACTCTTGAGGAAGGTCCAATCCCACTCCTGAGGAAGGTCCAATCCCACTTCCGAGGAAGGTCCAATCCCACTCCCGAGGAAGGTCCAAGCCCACTTCTGAGGAAGGTCCAATCCCACTCCCGAGGAAGGTCCAAGCCCACTCCTGAGGAAAGTCCAAGCCCACTACTGAGGAAGGTCCAAACCCACTCCTGAGAAAGGTCCAAGCCCATTCCTGAAGAAGGTCCAAGCCCATTCCTGAAGAAGGTCCAAGCCCGAAAACACAGTACACAGCACAAGTTCCCTGTGACTACAGGCTTCAGGAGTTATCTTGGGAGGTGGCCCCATATTGTTTAGTGAGGGGGAACTTTAGGCACCCTTACCTAGCAGGAGGTTGTGGGAAATATATATTGAGATCTGAAATGCCTCAGGGGGGCAACCAATCCAGAAGGAACTGTGACCTCCAGCTGATGTTCCTTTCATATTCACTGAGGAACAACACATTCATTCAACACATAAGCACGAAAGCAACTCATGGAATTGCTGGTCCTATTGTTTCCTTCCTGTGCCTTGGTCTTCCAGGGACCCAAGATCTGAGCCCATTGGTGCAACTTACCTCCCAGAATGAAGTGCAATAATGTGCGCCTCTCTCAGTACGCGGGGCTGCCTGGGCAAGTGCAGGGGGGTCTTGGTTGTTGGTGGCCCCTGTAACACCCTTGGGTGCAATGGCTAAATATATAAAGGGGTGCAACCCCAGCACTTGCTCCCCTGCCCATTCCTGTGCCATATAATGACGGGAAAATGCCATCATTATCTCTATATGTAAGGTACCAGCAAGGGGCCTGACACAGGGAATCAGCATTCTCATTGGTCACTTCTCTTGCACTTACACTCACATTGTTGCTCAGTAGAATTCTCATTGGGGAATTTCCTTGCATCTAGAATTACGACTATAGCAACACTAGGGGGCGCAGTGGGGCAGCGTTATGGTTGGGTTTATATCCCCTTTAAGGCAACGGTCACACCTAGTGGATTCTCTGCCGGCACTGTGATTGGCTCCTGTGGTTTACATTGACTTCATTGAGAAATGGGTCACAATTTTACTATTGTGGGCAGCTGTATGTATTGCTCATACTGACAAATATTTGTGTGGGAAAAAGATGTAGTAGAACTACACGTAACTTCTGTTCTTTGTCTCATTCTTTTGAAATGAACCTAGAAGTTTAAAGTGACAGGTTTGGTTTGCAAAGCATTATGGGTCATCAGAATGGCATAGGTTGAATGGACACATTGGTACACGTGGGGTAGGTGGCCCCCTCAACCGACTGCCATAGAAGTGAACACGTAGCCCGGTTGAGACAGTAGGGCAAGATGGAGACAGTAGGGCAAGATGGAGACAGTAGGGCAAGATGGAGACAGTAGGGAAAGATGGAGACAGTAGGACAAGATGGAGACAGTAGGGCAAGATGGAGACAGTAGGGCAAGATGGAGACATTAGGGAAAGATGGAGACAGTAGGACAAGATGGAGACAGTAGGGCAAGATGGAGACAGTAGGACAAGATGGAGACAGTAGGGCAAGATGGAGACAGTAGGACAAGATGGAGACAGTAGGACAAGATGGAGACAGTAGGGCAAGATGGAGACAGTAGGGCAAGATGGAGACAGTAGGACAAGATGGAGTCAGTAGGACAAGATGGAGACAGTAGGGCAAGATAGGGACAGTAGGGCAAGATGGAGACAGTAGGGCAAGATGGAGACAGTAGGACAAGATGGAGACAGTAGGGCAAGATGGAGACAGTAGGACAAGATGGGGACAGTAGGGCAAGATGGAGACAGTAGGACAAGATGGAGACAGTAGAGCAAGATGGAGACAGTAGGGTAAGATGGAGACAGTAGGACAAGATGGAGACAGTAGGGCAAGATGGAGACTGTAGGACAAGATGGGGACAGTAGGGCAAGATGGAGACAGTAGGGCAAGATGGAGACAGTAGGGCAAGATGGAGACAGTAGGACAAGATGGAGTCAATAGGACAAGATGGAGATAGTAGGGCAAGATGGAGACAGTAGGACAAGATGGAGACAGTAGGGCAAGATGGAGACAGTAGGGCAAGATGGAGACAGTAGGACAAGATGGAGACAGGGCAAGATGGAAACAGTAGGGCAAGATGGAGACAGTAGGGCAAGATGGAGACAGTAGGACAAGATGGGGACAGTAGGATAAGATGGAGACAGCAGGACAAGATGGAGACAGTAGGGCAAGATGGAGACAGTAGGACAAGATGGAGACAGGGCAAGATGGAAACAGTAGGGCAAGATGGAGACAGTAGGGCAAGATGGAGACAGTAGGACAAGATGGGGACAGTAGGATAAGATGGAGACAGCAGGACAAGATGGAGACAGTAGGACAAGATGGAGACAGTAGGACAAGATGGGGACAGTAGGACAAGATGGAGACAGTAGGACAAGATGGGGACAGTAGGACAAGATGGGGACAGTAGGACAAGATGGAGACAGTAGGACAAGATGGGGACAGTAGGACAAGATGGAGACAGTAGGACAAGATGGGGACAGTAGGACAAGATGGGGACAGTAGGACAAGATGGAGACAGTAGGACAAGATGGAGACAGTAGGACAAGATGGAGACAGTAGGACAAGATGGAGACAGTAGGGCAAGATGGAGACAGTAGGGCAAGATGGAGACAGTAGGACAAGATGGAGACAGGGCAAGATGGAAACAGTAGGGCAAGATGGAGACAGTAGGGCAAGATGGAGACAGTAGGACAAGATGGGGACAGTAGGATAAGATGGAGACAGCAGGACAAGATGGAGACAGTAGGGCAAGATGGAGACAGTAGGACAAGATGGAGACAGGGCAAGATGGAAACAGTAGGGCAAGATGGAGACAGTAGGGCAAGATGGAGACAGTAGGACAAGATGGGGACAGTAGGATAAGATGGAGACAGCAGGACAAGATGGAGACAGCAGGACAAGATGGAGACAGTAGGACAAGATGGGGACAGTAGGACAAGATGGAGACAGTAGGACAAGATGGGGACAGTAGGACAAGATGGAGACAGTAGGACAAGATGGGGACAGTAGGACAAGATGGAGACAGTAGGACAAGATGGAGACAGTAGGACAAGATGGGGACAGTAGGACAAGATGGAGACAGTAGGACAAGATGGAGACAGTAGGACAAGATGGAGACAGTAGGACAAGATGGGGACAGTAGGACAAGATGGGGACAGTAGGACAAGATGGAGACAGTAGGGCAAGATGGAGACAGTAGGGCAAGATGGAGACAGTAGGGCAAGATGGAGACAGTAGGGCAAGATGGAGACAGTAGGACAAGATGGGGACAGTAGGACAAGATGGAGACAGTAGGACAAGATGGGGACAGTAGGACAAGATGGAGACAGTAGGACAAGATGGGGACAGTAGGACAAGATGGAGACAGTAGGACAAGATGGGGACAGTAGGACAAGATGGGGACAGTAGGACAAGATGGAGACAGTAGGACAAGATGGAGACAGTAGGACAAGATGGAGACAGTAGGACAAGATGGAGACAGTAGGGCAAGATGGAGACAGTAGGACAATATAATGACAGCAGTGAGATGGTTCCATTAGGTTGAATGGACACATTGGTACACGTGGGGTAGGTGGTCCCCTCAACCGACTGCCATAGAAGTGAACACGTAGCCCGGTGGTTGTGCCCGGTTGCCCAGTTTGTAGTTCTATCTATGGCCAACTGGCAAGCCTTATAGGTGCAGCCATGGATTATACATCAGTAGCCAATCAGTATGGGGGTTTATATGTGTGACCAGAGTCCTGGCCAATCCCGTACGGACCTGCAGTTGTGACCATAATCCCTCTCTCTCTTATAGACTGCCATCATCCTTGCTTCACCTTTGAAACCGAAGTGGCAGCGGAGCCGAGTCCCGGGGTAAAGGGCGTAGCCCCCCGGTCCCACTCTCAGTGCAAAGCCGTGGTGAGGGGGCTTAGGGGGAACCAGCCCGTGCAATGGGAGATCACCTTCGATATCCACAAGCTTTTCAGAGAACGAGAGGACAGGGAGGACGACGAGAGCGATTTGTGGAATGAGACGTTCCATCACTTGGCCGCCAAGTCCATTATCCGAGACTTTGAGCAGCTGGCTGAGAGGGAGAGCGAAATTGAACATGGTAATGAGTAACCCAATGCCCCCGGGCAGGGCTGTGCCCATTGTGCCACTCTACCCTGAGCTGGTAATGCACATAAACAAGGGGTGCCACTAGGCTGGGCACCATTTTGGGGGATCCAATCAGCAGCCGTCAGGTGTGAGGTCCATTGTAAACCCCCACAATGACAACAAAAATACTGTGAGAGATCAAGATAGAGAGGAACATTGGCTCATTCAGTAGCCACTTACATGCTGCCTGGTGGCCATGTCCTCTGTTGGGCCCCACGTGCTCCAGTCTGGCACTGGGTGTAGGTAGGGAGACTGGGGAAAGACTCAGTAACCCAACAATATGGGCATGATGCCATGAGCAGGGCAAAAAGGGGCAAGTAAGTCACATGTGGTACCAGTAGGCATCACTAAAAGAACATGGATTCACTAGGGCAAGATAGCAAAAGTAAAAGAAGATAGTCCCATTAGGGAAAGATGATAAAAATAAAACAAGATAAAGACAGTAGGGCAAGATGCAGACAGTAGGGCAAGATGGAGACAGTAGGGCAAGATGGAGACAGTAGGGCAAGATGGAGTCAGTAGGGCAAGATGGAGACAGTAGGGCAAGATGGAGACAGTAGGGCAAGATGGAGACAGTAGGGCAAGATGGAGACAGTAGGGCAAGATGGAGACAGTAGGGCAAGATGGAGTCAGTAGGGCAAGATGAAGACGGTAGGGCAAGATGGAGACAGTAGGGCAAGATGGAGACAGTAGGGCAAGATGGGGAGAGTAGGAAAAGGTGGAGACAGTAGGGCAAGATGGAGACAGTAGGGCAAGATGGGGACAGTAGGGCAAGATGGAGACTGTAGGACGAGATGGAGACAGTAGGGCAAGATGGAGACAGTAGGGCAAGATGGAGACTGTAGGGCAAGGTGGAGACAGTAGGGTAAGATGGAGACAGTTGGGCAAGGTGGAGACAGTAGGGCAATATGGAGACAGTAGGACAAGATGGAGATAGTAGGGTAAGGTGGAGACAGTAGGACAAGGTAGAGCAAGATGGAGACAGTATGTCAAAGTGGAGACAGTAGGACAAGATGGAGACAGTAGGACAAGATGGAGACAGTAGGACAAGATGGAGACAGTAGGACAAGATGGAGACAGTAGGACAAGATGGAGACAGTAGGGCAAGATGGAGACAGTAGGGCAAGATGGAGACAGTAGGACAAGATGGAGACAGTAGGACAAGGTGGAGACAGTAGGACAAGATGGAGACAGTAGGACAAGATGGAGACAGTAGGGGAAGATGGAGACAGTAGGACAATATAATGACAGCAGTGAGATGGTTCAATTAGGCCGTTATCTCAGTGATACCCAGTATAATGTTGCTGAAGTGCCAGTCCCAGCACCCACTAAAGCCAAAGGCTGGGCACCCACAACAAGTGCCACAAGTCACATAATGGCAATTAAATAATATCAGGTGCCAGTCTGCCAATTACATCCCTCCTGTAAGGAAATATTAATGACGGGTTCCTATGGGAGAGACTGCTCGGAGACTGACATACTTAGGACGTGACGTCGAAGCAGAAAGCTGGCAGCTGATGAAAGAGTTCAGGTTTCAGATGAGACACCCGCTGG
Source organism: Xenopus tropicalis (assembly GCF_000004195.4). Classification (NCBI taxonomy): domain Eukaryota; kingdom Metazoa; phylum Chordata; class Amphibia; order Anura; family Pipidae; genus Xenopus; species Xenopus tropicalis. The sequence continues at coordinate 129,684,424 of NC_030683.2, read as the reverse complement.
CCAAGGGGGATCTGTTGTGAGAGACACATCCGCTTTGTGGCCCCGTCCCACCCCTCGCTGGGCGCAATTGTTACAGACAAAGCTTTGAGTTTAGCCTTATTCCATCCCATAATAAAGGCAAGGGGGCAGCCATTGGGGCAATTAGCGAGTGAGTCACAGACGGCTGCAACATGAATCTCTCTGCCCCACATAGCGACATATCCGAGAGCTTTAAATCATTTCAGCTTCTTCCCTGTCTCAAGGCAAAGCATTAAGGCATTAAAGGGGAACTTCACCCAAACACTGCTACATAAGAAATGCCTATGATAAAGACACAGCGGTGCATCAGTGAGTGGGGAGATTCGGTGCCGAGGGCTCACGTAAAATCTGCAAGTAGGGGGGGGCAGGCAGAAGAGGTAATTGCACAGAGCTGCCCCCCCACGTTGCCCCTCAGGCACGTGTCTCTTCTACCTACCCCTAGTTCTGGCCCTGGAGGTGGGAGTTGTGCAGACCCTTCTCCAATAATGCCATAAAGCAGTCCCCACAACTGCAGGGGCCGCCGTGGGATGGGCAAAACCGGACCTTTTACATTACACAGCTGCCCTCCTCTTTGCCAATGCTGGGAATTGCCCTGGTGTTTAGTTACCCCCTCTGATTACCCATGCACAGGGTGAGACGCCCTACGGATCTAATTGTGTCATTCCGTAGGTTTTGGAACGGCCCATATTTGATTCCCTAAGCACCAACTTGACCCCTACAGTCTCTTTGTATATTGCTAATCATTGCCATAAAGCAAGGCAGGACTGCTGTTATTTTCCAAAAGGGAAATATGTATACAGGGTCGGACTGGGGGGTGCAGGGCCCACTGGGCTCCTGCCCCGTGGGCCCTGCAGGTGCCCCCGCCAGCCGCGTCCCCTACCCCCCTCCCATGGGCCCCCCAACCCCCCGCAGGGTCCCCCACCCGATGTCCTCCCCTGAGCACATGTAAATTTAACACGTCAGGGGAGGAACGGTTGGGCAGGGGGAGCACCGCAAGGGTCGGGTCTGGGCCACGAGATTTTTCCCGGTGTCCCGGCGGCCCAGTCCGACCCTGGGTGTATATACCCACGAGCAGTGGCCTAACTAGATGTTACTGGGCCCCCCAGCAAATTCCAATTGGGGCCACTATAGTTGACCTATTCTATCAAGATATATTGAAATTGCTCTATAATTAGGGGCTTATTGGGCCCCCCTGTAAGCGCAGGCTCTGCTCCCCCTGTAGCCCCCGGGTACCAGGAATAGAGTTGGCCACATTCCGTGTATTTTGTGCCCCTTTGCAGGTTTGGGGCGCAGATTCCAGCTGAACGCCATACACGCCAGCAAAGCCTGTAATGTCATCAGCAAATACACGGCCTTCGTCCCGGTGGATCTGAGCAGCAACTCCTACTTGCCCAGCGTGGTGGAATATGCCAACACAGGTACCGGCCCGGTGCTGCTCTCTGTACCTCGCTGTGCCCCCTGTGCCCCCCGTGCATGCCAGTCTCCCCCGTTACACGTAGGATTTATATTTGCCCCCTCTCTGTGTCCCACTCCCGGCACCCTGCTGTCTCCCTGTGACCCGTCCTTCTGTCGTGTTAACTGTCAGTCTCGTCTGGTCCTCTCTCTCTCTCTGTCTTTGTCTGGAGGTCTCTCCCACTGACTGAGGAGGATGCCCTCATTCCCTGCCAGGTGCTGCCCTAAAGCAGGGTTCCCAGCGCAGTCTGAGCTCCGGGAGCCGACGCCTGAGGGGATTCTCCATCGGCCTGGGGCGCTCGCAGTCAACCTGTGCGTCCGAATCGTCCGACGAGCGATTTTACAGTAAGAGACCGTCGCAACAACCGGCTGACTCCCCCACCTGGGAAAGTGTCTCTCAGCCAAGTTCACACCCTCTTTGGGGGTCATTTACTTTACTCTGGGCAGGGTTGGACTGGGCCACTGTGGCACCGAGGCACCGGGGGGCGCCCCTGCCACCCAGCCGACATCCTCCCCCTGAGGAAACTTACTTTCACCGTGTCAGGGGAGGGACACCGGCGGCCAGGGGAGCACCGACAGGGATTGGGTCTGGGCTGCGGCTCACCGGATGTTTTCCTGGTGCCCCGGTGGCCCAGCCAGGGGGCACCTTGGGGGTGCTGGGCAGCAGCCCTTGTGGGCCCTGCACCCCCCAGTCCACCCCACCCTTGGGTGCAAGTTCTAGTGCCCCTTATGGAAAGCGGCACTCTGCCAGGGTCGGACTAGACCGCCGGGACACCAGGAAAAATCCCAGTGGGCCTCGGCTCTAGTGGGCCCCAGCGGCCCAGGCCCGACCCATGGGGCGCTCCCCCTGCCCGACTGCTCCTCCGCTGATCGCTCGTAAGTGAAATGAACCGGGGGCCGGGGACCACCGGGTGTTTTCCAGTTGCCCCGGCGGCGCAGCTAGGGGGCACCTTGGGGGGTGCTGGGCCGGGTGGGGGTACAGCCCTTGTGGGCCCTGCACCCCCCAGTCCGACCCCAACCGTGGGTGCAAGTTCTAGTGCCCCTTATGGAAAGCGGCACTCTGCCAGGGTCGGACGGGGCTGAAACATCCCAATGGGCCCCGGCGGCCCAGACCCGACCCTTGCCGACGCTCCCCCTGCCCGACTGCTCCTCCCCTGACGCGTTAAATTTACGTGCTCGAGGGAGCACGTGGGTGGGGGGCCCTGCGAGGGGGGTTAGGGGGCCCCCTGCGGGGAGGGGGTTTGGGGATGCAGCCAGCGGGGGCGCCCCTGCCACCCAGCCGACATCCTCCCCTGAGTGCTCATAAGTGAAACTTACTTTCACTGTGTCAGAGGAGGGACACCGGTGGCCGGGGGAGCGCCGACAGGGATTGGGTCTGGGCTGGGGCTCACCGGATGTTTTCCGGTGCCTCGGGGGTGTGGGGCCCCTGGGGCAGCAGCCCTTGTGGGCCCTGCACCCCCCAGTCCGACCCCACCCTTGGGCGCAAGTTCTACTGCTCCTTATGGAAAGCGGCACTCTGCCAGGGTCGGACTGGGACACCGGGAGAAATCCCAGTGGGCCCCAGCGGCCCAGACCCAACCCTTCCGGCGATCCCCTAACGTGTTAAATTTACGGGCTTGGGGGAGGATGTCGGTGGGGGGCCCTGTGCGGGGGGGTGAGGGGGGCTTTAGGGGGGCCCCTGCACGGGGGTTAGAGAGGCCCTGCGAGGGGGGTTAGGGGGGCCCCTGTGGGGGGGGTTAGGGGGACCCAGGGGGGGTTAGGGGACGCAGCTGGTGGGGGCACCTGCAGGGCCCCGGTGGGCTCTTCACCCCCCAGTCCGACTCTGCACTGTGCTGTGTGTGGCAGATTAAAAATCTGGTGTGAGGGGCAAAGTGCAGTATCAGGAGCCCCCCCCAGCTCTGTCGTGCCCAACCTGCCCAACCCAAAGGGCACACCTACCCAAAGCAGGACCCGGGGTGCAAAGTGCAAAAAAAATGTCCCACAATTTGGCATTCTTCTTGCAGTATAAAATACAATGTAACAATAAGTGCATTATTTATTTGTTATAGTTTTTTTTTCAATAATTTGCCTTTGTCTTCTACATCTTTCCAGCTTTCAAATGGGGGTCACTGACCCCGGCCGCTAAAACTATTGTTCTGTGAAGCTTACAATGTTATTATTATTGTCACTTTTTTATTACTGATCGTGTAATTTCCCATTGTATTCTACCGAGCTGATCTTTTATCTGATAGGTAACCTGTACCAGTGCAGGGCAACAGTATATTATATTTTAATTACTTTAAATGGGATATAAACCCAACCATAACGCTGCCCCACGGCGCCCCCTAGTGTTGCTATAGAAGTTGCCGAAAACCGTAATTCTAGATGCAAGGAAATTCCCCAATGAGAATTCTACTGAGCAACAATGTGAGTGTAAGTGCAAGAGAAGTGACCAATGGGAATGCTGATTCCCTGTGTCAGGCCCCTTGCTGGTACCTTACATATAGAGATAATGATGGCATTTTCCCCTCATTATATGGCACAGGAATCAGACATGGGGATAAAGGGACAGACTTGTTCAGTGCTGGGAAACTGTGCTTATTGCTCCCAACTCCAATTGCAGGAACAGAGAACAGGGAGCCGGATTTACTCACATCAGCTGGGATTCTCATTGGGGGATTTCTTGCATTTTAATGCAGTTTTATTGGGCAATATTGCTTTAAGAATACAGCCCTGATGTTGCTGGACTACAGCTCCCAGCATGCCTCACCCTTCATTATATGTTACATTATTCTGGGATTTGTAGTCCGGCAACAGCTGAGTAACGTTTGGGGCAACGTGTGATATTTTGCTAATAAAGTAGAAACCCCAGAAAGTGGCTTCATGTTTCCTTGCAGATGTGGACGAGGCTGCGACGTCTCCTTGTACCACCCCTGTGTCATCTGGATGGGAGCGCTGCAGCTTCCCCCAAGGTCAGTGGTCTCTCTGGGTGCAGCAATTGCCCCAAACGCCTGTTTAATAATAAACTAATAACCAGTTCAGTCTAATTATAAATACCCAATGGGAGGTTTCCTAATATATCCCTTATAATAATAATAAATGTGTAACAAACCTGCCTTGACTGCCCTTACAGTATAAACCCCTTCCTATGCTGATGGTGAGATCCCCTTTCCTCCCCACCCCCAATGTATCACTCATTCCCCCTCTCTTGGTAGGGAATCCCATAACCTGACTGCCCTTACAGTATAAACCCCTTCCTATGCTGATGGTGAGATCCCCTTTCCTCCCCACCCCCAATGTATCACTCATTCCCCCTCTCTTGGTAGGGAATCCCATAACCTGACTGCCCTTACAGTATAAACCCCTTCCTATGCTGATGGTGAGATCCCCTTTCCTCCCCACTCCCAATGTATCACTCATTCCCCCTCTCTTGGTAGGGAATACCATAACCTGACTGCCCTTACAGTAAGGAACCCCTTCCTATGCTGATGGTGAGATCCCCTTTCCTCCCCACCCCCAATGTATCACTCATTCCCCCTCTCTTGGTAGGGAATCCCATAACCTGACTGCCCTTACAGTAAGGAACCCCTTCCTATGCTGATGGTGAGATCCCCTTTCCTCCCCACCACCAATGTATCACTCATTCCCCCTCTCTTGGTAGGGAATCCCATAACCTGACTGCCCTTATAGTAAAGAACCCCTTGCTATGTTGGTTGCAGAATATTCCTTCCAGTCTCAGCAGGTAGCCTTGTGTTACCAGCACCATGGAAAGACCATTCATTAGAGATGTTTCTATTGATGTTTTAATTGGCTCTTGCTTCTGGAAGCCCAATTGCCATAGACAAACCAGTTCCTTTGTTGTTGCAGCCCCACAGCGCAGTCCCTCCGTCTCCTCGGCCCACTCCCAGAGATCCATAGAAAGCCTCTTTGCAGCCAGGTAAGTGGCAGCCATTGGCCGGTACCCAGGACCCAATCTCCGTGCCACGTACAATCTCTCTGTTCTTCTCTTGCCGCAGGCTCAGCTTTAACAAAACCCGGCTTTTAACTCGAGCAGCCAAAGGTTTCATGATCAAGTCTCCGGGCAAAGGCAGCGAGGAGAGCGAAGGCGAAAAGAATAGCGACTACTTGCCCCTGGTAGGTGGGGAATGGCAATCTTTGCATCCTTTTGTGCGGATATAAGGGCTCGTTTAGTGCAAAGCCAAGAGCCCACTAGAGTTGGCTACTGACACACTTGTGCCCAAGGCATTGCTGGCTGTAGGACTTTATTGAGGGGCCACTAGAGTTGGCTACTGACACACTTGTGCCCTAGGAATTGCTGGCTGTAGAACTTTATTGAGGGGCCACTAGAGTTGGCTACTGACACACTTGTGCCCAAAGCATTGCTGGCTGTAGGACTTTATTGAGGGGCCACTAGAGTTGGCTACTGACACACTTGTGCCCAAAGCATTGCTGGCTGTAGGACTTTATTGAGGGGCCACTAGAGTTGGCTACTGACACACTTGTGCCCTAGGAATTGCTGGCTGTAGAACTTTATTGAGGGGCCACTAGAGTTGGCTACTGACACACTTGTGCCCAAAGCATTGCTGGCTGTAGGACTTTATTGAGGGGCCACTAGATTTGAGGCCCACTAGGATATTCCTGGGATCCCATTGGGCCAGTCCATGCCTGATTCAGCTTGGGTGAACAAAGCAGAGCCAATCTGCCCCTGTTTTGCTTGATTGCTCACCAGTGGCCACTTAGGGGGCACCCACAATTAATCAGGAATGATAATGACCCCCCCAGAGCAATATGGCACAAGGCAACACAGGCACTTTGCCCAATCACTTTGCTCCGTGTATGGTTTGTAGGTGGGGAACGGCAATCTTTGCCTCCTTTTGTGCGGATATAAGGGCTCGTTTAGTGCACAGCCAAGAGCCCACTAAAGTTGGCTACTGACACACTTGTGCCCAAGGCATTGCTGGCTAGTGGACTTTATTGAGGGGCCACTAGATTTAAGGCCCACTAGGATATTCCTGGGATCCCATTGGGCCAGTCCACGCCTGATTCAGCTTGGGTGTAGAAAACAAAGCCAATCTGCCCATGTATGGCTTCATTGCTCACCAGTGGCCACTTTGGGGGCACCCACAATTAATCAGGAATGATTATGACCCCCCCCCAGAGCAATATGGCACTTTACCCCATTACTGTGCCCCAATGTATGGTTTGTATAATGGTGTCTCTGCCGCACAGGTCTCCCTACAGTTGGCCTGTGGTGCTTTCCTGCTGAACCAAACCTTCGCCGACGCCGCCAACATTCCGTTGGACAAGCTCAAGTGGACGTCTCCCTTCAGCAGCCACCGTGCTGCCCTGAGCCCAATGTCTCACAGCTCCTCCCCTTCCAAAAAGGTAGAGAGCCTTCCGGCCAGCGGCGGGCATTTCCTGGTGCCGGACGCCGAGTTCCACAGCACGCCCAATGGCTTTGGCGAAGACGTTTGCCAACAAAGCAGAATCCGGCACTTATCCAGCAGCGCTCTAGACAGCCCACCCCGGGCTTCCAAGGCAACGGAGAATGAACTGTCTCTTCCAGTGTTACCTCTTAGGCGCTACTCTTCTCCCGAGAGCGCCCAGGACTCTGCCTCCATTCACACAGACAGCGGACTGGGTTCGGAGTCTGACAGCGCCGAGGTTCAGTCTTGGATGGAGGCCATAGAAGAGCAACGCAAGTCCCAACCGGAGAGCATGGTATGGGCCACAGCGGTAGCCCTGGCCTGGCTGGAGAACAACTCGGCGGCCTATTTCACCGAGTGGGAGCTGCTGGCTGCCAAGGCCGACCGGTGGCTATGCAGACAGAAGGTCCCCGAGGGACGCACTCTCGCCGTGGTCAAGTCTGCGGCCCAGCAGCTCTTTGTGTTGCTCAGACACTGGGATGACAACCTTCAGTTTAACGTCTTGTGCTACAACCCTAGCAGCGTGTAGGGACTGGGGGGGCAATGAAATGAATAAGGGGGTTATTTGTGTGGCATGAGTGTTGTGTAAGCGCTTGTTGTGCCAGCTGTGCCAGTCTGGGCTGGGGGTGGTGTCTGTGCATGGAGGCTGTGAGTGCGCTGTGTGTGCCGCTGTGTGTGCAGTTCAGCTCTGCGCTTTCTGGGTAACATTTCTCTAGGTGTAAAGTCAGTGTAGGGACCCGCCGGTAAGTGCCGTCTCCTCCTGTATAGGAACGGGGTACTGACCCCCCCGAGGGTAGAAAGTTAGATAATGACCCGCACACATTCCTTACACGACTATAGCCCTGTCCTCGTTCTCAGATTTCCCTCGCGCATCCGTGCATAACTGTCACATTTACTGACCAACCCTTCCTTAACTGTCAGTTTTACTAGTGAGGCTCTGTTCTTACTGTGAGTTTTATATATATTGCAGCCCTTCTGTAACTGTCAGTTTCTCTAGCCCTGCAGTAACTGTAATTGTCAGCTTTTCTAGTGTAGCCCTTCCATGACTGTCAGCTTTTCTAGTGTAGCCCTTCCATGACTGTCAGCTTTTCTAGTGTAGCCCTTCCATAACTGTCAGTTTTTCTAGTGTACCCCTTCCATGACTGTCAGCTTTTCTAGTGTAGCCCTTCCATGACTGTCAGCTTTTCTAGTGTAGCCCTTCCATGACTGTCAGCTTTTCTAGTGTAGCCCTTCCATAACTGTCAGTTTTTCTAGTGTACCCCTTCCATGACTGTCAGCTTTTCTAGTGTAGCCCTTCCATGACTGTCAGCTTTTCTAGTGTAGCCCTTCCATGACTGTCAGCTTTTCTAGTGTAGCCCTTCCATAACTGTCAGCTTTTCTAGTGTAGCCCTTCCATAACTGTCAGCTTTTCTAGTGTAGCCCTTCCATGACTGTCAGTTTTTCTAGTGTAGCCCTTCCATGACTGTCAGTTTTTCTAGTGTAGCCTTTCTGGGACTGTCAGTTTTTCTAGAGTAGCCCTTCCATGACTGTCAGTTTTTTAGCATAACCCTTCCATGACTGTCAGTTTTTCTAGAGTAACCCTTCTCAGCTTTTCTAGTAAATAACCCGCCATAGCTATTAGCTTTTCTAGGGCAACCCTGCTGTGTCAGTGTATGTGCTGCCAGCTCTGCTGTGATTGCCTAATTTCCAGTGTATCCCTGCCTTAGCTGTCAGTTTTGTTGTACAGACCTGCCTCGTCAGTTTTTCAGGTGAAGAACCATAGTAACTGTCAGTTTTTCTAGTGCAGCTCTGATGCAGTTCTCTGCTTTTCTACTGAATTCCCACCATTCTTTAGTGCAGCGATGCTGTAACAGCCAGCCTTTTAAGCTACCACCCTGCCATAACTGTCAGTTTTTCTAATGCAGCCTTGCTGTAACTGTCATCTTTCCTAGCACAGTCTAATGCAGTTCTCAGCTTTTCTGCTGAATGCTTGTCAGTCTTTCTAGTGCAGCCCTGCCACAACTAAGTTTTTTTATTCAGGCCCTGTTGTAACTGTCAGCTTTTTTGATTCATGTCAGCTTAAGTTAACTTTTAGTGTGTTATACAATGCCCTTTTCCTAGCTACTTTGCAATTGGTCTTCATTACTTTTTTATTTATAGTTTTTGAATTATTTCCCTTCTTCTTTGAACTCTTTGCAGCTTTCAAATGGGGGTCACTGACCCCGGCAGCCAAACCCTATTGCTGTGAGCTTACAATGTTGTTATTATTATTATTACTTTTTATTGTCTATCTTTAGATCCATCCCCTCTCCTATTCATATTCCAGTCTCTTATTCAAACCACTGCCTGAAATGATTCCTACCACCACCTTTTAATTGCTGTAGAAACTGATGACTGGGCTTTAAAGGGTTAGTTCTCCGCTGCATTGTCCAGACATGCAAGTAGGATCACTGTAGAAACAGACAATGGGCATATTAACCCCAGACATGCCAGTAAGATCACTGCAGTAATGAATTATAAGCACCTTAACTCCAGACATACAAAAATCACTGCAGAAAATGTATAAAATGAATATTAACCCCAGACATACCAGTAGGATCACTGCAGAAATGGACTATAAGTACATTAACCCCAGACATGGCGTCAAGATCACTGCAAAAAAAATAGATTATAATCATATTAACTCCAGACATGCCAATAAGATCACTGCAGTGGGAAATGTACAGTTGGAAAAGTCCATAGGGACTGATGGTTCCACCCAAGACCTCCTTATGGAAGGAATGTTGTTGAGTCTCCAATCAGTAGGGAAAGATTCTTCCTTATCATTAAAGGGGAACTTCACCCAAACACTACTTAAGCCTTTCCATCAATGAAGAAATACGCAGCCTTTCTCGTAGTATTTAATGTAATAATATGGTATATTAGGGGTTTCTGTGTTCAGTGGGGCTTTTGGTTTTGGTTTGGAAGGCAGAGATCCTCTTTACGGGAGTTCAAAACTGCCATGAAAGGCTTTTTAACCCATTATTAGGTGCTAAATTGCACTGTTACAGTTACCTATAGCACCCAGTGCTAGGTCTGGCTTTGGGAAACTGCACTGGTGCAATTCAGCACCCACTTTAATCAATCAGCCCCAAAGAGCACACAGAGGGACCAGAGAAGAGCTGCCCAGTCCCTTATTGCGCCCCCTTGTGTCAGTCTGTTTGCACACGTCTCTGTCTCACAACTCTACTTGCACACTAACCATCCTATTTGCACTCTCTGTATGTGCCCCGTTGGTTCTGTGAGCCCCCAAGTCCTGTATGCCCCCTGTGTCGGCTCCAGTATCTCTCAATGGGGGTCTCACAACTAGACTTTGCCCACTCACAGTCTCTGTGCCCATTCACAGTCTCTGCCCACTCACAGTCTCTCTGCCCACTCACAGTCTCTGCCCACTCACAGTCTCTCTGCCCACTCACAGTCTCTCTGCCCACTCACAGTCTCTCTGCCCACTCACAGTCTCTGTGCCCACTCACAGTCTCTGTGCCCACTTACAGTCTCTGTGCCCACTTACAGTCTCTGTGTCCACTCAGTCTCTGTGCCCACTCACAGTCTCTCCCCACTCACAGTCTCTGTGCCCACTCACAGTCTCTGTGCCCACTCACAGTCTCTCCCCACTCACAGTCACTGTGCCCACTCACAGCCTCTGTGCCCACTCACAGTCTCTCCTCACTCACAGTCTCTGTGCCCACTCACAGTCTCTCTGCCCACTCACAGTCTCTGCCCACTCACAGTCTCTGCCCACTCACAGTCTCTCTGCCCATGTGCCACATTCTAGTTGATGTATTTGCACACCCTTCTAGTTCCGTTTGCACACCTACCTACCCTCACTCCTCTCTTACCCAGACTCCTTTGTCCCCCCCCCGACGGCCGCTTCTGTGCCTGTTTGATGCTGCTGAGTGATAAAACCCAAGTCGTTGTTGCGTTTCCCATAGACTTTTGCCAACCCGGGGAAGGCGGATTCATTCTATGCATGGGGAGTATTTTGAATCTTGATTTTGACATTTGGTTCCGGTGTCAGAGGGTTGTTACATTTCCGATTTTGTGATTCCAGTACGTGGCATGGTCCCAAGCGCCGCCGTAATTATTTTCTGTTCTTTCGGTTCTGTATGATCTGATATTTGGTTGTTTGACCGTTACTGTAAGTTACGCCACGTCTTCCTATATAGAACCCGACTGCCTGTTGGGTGAATAAATATAATGATGTTCCCTGTGCTTGTACCTTCCTCTGTGTGCCCAGAACCACAGGCAGCAAAGTACTGAATCCTGTGTAGCCCTTGGGCAATACAAACAAAGCAATTTTGAGGGGCCCAGGGGGAGCCAAAATGGCGTATTGCTTGCCCAAGAACGTTTGGAAGGGGATGTTGTGGTATCGATCAGCCGAGGTGATGCTTCCCACCCAACATTCCTCATTAAAGAATTGAGCCAAAATTCCAATCTGCGGAGGCCAAGCCCAAGTTTCACACCAAGCTATGCCCTTTCCACCTCCAAATTATTTCAGCTGTCCAGTTATGGTTGGCATCTGTCCAGTTTGGCCAAGACCCAGTTTTCACAAGGGCCAAAACTGCCAGTCGCGGCAATCGGCCAATCTCCAGTCGCCACGTCATGTGATGTCACTGGTCCACCCATATGATGTCACTGCCCGGCCCAGTGATGTCACACTCCCACCTCCCCGCCCATTTGGGCAGGGAGTGATAGATACATACGTATGTCCTGGTAATTCCAATAACAGAATTATCAATAAACTCACAGCAGCAGCCAACGGGTGACACTTACCGGTCTCCTGTTTGAAAGCAAACATCCGATTGGTTGCCTTGGGGGATATTAGCCTTAAGTTAATACCCCTATATTATGGTTGGCAGGGTGGAATCAATTTTTGGCACAACTAACATTCTTTTCAGTATAAAATAGGCAGATGATGTAGACAAGGCAAGTTCACAATGCCAACATACCATATCCAACCACATCCAACCTATAGATTTCAGTTAGAAAAGCACATCATGGCCAAATGTGGCCCAAAGCTTAACCTTGGGGCCAACAATACAATCACATTAAGGGTAAATCTATCACAAAATGTGGTCTTTGGCCAATGAGAATTTTGGAAAGGCCTATCAATATATCTTATGGCGTCCTGATCAAGAACTCCCTTCTCAATGGGAAAGGTAACTTTATCACATGGTGTAATAATGAAAGATACTCATTTCTCCTCCCAGAAATCCAAAGGAGCTTTGGCCTAGCGGTGACCACCATGACTGAACCCCTAATTGTTTTGTAACCTTGTTCCCCCCTGAAATCACTTTGCACAGACCCTTTATATCCGGACCCCGAGGTCTATAGGGACAGTTGTGCCTATACACACGTACAGTATATTTGGTCAGCGTCTCGTTTGTGTGGGGACCTTATGCTTGGACGTCTGTGCCTTCTGTAGATGTGGCTTTGTCCTATTGTGGCTCCTCGGAGCGAGATTCTGCGTCTCAGGTGGTATCCGGCAGTGTGTGTAATGATGCATTTTTTCATTCTTGATTCCTTTGTATTTGAATTATTTTTGTGTTCAATAAAGTGGTACTTGGTGAGCAGCCCTGTGTGGTTAATCTTTAGAATGGGGCACATATGGGGCATGTACTGTCCAGCTACAAGGGGAACTCAGAAAGCCTATAGGAAATGTATGACTTTACTGTATTGCACAACAAGGGCTGGCAGCCTTAAACTGTAACACTGAAATATCAGCGGTAAAGATTCAAGTGCCCCTCAGGGCCCAACACAGGGTATCTTTGCATGTACTGCTATCATCAGTGTTACATACAGGGTCCTAATGTTACCATTTTGCCCTAATATCACCATCTTGTCCAGCTATCTCCATTTTGCCCTCCTTTCTCCATCTTTCTCTACTATGATTATATTGCCCTACTGTCTCCATGTTTTCCTGCTATAGCTTTCTTGCCCTACTGTCCCCCCCCCTAATGTCTCCATCTTGTCCTACTGTCTCCATCTTGCCCTACTGTCTCCATCTTGCCCTACTGTCTCCATCTTGTCCTACTGTCTCCATCTTGCCCTACTGTCTCCATCTCACCCTACTGTCTCCATCTTGTCCTACTGTCTCCATCTTGCCCTACTGTCTCCATCTTGCCCTACTGTCTCCATCTTGTCCTACTGTCTCCATCTTGCCCTACTGTCTCCATCTTGTCCTACTGTCTCCATCTTGCCCTACTGTTTCTATCCTACCCTACCATCTCTTTCTTGTTCTACTGTCTCCATCTTATCCAATCTTATCCAATTGCCACCATCTTCTTCTATCTCTACCTTGACCTATTGTCTCCATCTTGTCTTATTGTCACCATTTTGTTTCTGTCTTGCTCTACTGGCTCCACCTTGCAGTTCTGTCTCCATCTTGCCCTACTGTCTCCATTTTGCCCTGCTGTCTCCATTTTGCCCTACTGTCTCCATCTTGACCTACTGTTTTCATCTTGCCCTACTGTCCCCATCTTGTCTTACTGTCTCGATCTTGTCTTACTGTCACCATTTTGTCCTACTGTCACTCTCATGTTCTGCTGGTTCCCCCAAAGATATATCTGCCTCTGCCTGCAAATCTTACCATATACATAAGGGGTCAATTACATTTACCCCAGCACAAGTGCAAGGGCACAAAGAGGTGCAAAAATACACCCCTTAGCATTCATTTAAAAAGCACTTGCGTTCTGCACCTAGCACTGGGTCGTAATCTGGGCAGTGCTACAGAGTGCAAGGCAGTCCAGCCCTTTCTATCTGTCATAGGGGATCTGACGTGGCCTGCCCGATGGCGCTAACTATTTGCTTTTACCTGCACCTGAATGACATGTACACTAGGGGACAGGTAGGGGGTAGGAGAGGGTTCCAGTCCCTGCCCACCCCTCAAGAATGCAGCTCAGCCAAACACAGGCAGCACTGTATTCACATGGCAAATGCAGGTCTGTGTGCTTCATATTGGTGCACAGAGACCAGTGGCAATTCTGTTATGTGTAGGGTGCAAAGCACCAAAACTATGGAGAATTGTGCCCATTGTTTGCACTTTGCACCCTGTCCTTCACATAGTAAATGTCCCACCTAGACTTCCTTCACCAGTTAAAAACAAAAACAGCATTTTTTCCCCAATCCCTTTAGCTGTATTTCATTCTCTTGCCAGAGATGCCTTCGTTCTTGAAGACAAATGAGGCCCCGCTGAGCTTTGCTGAATCCTGTTACATCTGAAGGTTATTGCACAAATAAATGACGGGAAGATCCAGAAGGCTCAGCCATTTTAGGAGCATCTGGCTTTTAGCTGGAAGAAGATTTCTCATAAAACGGCAGATGATATGAGACGGAGACGGGAGCTCGCTGGGTAATTGTCAGATATCCCTAGCGACTGCCGCCTGTGCTCTCTGTTTGCTCCGAGGCTGCTCTCCCCAATATTGCGCTTTTGTGTGCGGCCTACAAACCGCCGGGCGCCTCTGGGTAACAAGGAAATATTTCTGTTATATCAGGCACCAAGAGATTGCAGCTCCCTTATGGGTTTAGACTTTCTAGGAGATAGAATTATCTTGGCAAAATAAAGGTAAATTTGGGGTAAAAAATGACAGTCTTATTATCTGTGTATAAGGAACAAGCCGCTTGGAATTAACACGATAAAACGCAATCATTCTCTTTCAAAGTGGATCGTGCTGTCGCTGTGCCTTCTTATATAATCATTTAGCTTGTCTCTATTTTTGGACTTTTGACTCCTCCGTCTGGAGATTTTTGGTGCTGCTCTCCTGCAGAAAGCATCACTTGGGGGTCTGTATACAGGGTTCCGAGGTTTAGGGTGGGGTGGTTGGAATATGATGATTTAGGCAGGGGGGGTTCCAAGGCACGCCGACAGGAACAGGTTCCAAGTATGAAGTTAGGGGGAATGACTAACTACAGAAAATGTCTCCAAAATAAAGATAAAAAGGTATATATTACCAATGAGGGCTATCCAAAAACCATACCAATATTAATAATCAATGAAATAACGAACTTGTTCCCCACTAACACACATAGATAAACAGAAAATAATATTATATCCTTTATTGTCCAATGCTGCCAGCGTGATTAAAAACCTATAAAACCAACAAACAATACTGGAGGGGCCCCTCACTTAACATTCAAAAGGTGATACAATCCCATAAGCATTATGGGTAATATATTCACATAACGCAAATTATAATCGCCAACATGACCACAAATCTAAGTTGGGATGTTTAAGCCTGCAAATGGATAAATGAAGTGATAATTAGATATACAGGTTATCCAGAAAGCTTGGGTCCAGGGGTATTCCGGATAAGGGGTCTTTCCGTAATTTGAATCTCCATACCTTAAGTCTACTAAAAAAATCAATACAACATTAATTAAACCCAACAGGATTGTTTTGCACCCAATAAGGATTATTTATATATTTTTTTTTTTATATATTCTTTATTTTTTGAATTTTCAGAAAAAATGGGGTACAGAAAAAAGAAGGGAACAGGGTAAGGACATTTGAAGTGATCTACATTTACAAACAGGTTGTGAGGTCAGGAGTAACAAAAGTTATTACTTTTAATTTTAAATACATTTGAGAGAGAATAGAAGCAAATAAAAGATAAGACATGTCGTCAGTGGTTTGTTAGTTTGTTTTTTTTTTTTTTTTTTTTAGAGTAGTGGTTTTATAGGGTCTTATGTCAACGGGTTTGTGTATGAAAATTGTTAATAAATGTTAGCCAGGGTTCCCACACTCTCTTGTATACTGTGCTGTTGTTTTGGTGAGTGAAAGTTATCTCCTCGAGTTTTCTAACTTCTTCTACTAGGTATACCCATTCTAGGAATGTGGGGGGTTCTTTGGCTTTCCAGTGTCTTGGAATAAGGGTTCTTGCTGCATTCAGTAGGTGTTGGGTGAGAGTATCAGGTATTACGCAGTTTTTCTTGGGAATTAGGTTTAGGAGTATGGTGGAAGTTTCGTCTTCTTTAATTGTGAACTTGGTTATGTGTGTTATGGTTTCTAGAATCTTGTGCCAGTATGCTTGCAGTTGAGGGCATGTATACCATATGTGAAGGTGATTTCCTGAGTCGTTATCGCATCGCCAGCATGTGTCCTTTGTGTTTTTGTACATTTTTTTTAGCTTTGTGGGGGTGTAGTGCCACCTAGTGGCTAGTTTAAAGTTCATTTCCCGAACTCTTACGGCTCTTGAGGAAGGATTATTTATATATTAGTTGGGATCAATTACAAGGTAGTGTTTCATTATTACAGAGAAAAGGGAATCATTTAACCATTAAATTTAACCCAATAGGGCTGTTCTGCCCCAATAAGGGGTAATTATATCTTAGTTGGGATCAAGTACAGGTACTGTTTTATTATTACAGAGAAAAGGGAATCATTTAACCATTAAATAAACCCAATAGGGCTGTTCTGCCCCAATAAGGGGTAATTATATCTTAGTTGGGATCAAGTACAGGTACTGTTTTATTATTACAGAGAAAAGGGAATCATTTAACCATTAAATAAACCCAATAGGGCTGTTCTGCCCCAATAAGGGGTAATTATATCTTAGTTGGGATCAAGTACAGGTACTGTTTTATTATTACAGAGAAAAGGGAATCATTTAACCATTAAATAAACCCAATAGGGCTGTTCTGCCCCCAATAAGGGGTAATTATATCTTAGTTGGGATCAAGTACAGGTACTGTTTTATTATTACAGAGAAAAGGGAATCATTTAACCATTAAATAAACCCAATAGGGCTGTTCTGCCCCCAATAAGGGGTAATTATATCTTAGTTGGGATCAAGTACAGGTACTGTTTTATTATTACAGAGAAAAGGGAATCATTTAACCATTAAATAAACCCAATAGGGCTGTTCTGCCCCCAATAAGGGGTAATTATATCTTAGTTGGGATCAAGTACAGGTACTGTTTTATTATTACAGAGAAAAGGGAATCATTTAACCATTAAATAAACCCAATAGGGCTGTTCTGCCCCAATAAGGGGTAATTATATCTTAGTTGGGATCAAGTACAGGTACTGTTTTATTATTACAGAGAAAAGGGAATCATTTAACCATGAAATAAACCCAATAGGGCTGTTCTGCCCCAATAAGGGGTAATTATATCTTAGTTGGGATCAATTACAAGGTACTGTTTTATTACCACAGTGAAAAAGGCATCCGTTTTAAAATTCTGAATTATATGATTAAAATGGAGTCTGTGGGAGATGGGCTTTCTGTAATTCTGAGCTTTCTGGATAACTGGTCTCCGGATAAGGGGTCCGATACCTGTATTGGGATAACTTAGGGGGAATATAACGGCTTCCATGTTTTCTCCAGGTCAAACAACCCATAGCAACCATTCAGTAGGTATAGGCTTGTTATAGCCCTGTCCATTAAAAAAAAAAAAACCAATGCCACCAATAAAAGTGGGTACAAAAATTACACTTACCACCATTACATAAAAGTGATGTAGATACTTTGGGCTGTCTAGTCATACCAGTGAAATGTGTGCATATGACTTCCAGTGTTCATAACTGGGTCACTAGCCCAGGGGCATCATACGGACTGGGCAACATTTAGGCAAGCTTTCCACCATGGATTCCAAGCTCATATTAGTATGAAGGTATGAGTATAAGTGTTAGTTACTCTGCAGTACAGTTGCCTACAAGATGGAAGGAGGTGGAGGGCCCAATCAAAAAGAAGCAAAGCAGCAAATGAAATGGGGCTGGAATTGGCCCTGGCCCCCTGCTGTAGACATATGGGCAGAATGGCCAGACAGACACACAGAAGCCAAGGAAGGATCTGACTGTATGATACATATACTGGTCCCTTAGCCTCACAGACAGACCCAGTGCTGCCTTTGTTATCAGTCCATGAATAAAAGGGCAGACATTGAGGAGCAGGGGGGAGAGTGCATAAGCGGCCGGAGGGGATTAGTCTGCAACAATTCAATCAAGAGGCTGATAATCCCACCATGTGTATGAAATGACTGCGCTTCCACAAGTAAAGTTGTTATGCACCACGACAGAGAGACGGGCACCTTATGTAACGCAGAGCGGGGGCAGAGCACCGACCGCATTATATTCAGGGGTGTCTAGAAATAAATACCGGCCTTCCTATACTTAGTAATATCTGTGGCATAAAGATTCATTTTAACAGGCTGATGGCAACACTAATTATATTTACTATCATAGTACATACAGACTTCTCTTTCTATAGGCAGGGCAATTGTAAGTCTGACAATTATACTCTTAATATTGACTTTATTGCTGAGTGAAATGAGGGAACTTCGATGGGAGAAGCCCTTTTCAATAGCTATTGCTCAGCCTGTACTCAGGGTAATGTAACTGGTTGCTAAGGTAAGCAGTGTGGCAGCTCCCACTCAGACTCATAATGCAGCCATAGCAAAAGTGTGTTGTTGGAGCTTCTGAGGGAATCAGGGAGCAACAGATTTTACACAAAGACTAGGGGTAAGTTAGTGTAGGAGCCAATGAAAGAGGAGATATGTGTGTGGGTGGAGCTTTCCGGAAGAGATAATACAGGACATGTAACTGGAAAGTGTTGGGTCAGAGTTGAGTGTGGGTGGGGCTTCAGAACCGTATTATACCGGAAGTGCAATGGCCTCCAGTGAGGAGGCAGGAAATGGCAGCTGATAAAACCCTGACAGAAAGGTCTTTGCCCCCTTAAATCCCTTCCATTGTTAATTTTGCCCTACAAGTTACTCATTTCTTATTAAATGTACCAGAGGGATAAATGTGCTGCCAATAAGGAAACAGTCACCCCCTTTCCCAATAAATTGTGACCACAAAAACAGCCACGCTGGGGCCATTGCCCCTGTACCCCATTCTTGCCCCTGTACCCATTCTTGCCCCTGTACCCATTCTTGCCCCTGTACCCCATTCTTGCCCCTGTACCCCATTCTTGCCCCTGTACCCATTCTTGCCCCTGTACCCCATTCTTGCCCCTGTACCCATTCTTGCCCCTGTACCCATTCTTGCCCCTGTACCCCATTCTTGCCCCTGTACCCCATTCTTGCCCCTGTACCCCATTCTTGCCCCTGTACCCATTCTTGCCCCTGTACCCATTCTTGCCCCTGTACCCCATTCTTGCCCCTGTACCCCATTCTTGCCCCTGTACCCCATTCTTGCCCCAATTTCTAATGTCAGTGCCTCCATAGTAGTGATAGTACTATAACCCTTATGTAAAATACTTGTTACAGGCCCCTCCCATTTACCCATCACATGGTGTAACTGAATCAGTGAAGGCAAAGCTTGTGCTTCATGTTATAAACAGAGAGGAATGAAAGGAGTCCGGAGAAAGGCAACTGATTGGGGCTGGAGCGCCGGGGGCCCACAACTTCCAGGCTAATATCTGTGAAGCGGAGCAGAGCAGTTGTTAATGAAGTTGGATTCAGTGGGGGTATTTGTGACTCCCAAGTGACTGTCGTTATCAGCGCTCCTTCTAAATAAAGAGTCCAGTTCAGCAAAGTTCCCCGGCATGGGGTGATCGCAGAGGGGAATCGTCTCCACAGGCGCAATAAACTCATAACAACTGGAGCAAAAGGCGACTGGAGCTGCAGGAGTAGTAAGTGCCGGACCAATCACAAGTCAGTACCCAGAGTGCATTGCAGGGGGGCTCCTGTGTCAGGGCAGGACTTGGCTAGGGGAAAAGGGTTGCCACATTTCAGAAGGAATAACACCAGATAGGGAGAAGGGGGTTGGGGTGATGAAGGAAAAATGGGTGGGGTTGTCACAAAAGGGGTGGAGCAATGACATTGAGGGGGTGGGCAGATCCAGCGAGTGCTAAAGAAATACCAGCCAAGGCCAGGGCTGGTATTATAATGTATTTGCTGGTAAATTTGTAATCGCCCCCCAGCTCACCCCCTATTCCTGGTCACATATCAGTCTAATACTTCTCTTCCCCCGCCCAATTTACCAAATCTGCCACGTGCCAACTCTTCCATACCATTGCTCCGCCCTTTTGTGGCGCAACCCCACCTGTTACATCATAACCATGCCCATTTTGTGCCATAACCCCACCTCTAGCTGACTAGGGTTGCCAACTGTCCAGTTTTGACCCAGACAGCCTGGTTTTCAAAATGGCTGAACTCAGTCGCTATGTCATAGACCCACCCACATTACATCACAGCCCCGCCTCCTCCCAGCCCTGCAACATCATGGTCCCTCCTCCTCCCCGCTAAGAAAGCTGGCAGAGGTGGCAACCCTATAGCTGGCCCACCTCCCCTATCCCCTGGCCTTATGAAAAGGCTAGAGGGCTCATTTACCTGCTTCAGTTGTCTATGACAGGGTATATTCTGGTGTTTAGTAGCCATGACATGCAGCTGCTACTAAGTAGCTCTGTGTGTCTTCACCCTAAAGGAACACAAATGAGGATTGTACCTTATGCATAACCTGTTAACACGTTAAAGGGGAACTAAACCCTGCTGCTCAACTAAACCCAGCACTGCTCAACCAAACGTTACTCGGCTGTTGCCGGACTACAAATCTCAGAACTATGTAACCTATAATGAAGGGTGAGGCATGCTGGGAGCTGTAGTCCAGCAACATCAGGGCTGTATTGCACAATAATATGTATGTTTGTTATTCCTTGGCATGCCATTGTGGGTACCCAGAGGAACTTGGGGAGAGTGTAGAAGCGGCATTTCCCAGTTGTCATTTGTTCACCAAATGGGGGAGAAGGTGATAATCATTATTTAATTCTCCCTTAGTTTCTCATTTCCCATGTACCCCAAGCCACACAACTCTTTACATCTAACATGGCTTTGGGGCTCAATGCACCCTATAATTAATTGTAAATTTTATATTTTCCTGCTTTTTATTATATCATGAACTTTCTTGCAAACTACACTTCCCAGAATCCTGAGCCAGCCAAGGTTGGGACTTCCTGGCAAATGAATGAAGCCTGAGCGTCAGTCTGGGAATGCAAGAGAAACGGATCTCATTAGAGAGCGGATGCCTTTGCGTCTCTAGGCTGCGAATCCTTGTGCCGAGGATAAAAGGCGAAGCGATGGCGAAACATAAAGCCGAGGCTGACTCATCGCCTCTTTTGTGTGTCTCATCGAGTAGGTAACACACACCTATTGTGCGCCATTGTGCGCCGTGTAAGCTCTGCGGAACAAATGCAACGGTACAAAGGCCGAGCAACAATGAGATGGAGCCTTTGGTTCCCAAACGCGTGTAATGTAGCGCAATGGCCGGCGCGGGTGCAGCACAGGCCCCTCTGGGTGCTGCTCTGATCAGACATATCAGCTCCTCGGCTTGGCTGGCACCTCGGGGTGGGGAGGAAGAGGAGGAAGAGGAGGGGAACGCTCACATAAAGTTCTCCATTTAGACTGGGTTTTATTTAGTATCTGAGGAATCTGTGCTGCTATATAATTTAGTTATTTTGGATGAGCAGTTCCATTGGCTTGCACAGGCACAGCCTTACGTTTATATTATATATATATTTCCCTGTAGGGGGGGGCCCTGTCAGCAGCTCTTTCTATAGAATAAAGTCAGCGTTTTAGAGGAAAAGGGAAGCATTCATTTTTTTTATAAAAATAAATGTCTTAAAGACATTTCACAGTTTTTAAAGCAGAATAGCTATTCAGAGGCACACTGCACCCCCACACGTCTGCGCCCCCATGCTTCTGCACCCCCGCACTTCTGCACCCCCACGCTTCTGCACCCCCACGCTTCTGCACCCCCATGCTTCTGCACCCCTGCACTTCTGCACCCCCACGCTTCTGCACCCCCGCGCTTCTGCACCCCTACTCCTTTGCAGCCCCACGTTTCTGCACCCCCACACTTCTGCACCCCCACACTTCTGCACCCCCACACTTCTGCACCTCTACGCTTCTGCACCCCTGCACTTCTGCACCCCTACTCCTTTGCACCCCCACGCTTCTGCACCCCCACGCTTCTGCACCCCCGCACTTATGCACCCCTACTCCTTTGCACCCTTATGCCTCTGCACCCCCACGCTTCTGCACCCCTACACTTCTGCACCCCCGCACTTCTGCACCCCTACACTTCTACACCCCCGCGCTTCTGCACCCCCGCGCTTCTGCACCCCTACACTTCTGCACCCCCGCACTTCTGCACCCCTACACTTCTACACCCCCACGCTTCTGCACCCCCGCGTTTCTGCACCCCCGCGCTTCTGCACCCCTACTCCTTTGCACCCCCACGCTTCTGCACCCCCACACTTCTGCACCCCTACGCTTCTGCACCCCCACACTTCTGCACCCCTACACTTCTGCACCCCTACGCTTCTGCACCCCTGCACTTCTGCACCCCTACTCCTTTGCACCTCTACACTTCTGCACCTCTACGCTTCTGCACCCCCACACTTCTGCACCCCTACTCCTTTGCACCCCTACACTTCTGCACCCCCACGCTTCTGCACCCCCGCACTTATGCACCCCTACTCCTTTGCACCCCTACGCTTCTGCACCCCCACACTTCTGCACCCCTACACTTCTGCACCCCCGCACTTCTGCACCCCCACGCTTCTGCACCCCCGCACTTCTGCACCCCTACTCCTTTGCACCCCTAAACTTCTGCACCCCTACACTTCTGCACCCCTACACGGCTGAAACTCCACACTGGAGAGCTGCTGCACTGAACATTAAATAACTAAAAAACTACAAATAAAAAATGAAGACCAATTGCAAATTAATCTCAACATCATACTAAAAAGTTAACCCAAAGGTGAACAAACCCTTTAAATACCCTCCATGTTCTGAATCTGCCCCCTGGGCGCTAAATAACCAGTTCATTGAGATGCAGGCAGCAGTGATTCCTGTGCAGCCATGCAGAATGCATCTAAATGAACAGCTAATCAGCCGGGCAGGACCGGCATTACAGGGGTGGGGTGGCCAACCTGCCGCTATGCCGGCCTGAGTATAACCCAGCTGTGCCGTGGCACCGAGCAAATGTGGCACAGGGGGAAATCCCAGCAATCTGATGATAGACAGAGGAGAAATCTGCTGGTGGTAGTAGGCGCCAGTGTAAGTGGATCAGCCACCCAGCTGAGGTGTCCATGATCAGTACCACGGACAGCGCAGCCCTTGCCATTCTCACTGCCCCACCATCAGCACCAACCCTGCCTGGGGCTTATGCCAAACATTATTTTGACCCCACTAGTAACCAGCAGCAGTTGGTTTAAAGTCAATGGGTGTTTTTTTGCGTCTTGGTGATATTTTTGTCTTGGAAAATGTTTTTTCTGTGGTAAATTTTTCAAGAAAAAATTTGCCGATGGTGAAATGCGAAATGAATCCGGCACCCAAGGGGTTAAAGCCATTGGCAAGTCTTATAAGAGAAAAAAGGGGGTTGGCACAGAGCCTGATCCCTTAATACCTTAACCTGTGGCGTCCTTCAGGCCCAGGGCGCAGCGCAGGGAGGTGAGCAGGTATTTTCATCCTCAGATTAGATCCATGTCAGGATGATAATCCTGTCCGGTTTCCATAGCAACAGGCAGACCTGCTCCAGCTGCTTCCTGCATACCTGAAGAGGCAGCGGCGGAGGAGTCGATAAAAGTAGCGCCGGGGGGGGGCGGGGGTGAGAAGAGAAACTGGGGGGGGGGACAGAGTGTGAATAGGAATAATACATAAAGCAATAAAAGGCTGGAGATAACGAGGCAGAGACAAGCGGAGTCACATTAAGGTTACACAGGACGTTGTTAGTTGGGATTTCTGCTGCAAATGTTCTGTAAATCAGAGACGGGTCACATCTGTCAGTCAGATCATACGGCTCCATTATCACATCCCCTGGCAGCCAGTATCGCACTATATTAGGCAGAAATGCACAGGCAAAGTGTTACATAGTAGCGCAGGTTGAACCAATACAGAACAGGAGATTCATATGCATTAAATTCAGTCACCTTCTGCCTACCATTAACCCCAAATCCCCCCCAACTGGCCTTCAGGCTGGGCCCCCTTAGCCCATAACAAGGTTACAGATATATAGAAACATTGGGGTAACAGTCACCCTGCTATAGTTCCAGGGGTACCCAGGGCACAAATAAGCACTCACCCCAAATCCCCCCTAACTGGCCTTCAGGCTGGGCCCCCTTAGCCCATAACAAGGTTACAGATATATAGAAACATTGGGGTAACAGTCACCCCGCTATAGTTCCAGGGGTACCCAGGGCACAAATAAGCACTCACCCCAAATCCCCCCCTAACTGGCCTTCAGGCT
Organism: Xenopus tropicalis; assembly: GCF_000004195.4. Lineage (NCBI taxonomy): Eukaryota > Metazoa > Chordata > Amphibia > Anura > Pipidae > Xenopus > Xenopus tropicalis. The sequence goes on along the minus strand of NC_030683.2, from coordinate 129,660,343 downwards.
GGGCCCCCTTAGCCCATAACAAGGTTACAGATATATAGAAACATTGGGGTAACAGTCACCCCGCTATAGTTCCAGGGGTACCCAGGACACAAATAAGCACTCACCCCAAATCCCCCCCTAACTGGCCTTCAGGCTGGGCCCCCTTAGCCCATAACAAGGTTACAGATATATAGAAACATTGGGGTAACAGTCACCCCGCTATAGTTCCAGGGGTACCCAGGGCACAAATAAGCACTCACCCCAAATCCCCCCCTAACTGGCCTTCAGGCTGGGCCCCCTTAGCCCATAACAAGGTTACAGATATATAGAAACATTGGGGTAACAGTCACCCCGCTATAGTTCCAGGGGAGTAGAAATGATGGATAACCCCAGTTCTATACTAAGGGGCTGGCTTCCTACATAGGTTATGGCTCCTTTAATTAAAGACACAGATTTATATTAATAAGTGTAACTCCGCCCCCAGACACCATTTCTGTCATTTACTCATTTGCACTCTTTTGCTTCCGGCTGCTTTGCATTAGCAGGAGAGTGCGTACGGCAGCGCCTCAGACACCAGGGGAACGTTGCACAGCACTTATTGGCCCCCAGGGGACACCGGCTGGGGGGGTGGGGGGTGGGAATGTGAGAGAAATAAGTATCCTGTACATGTCTGAATCTGCTCATCTCCATTCTCCCTAACAAGTTGAATTAAAGTGAGGAAGGGAGAATGGAAATAAGGGAACTTGGGGCAATTAGCCAGATGGGGGATGGGGGGGGGGATTAGGTTCCAGTTGCTATGGACTGTCTTCTAATGAAACCCTTGTGTATAATCTTAAAATGGCCACATGGGGGTGCTGTTTGGCTGGAGTACATGGAATGCATTTCACTTTACACAGGCAGAGGGAACAATATACTGGTTATATGTTCTAATGAGAATACATAGAAGACAACAACAGTTACAGATATTCATTGCATATTGTCTCTCTGAATAGGCTATGTTCCTGCTGAATTGTGCTTAGTACAGGGGAATCCCTATGTGTCATAGTTTAATGGTATCTCTCTGTACAGGCTATGAGCAAACTTAGGGGGCTGTTCCTGCTGAATTGTGCTTAGTACAGGGGAATCCCTATGTGTCATAGTTTAATGGTATCTCTCTGTACAGGCTATGAGCAAACTTAGGGGGCTGTTCCTGCTGAATTGTGCTTAGTACAGGGGAATCCCTATGTGCCATAGTTTTATGGTATCTCTCTGTACAGGCTATGGGCAAACTTAGGGGGCTGTTCCTGCTGAATTGTGCTTAGTACAGGGGAATCCCTATGTGTCATAGTTTAATGGTATCTCTCTGTACAGGCTATGAGCAAACTTAGGGGGCTGTTCCTGCTGAATTGTACTTAGTACAGGGGAATCCCTATGTGCCATAGTTTTATGGTATGTCTCTGTACAGGCTATGAGCAAACTTAGGGGGCTGTTCCTGCTGAATTGTGCTTAGTTCAGGGGAATCCCTATGTGCCATAGTTTTATGGTATCTCTCCGTAAAGGCTATGAGCAAACTTAGGGGCTGTTCCTGCTGAATTGTGCTTAGTACAGGGGAATCCCTATGTGCCATAGTTTTATGGTATCTCTCTGTACAGGCTATGAGCAAACTTAGGGGGCTGTTCCTGCTGAATTGTGCTTAGTACAGGGGAATCCCTATGTGCCATAGTTTTATGGTATCTCTCTGTACAGGCTATGAGCAAACTTAGGGGGCTGTTCCTGCTGAATTGTGCTTAGTACAGGGGAATCCCTATGTGCCATAGTTTTATGGTATCTCTCTGTACAGGCTATGAGCAAACTTAGGGGGCTGTTCCTGCTGAATTGTGCTTAGTACAGGGGAATCCCTATGTGCCATAGTTTTATGGTATCTCTCTGTACAGGCTATGAGCAAACTTAGGGGGCTGTTCCTGCTGAATTGTGCTTAGTACAGGGGAATCCCTATGTGCCATAGTTTTATGGTATCTCTCTGTACAGGCTATGAGCAAACTTAGGGGGCTGTTCCTACTGAATTGGAGTTGGTACTATAGTAGTAATGGAGACAGGAGTGGGAGGGCACAACACACAGACTATTAATCTTACAGACACGGGTAGTAGAACAATAACATATAATTATAGTATTTCCTTGGATGTATCTCTCCTGAGGCTCAATGTAATGGAAAACTGCAGCTGTCAGGAGTCGAACTCAGGCTCCTTTTTTCCACACTCATTATATGGATTGGGGATCCGTGCTGACTAAGGACACCGGGAGGGTGGGGGTCCCAGTGCCCTTTCATATAACAAAGAGAAAGAAATATGGACCTAAAAGGGTTAAACTCAAGTTGCACCTACTTCCCCCCTAAGTTTATGTAATTCTCTACCTGAAGTGGCTGCAATGGCAGATACAATAGACAGCTTCAAGGGAGGGCCGGGCGTCTTTTTACCAAGGGAGAAAATACAAAGCTACAAGTATTAATGTTAAGATGTTGATCCAGGGACTGAATGCAATTTTATAGCCGTGAAGGATCCTGAGCAATATTGCTACAAATAAACTGGGGAGAAATAACAGCTGCAAATACTTTATTTATGGACTGGAATAGAGACACAGAGCAGAAATTAACCCAGTTCCTGCCTTTCACCATATTTATTTCCCAAAGCTCTGCAAGCATGTTTCATTATTATTATTACTTTTATTTATATAGTATGAACAGGGTGTCACTTACACTAGTGATTCATTGGGGGGGGGAGGAAAGGAGATCTCACCATCAGCATAGGAAGGGGTTCCTTACTGTAAGGGCAGTCAGGTTATGGGATTCCCAACCAAGAGAGGGGGAATGAGGGATTCATTGGGAGTGGGGGGGGGAAAAAAGATCTCACGATCAGCATAGGAAGGGGTTCCTTTCTGTTCAGGGGTTTAGTTCCCCTTTAAGGTTACGCACCCAGCAGACCCCCATGATATAAAGCTATACAGCAGCCCCCCCTATAATATAAAGTTATACAGCAGCCCCCCCATGATATAAAGCTATACAGCAGCCCCCCCTATGATATAAAGCTATACAGCAGCCCCCCTATGATATAAAGCTATACAGCAGCCCCCCTATGATATAAAGCTATACAGCAGCCCCCCCTATGATATAAAGCTATGCAGCAGCCCCCCTATGATATAAAGCTATACAGCAGCCCCCCCTATGATATAAAGCTATACAGCAGCCCCCCCTATGATATAAAGCTATGCAGCAGCCCCCCTATGATATAAAGCTATACAGCAGCCCCCCCTATGATATAAAGCTATGCAGCAGCCCCCCCTATGATAGAAAGCTATATAGCAGCCCCCCTATGATATAAAGCTATACAGCTGCCCCCCCTATAATATAAAGCTATACAGCAGCCCCCCCCTATGATATAAAGCTATACAGCAGCCCCCCTATGATATAAAGCTATACAGCAGCCCCCCCTATGATATAAAGCTATACAGCAGCCCCCCCTATGATATAAAGCTATACAGCAGCCCCCCCTATGATATAAAGCTATACAGCAGCCCCCCCCCCCCCCATGATATAAAGCTATACAGCAGCCCCCCCCTCACATAGGGCAATTACAGCAGGGAAATGACATATGGGATCTGCATCCAGAATCCGCATTAAATAAAACATGAGCATTTAATAAGTTCCTGTATAATGAATAGGCGCGTGGGCAGCGCCAGGGTGATTGTGCCCGGCACGGGGAGGGGCTGCAGATTGCTGTGCGCTGGCACCGTATCCGGCATTCCCATGGAAATTCCCATTCTAAAGCGGCCGGAATCTCTCGGCCAAACCAGTCATTAATATGAGCAGCTTGATCCGGCTCCTTAGTATTCCTGGCACAGAGGCCAATGCGGCGTTCCCATCTCAGGCCCACGTGTGCCGATATCTGCCGGGAGTAGGGAATGTTCCCCTGTCACTCATCTGCATTATACTGTATTGTGGCACTGGCATCCCCCGGGCATCTGTCTGCCAGTCTGTATTACCCATCCCTTCTGGGTTGTGCCCCCAGCCCTGTAACCATAGCAACCCATTAGCAGTGCAGATTAGATGCTATGGGATAAGGGTAACTGTTTTATGGTATCTCTCTGTACAGGCTATGGGCAAACTTAGGGGGCTGTTCCTGCTGAATTGTGCTTAGTACAGGGGAATCCCTATGTGCCATAGTTTTATGGTATCTCTCTGTACAGGCTATGAGCAAACTTAGGGGGCTGTTCCTGCTGAATTGTGCTTAGTACAGGGGAATCCCTATGTGCCATAGTTTTATGGTATCTCTCTGTACAGGCTATGGGCAAACTTAGGGGGCTGTTCCTGCTGAATTGTGCTTAGTACAGGGGAATCCCTATGTGCCAAAATTTTATGGTGTCTCTCTGTACAGGCTATGGGCAAACTTAGGGGCTGTTCCTGCTGAATTGTGCTTAGTACAGGGGAATCCCTATGTGCCATAGTTTTATGGTATCTCTCTGTACAAGCTATGGGCAAACTTAGGGGGCTGTTCCTGCTGAATTGTGCTTAGTACAGGGGAATCCTTATGTGCCATAGTGTTATGGTATCTCTCTGTACAAGCTATGGGCAAACTTAGGGGGCTGTTCCTGCTGAATTGTGCTTAGTACAGGGGAATCCCTATGTGCCATAGTTTTATGGTATCTCTCTGTACAGGCTATGGGCAAACTTAGGGGGCTGTTCCTGCTGAATTGTGCTTAGTACAGGGGAATCCCTATGTGCCATAGTTTTATGGTATCTCTCTGTACAGGCTATGGGCAAACTAAGGGGGCTGTTCCTGCTGAATTGTGCTTAGTACAGGTATGCAGCTTCACTGTTCATACACTCAGTAGAGTTTCTGCCGCAGGGTCACAGAGGGAAGAGCCCAGTACACGTCCGGTTTAGCTCCTGGATGATATTTATGAGCCTTGAGAAAGCGCCAGGCAGGCTGTTCCTGCTCCCCTGTCAGACGCTGCACTGTTCCCTGTATCAGATGCACAGAGCGACACCCCAGTGACTCACGAGATGACTCCGCAGCCAGTAATTTGCTTTGGATCAATCTGATCTCTCCATCTACGAGCAAATATGTTCCCTTTATTTACTCACTGACTCTGCGCCCAATCTCTAGTCGCTGCGCTTTGTACCCGCAGCTTCACTCTCGTCCGAACAGGAACCAAACACGATGAACTTGTATTATTACAAGAAAGGGGGCAACTTAAACAGTCTACTATATAACTTATTTCTTGCCTAATAACATACTGGTTATATTCTCTGCACTGCTGGTTCTGACTCCTGATACAACTCCCCAATATCCATTCATTCCTCATTCTCACTGGGTTTATAGTTATGTGTAACTGTCACTGTGTCTGTCCCTTTCCCTTCCCTGCACTGCTGGTTCTGACTCCTGATACAACTCCCCAATATCCATTCATTCCTCATTCTCACTGGGTTTATAGTTATGTGTAACTGTCACTGTGTCTGTCCCTTTCCCTTCTCTGCACTGCTGGTTCTGACTCCTGATACAACTCAGATACAACAGATACTGCTTTCAATGACAATTACACCCCAGAAAACCCAGATACCTTACCCTGGGGGGTACAATCGGAATGACCCATTCTCTGCCCATTCTGAGTTTAGGGGCAATGGCACAGGCAGGGTACATATGGGCAGCTCCAGGCTACGGTCTCTCAGGTCTCCGTAGTAGAACTAAACCCAACTGGTCCAGTTTTATGCAAATCCCATGCCAGCCCACTCAAACTCCACCCATTTCCTCTAAACCCCGCCTTCTTGCACTCCCATGAATTGTTATTGTCTGCCCACTACAGGACCATGTCTATTCTGTTTACTTACCCTTTAAAAAGCATCACATGCTTTATAGTAATAACCCCCTTTTATTTTAGCCACGCCTGCCTCTTTAATAAAAGCCCTTAATAAATAACCCAAGGCGGGGGGTTTGGGGGTCACAGAGGATCCATCGCCCCCCATAGCAGGGAGCTTGCTGCCGAGTAACAGACCCCTGGGGGGGGGGGGGGGGAGAGAGAAACCTCTGCATTAGAATAACAAGCCCCGAGCTGTCTGAATCAGGGGGTGCCTGGGCAGAAAAACGTTCATTTTGGCCATCCTGACCGTTGCTATGGAAACAACTCGCAGAGCTTGAAAGTTGTTTTTTTTTTACTTATTGGTGATTGGAGAGAATGAGGTTCATTCAAGCGTCACTCGCTCATTCCCAAGCCCCGCAGTCACGGTTAAGCTATAACTCCCAGAATCCCCACAGACAACAGGTCCTGGGAGTTGCAGTAGGACTGCAGCATCCCATGAGTCATGTGACTACGTCTGAGGGGCTGGGGGTTGCCTGAGGGGGTACCCTTCCTATTCCTGTATTAGGGAATATCTGCGGCATTCCAGAACCATCCAGTCTCCCAGGCGGCTGCTTGGTAACTGGACCAGCCCTGCTGCTGCCATACTGACGCACAACATGTCCCGCAGAGCCGGCCCCATTGAATGAGGCATATGCCCAAAATAATCATGTTTAGATGGGGTCACACATAAGGTTAAACCGTATATTTCAGTTCCACTAGTTCAACTGCCCCAAAACGCAGTAGGTTAATCCAGTGGATGAGCCCCCCGCACTCTCATTACACTCAGGAATGTGACTCAGCAAATGGCTGGAAAGGGGACTCCGAGCGACAGAGTCGGATATACCCCGGCAGCGTCTGGCTACAGGGGGGCACCCCTTGTACTAACGGGGGCAGCTACTAACGGGGCTCGGAGACAAATCAGGAGAAGCGTAGGAATGAATTTTTGTTCCTCTGGGAACTGGGAATGCCAGGGGGGCTGTAAGGTGCCACAGACAGTCACTATTTATTGGGCTGGGGGGGGTGTTTGTGCCTCTGGGTACTGGGAATGCCGGGGGGGCTGTAAGGTGCCACAGTCAGTCACTATTTATTGGGCTGGGGGGCTGTTGTGCCTCTGGGTACTGGGAATGCCAGGGGGCTGTAAGGTGCCACAGACAGTCACTATTTATTGGGCTGGGGGGGCTGTTGTGCCCTCTGGGTACTGGGAATGCCAGGGGGGCTGTAAGGTGCCACAGACAGTCACTATTTATTGGGCTGGGGGGGCTGTTTGTGCCTCTGGGTACTGGGAATGCCAGGGGGGCTGTAAGGTGCACAGACACTCACTATTTATTTGGGGCTGGGGGGGCTGTTTGTGCCTCTGGGCTACTGGGAATGCCAGGGGGGCTGTAAGGTGCCACAGCTCACTATTTATTTGGGGTTTGGGGGGGCTGTTTGTGCCTCTGGGTACTGGGAATGCCAGGGGGGCTGTAAGGTGCCACAGACAGTCACTATTTATTGGGCTGGGGGGGGGGCTGTTGTGCCTCTGGGTACTGGGAATGCCAGGGGGGCTGTAAGGTGCCACAGACAGTCACTATTTATTGGGCTGGGGGGGCTGTTTGTGCCTCTGGGTACTGGGAATGCCAGGGGGGCTGTAAGGTGCCACAGACAGTCACTATTTATTGGGCTGGGGGGGGCTGTTTGTGCCTCTGGGTACTGGGAATGCCGGGGGGCTGTAAGGTGCCACAGACAGTCACTATTTATTGGGCTGGGGGGGCTGTTTGTGCCTCTGGGTACTGGGAATGCCAGGGGGGCTGTAAGGTGCCACAGACACTCACTATTTATTGGGCTGGGGGGGGGGCTGTTTGTGCCTCTGGGTACTGGGAATGCCAGGGGGGCTGTAAGGTGCCACAGACAGTCACTATTTATTGGGCTGGGGGGGGCTGTTTGTGCCTCTGGGTACTGGGAATGCCAGGGGGGCTGTAAGGTGCCACAGACAGTCACTATTTATTGGGCTGGGGGGGGCTGTTTGTGCCTCTGGGTACTGGGAATGCCAGGGGGGCTGTAAGGTGCCACAGACAGTCACTATTTATTGGGCTGGGGGGGGCTGTTTGTGCCTCTGGGTACTGGAATGCCAGGGGGGCTGTAAGGTGCCACAGTCACTATTTATTGGGTTGGGGGGGCTGTTTGTGCCTCTGGGTACTGGGAATGCCAGGGGGGCTGTAAGGTGCCACAGACAGTCACTATTTATTGGGCTGGGGGGGGGGCTGTTGTGCCTCTGGGTACTGGGAATGCCAGGGGGGCTGTAAGGTGCCACAGACAGTCACTATTTATTGGGCTGGGGGGGCTGTTTGTGCCTCTGGGTACTGCGAATGCCAGGGGGGCTGTAAGGTGCCACAGACAGTCACTATTTATTGGGCTGGGGGGGGCTGTTTGTGCCTCTGGGTACTGGGAATGCCGGGGGGGCTGTAAGGTGCCACAGACAGTCACTATTTATTGGGCTGGGGGGGCTGTTTGTGCCTCTGGGTACTGGGAATGCCAGGGGGGCTGTAAGGTGCCACAGACACTCACTATTTATTGGGCTGGGGGGGGGGCTGTTTGTGCCTCTGGGTACTGGGAATGCCAGGGGGGCTGTAAGGTGCCACAGACAGTCACTATTTATTGGGCTGGGGGGGGCTGTTTGTGCCTCTGGGTACTGGGAATGCCAGGGGGGCTGTAAGGTGCCACAGACAGTCACTATTTATTGGGCTGGGGGGGCTGTTTGTGCCTCTGGGTACTGGGAATGCCAGGGGGGCTGTAAGGTGCCACAGACAGTCACTATTTATTGGGCTGGGGGGGGCTGTTTGTGCCTCTGGGTACTGGGAATGCCAGGGGGGCTGTAAGGTGCCACAGACACTCACTATTTATTGGGCTGGGGGGGCTGTTTGTGCCTCTGGGTACTGGGAATGCCAGGGGGGCTGTAAGGTGCCACAGACAGTCACTATTTATTGGGCTGGGGGGGGGGCTGTTTGTGCCTCTGGGTACTGGGAATGCCAGGGGGGCTGTAAGGTGCCACAGACAGTCACTATATATTGGGCTGGGGGGGCTGTTTGTGCCTCTGTGTATTTGGAATGCCAGGGGGGGCCTTTTTTGACTCCCAGTCCAGCCCCCCCCTCCCTTTGCTTAAACAGGCGCTAAACATAGGGGACCTTAGAGCCCTGCACCCCACACAGACTAGGGCTGTGCCAGGGGATGCCCCCCCCCCCCCCCCCCCACCATCCTATATGAAGCCATGGGGGCTGAGAGTCCTAACTTTGCCCTATGCTGAATAATGGCCAAACTAGAGGGCAAAAATGCCAGTACCCTTTTATGTAAAGGGGGGTGCAAAGTTCAATGTGGGGGTCTAAGGGTAATAGAAATAGAGCCAATCCCCCATGAAAGAACTTGCAACGAATCCTTTAACCCATACAGTGCTGTCCCTTACCGTGTGGGGGGGGGGTTAAGTGATTCTCTGCAGCTCTTCCTCGCACAGCTCTGCGGGTGGCTGACTGGCGGGGGGGCCCCCGGATTGTGCCGTCCCTGTTATCTTTCCGCAAGCAGAGCTGTCTCATTAACTTGCATGAAGCAGCTACAGCAGAGGATGGAGAGCGGCCAGTAACGAGAAGACCTGGCTGCCATGGCAACTGCCTCACTGTCTGATTCCCAAGCAGTTCCACGGGGAGCGGGCAACCCCACACAGGCAGCCGTTGCGCCAACCACATGCCAGTCAGTGGGGCGCTGGTGCAAGACTAATTGGCATGCAGTAGGCAAGCTCCTGTCAATCACTGGGGCTGCCATGCTGCAAAACCTCAGCTGACGGCTCAGCCGGGGCAGGGGGGGCATCTCATAAGATAAATATGAAACAAACCACAACAAAATGAAAGACCAGTTGCATAATGTCTTTGAATACTGTGTTATGCTAAAAGTTTATTTGTAAGGTGAACTTCCCCTTAACATTTTATTGGGCAATATTGCTGTAAGAATACAGCCCTGATGTTACTGGACTACAGCTCCCAGCATGCCTCACCCTTCATTATACAGTGGAGGAAATAATTATTTGAATTATTTTTCTTCCTCCAAACACAGCGAGTTGAGTTAATGCCAAAGAGCTCTATTTTGGTCTCATCAGACCACAGCACCTTCTCCCAGTTACTCACAGAATCATTCAGGTGTTCATTGGCAAACTTCAGACGGGCCTGCACATGTGCCTTCTTGAGCAGGGGGACCTTGCGAGCCCTGCAGGATTTTAATCCATTGCGGTGTAATGTGTTTCCAATGGTTTTCTTGGTGACTGAGGTCCCTGCTAATTTGAGGTCAGTAACTCCTCCCGTGTAGTTCTAGGATGCTTTTTCACCTTTCTCAGAATCATTGACACCCCACGAGGTGAGATCTTGCGTGGAGCCCCAGAGCGAGGTCGATTGATGGTCATTTTGTGCTCCTTCCATTTTCCAACAATCGCACCAACAGTTGTCACCTTCTCTCCCAGCTTCTTGCTAATGGTTTTGTAGCCCATTCCAGCCTTGTGCAGGTCTACAATTTTGTCTCTGACATCCTTGGACAGCTCTTTGGTCTTTCCCATGTTGGAGAGTTTGGAGTCTGCTTGATTGATTGATTCTGTGGACAGGTGTCTTTTATACAGGTGACTAGTTAAGACAGGTGTCCTTAATGAGGTTGACTAATTGAGTAGAAGTGTCTAACCACTCTGTGGGAGCCAGAACTCTTAATGGTTGGTAGGGGTTCAAAAA